>NC_080427.1:30255903-30855903 GCF_029873635.1 Malania oleifera | reverse complement strand
GCGTAGCTCCTGAATCAAACAATGCAATAACTTTAAAAGAAAACATAATAACCATACCTGTCACCACACCACCTGAAATCTCAGCGTCCTACAGTGTTAGAGTAAACACCCTGGCTGGAGCCATATTCCTCTGCTGGCCCCTTCGTGGTGCCTGATATCCTCCCTGGTATGGTCTGGGAGCTGGAGCTACATCTGGTGGTGTAGGGCAGTCTCGAACCATATGTCCCGATTTACCGCAATGATAGCAGACCACACCACCAGCTCGACACTCTCCCAATGCCTCCTACCACAAGTCTGACAGACTGGAGGGCCCTACCCTGCTTGCACCTTGCGTCCTCCTATTTCTTTCCTCCACCCTCTACCATGGTTTCCTCTCCTCCATTGACCCGATCTATGACCCTGTTGATAACCTATAAATGCAGATCTCTTCCTCTGTCCCTGTTCCTCTGCATCGAGACACTCACCAATATCTGCCAGGGCTGCCCTGTCGACTAACTCAGCAAAGTCTTGGATCCGCAGAAGCACCACCTGCTTGAATATACTCTGCCTCAAGCCTCTCTCAAACTGCCTCGCCTTCTTCACTTCATCAGGAACAATATACGGGGCGAAACGAGAGAGCTCATTGAAACACACTGATAACTGTCCCTGCTTCAAATGCAGGAACTCTTCCATTTTAGCCTCCCTAACAGTAGTTGGAAAATATCTATCGAAGTACAACTCTTTAAACCGAACCCATGTTATGGCTATAGGAGTCGCCCTCTGTTGCTTCAGCAGTCTCACCGCAGTCAACCACCTCTTGGCCTTTCCCGTCAGTCTATAGGTAGCGAAGATGACCTTCTTTTCCTCAATACACTGCAACACAGCCAAAACTTTCTCGGTCTCCTGCATCCAGTTCTTAGTGGCTGCAGGATCAACTCCACCTAGGAATGCCGGAGGATTTATCTTCGTAAACTTCTTTATGGTGCATCCATGGCCTGCAGATGGACCACCTTGCTCCCTCAAGCTCCTAGTGATCTCAGTCATAACCTGCTGAGCCACGTTACGTAATATCGCGTCAGAGTCGGTCCCAGCTGCACCTGATGGCCCTGCTCCATCACTGCCACTCGCATGGGCACTACTTCCTCCTAGATCCATCCTAGAAGATAACAATTGCAACTCAGCAATCCTATCCTTGTAATTTAACCGCTTAACCTAGCCTCTTATCTCAACACTCTCAACTTATTTCTAATCCCCAGTCCTACATTCTAGGAACATAACCCGACAATAGCTTACTATTTTCCTGAAATCGTCACCCCAGGAAAAAGACAGAAACTACCATGGAATTCTTGTCTCCAGAGTGTAGAACAAAACCTCAAATCATTTCCTATACTCTAGTATTGTTTTTGCTGCATTCTAAAGTCTACAGAACCGAGCAACCTAGGCTCTAATACCAAACTGTGACTACTTGCTTAATTTTAACATTTTAATTTTCATAATATAGTACAATATCATAAAGCTCAGCAGATCATAGTCTACCTGAACCCGTGGGTACCAGGGATATATCAGAATATATAGCAGATGCCTAAGTAGCAGGAAAACATTAAATCACATACATGCATACCTAATCCTTCATCACAATACCAGAGTTACTACAACCACTATATTTATATATACACAGCACACAACCCAAAAGACATCTTAGGGCTATCCCACAAAGTACATCTGACCCTATCAAAACACTTACCCTTCTGGAAGGGTAGACCAATCGTACTAGATCAGCAGGGCATTACCCCCTCTTATATCAGGGACTTCTGAAATGTTTATAAAATTCGGGGTGAGACACCTCTCAATAAGGGAAATAAACTAATACTAGTGTGTGGAAGCATAAGCATTTATGTGGTATACATATAATCATAAACATAACTAGTAAAACTGTATATATATCATTTCTGGGAAAACAAGTATAATCAAACATGGCACAACATAATGGTTTGCATAGCATAATTCATCTCATATAAATAGTAATACCAAAAACAAACATCCCTGGAAGATTAGCTGGCTGTTGTCATGTATTACCCCCACATGACTGAATTGTGTGGCCCGAAGGCGGGACCTGACAATGGTTGATTGACCACTGCCAAGTCAAAAGTACAGTCTGTAAGTCCAATGGGTCTACCAGACCTGGTCCGTACACCAGGGGCGCTCACACACTTCTTAAAAACCATATCGACCATCTAATCTCACACCACTCCGTACATCGGCATTAACACAAATATCACGATTAAGATGGCAATGGACACATAGGAACGGTACCGAGCAAGCGCTAGCCTAGACCAAGCCAACCAAGTTCTGATATCATATAACATATACTGAAACTGTGATACATGGATATTTCATATCATTAATTATCAAATCAATCATATAATTTTTCATATATACGTATATTATGAAAATCTTCGGCTCGTACATTGGTATTTCACATTTTACCACAGCTCAGCCCGTACGCCGGCAAATCATATTCATAGCACAGCCTGTACGCTAGCAAATCATTTCCATAGCTCGTCCCAGACGCCAGCAACATATCCATAGCTCAGCTCGTACGCTGGCAAATCATACACATAACATTGCTCGTACGATGAAAAATCATATCCATATCACGGACCGTACATCGGCAAATCATACACATAGCTCAGCCCGTATGCCGATTTTTCATTTTAAAAATCCGTATTATTAACACATTCCCAGAAAATAGTTTTTCATTATAATTTCTACTCATGCCACACTAAATAGGTTTTCCGTATATTTAACATACCATCATTTTCAGCAGTATTTCCCAGATATAAAACATATATAAATATATTTATTTCCTCGAAATCAAATGCTATAATATTATACATACTTTTTATAAAATACTAGCTTAGTTTATCCCCTTACCTGATTCTTGAAAAGCCCCTAAGAAAATCTGTCCTGAACCTGCAGTGTTTCCCATTCAACACCCTGAAAACAACATTTCCCAGAACTAAAGTTCAGTATTTCTATGCGTACTACGCTTTCTACAACTCTTAAATAGGCAAATACTGAGTAGAAAGTCTTACCCTGAATTTGGGATGGTTTCCACCTCAGCCCCACCGACGATCCGCTCTGGAAGATTTGGAGAGAACTTTCCTAAGAGCGTCGTGGTGGCTTTAGATTCTCGAACAAGCGTAAATTTGGCCCAAAATTGAAGAGAGAAGGGGGAAGAACCGAAGGATGGGAGAGAGAGAGATTATGTGTAGGAAATGATTTGAAAAATCATGTTTAACCCTATTTATCCTGCTGGATTCGTCAACGAGCCACGTCACCTCGTTAATGAGTCCTGTAGAAAGTTTGTCGGCGAACCTCAACCCTCGTCGACGAATTTTAGGCTTCCAAAATTCCTCTCTCAGTATCTTCTCGTTGACGAATCCTGTCCTCGTCGATGAGCTTCTCTTATAGCCTCATCGATGAGTCCCCTGTTCATCGACAAGGAGCTGAAAATTTGCTCGGGATTATCCCATCCAAAATGCAACGTCGTCGACTGCCTCCTTCTATTCCTATTTCCATTTCTCTTTCTTTTTATTATTTAAATACCATTATTCTTCGAGTTGTGACAATAATGACCAGAGAGGAAAAATGGAAATAGTAAAAGAGGGCAGCAGCAGACTTCGTCGATGAACGCTTCGCCTTCGTCGACGACTTGGCATTTAATGCTCATTGATGAGGGTGTGCCTCGTCGGCGAGAAGATACCAAGAGGCTATTTTTCCAAGTTCTGAATTTCATCGACGAGGAGTAGGTATTCATCTACGAACCTCCTTCTTGACTCGTCGACGAGGTGATGTGGCTCGTTGACGAAGGACGAAGTTTAAGTAGTCCTAACCTCGGATTTTACACAGAATTATTAGCAAAATCTTCCCTCTCTCTCTCTCTCCTCTACGATTCCTCCCTCCTCTCTCTTCGATTTCGGCCCCGTTAGTCACCGGATCGACGATCTGAGGCCACTATGATGCTCATAGGGAAATTCTCTCTAGGTTTGCTAGAGCAGATCATTGGTGGGCCTGAGTTGAATTTCATCCCAAATTCAGGGTAAGACCTTTTATTTGATATTCGGCCTTCCAGCAGTTATAGAAAATGTAGTAGTCGAACAAATAATGATATTTTGTTCTAGGGATTGTTTATTTCAGGGTGTTGAGAGGAGAACCCTACGGGTGTTGGACCCATCACAGTAGGGGATCTTATGTAATAACCCAAAAAAATTTTAATTAATTAAAATTATTAATCAATTAATTAGCTAAGCATTATTAAATTAATGTGTTAAATAAACAAATAAAAAGAAATAGTATGAAAAAAAAGTTAAAGGTAATTATTAATTAATTAATTAATTAATTAAACATTATTAAATTTAATAAATAAATAAATAAATAATTTTAAAAAAAAATTATTATGAATTACTTAATTAATTAAGTATTATTAAATCTGATGTATTAAATAAATAATATGATATATATATATGTATATATATATATATATATATAATGGTTAAAGTATATATGTGTGTGCGTGTATATATATATATATATATATATATATAAAATATAATTTAATATAATAATATTATATTATATTATAATTAAGTAAAGTAAAAAAAAAAAAAGGAAAGAAGAAAGTTAAAAGTTGAGTCCAGATGAAAAAAAAAAATTTAGTTCCTGCGCCTCCCACTTTGCTTCTCTCTGCTTCCGTCGTCTTCGTCTCCATCTTCGTCTCTCTCTCTCTCCTCAATTTTGTCTGCCTAACGAGCGCTGATCGAGAAATGAAAGGTGTCGTTGGATTCCTAGCTCCGCCACCGACATTTCTACTGAAACAAATTTATCGTGGGAGTGGCGTGGGTACCATTCCTGGGATAAGGTAACTTTCCCCTAATTTCTCAATTTCTTGTTAAATCTGCTGTTAAATCTACGATTAGGTACTACCACGGGGTCCTAGTCGTGATCGTCATCATTTTGATATAAGTAAAGTTCTAATTAGGGTTTTCTAAGCCCCACTCCAAAGCGAGAGTGAGATTTGGAAATTTTGGTAATTTGACTATATTTAAGGGTATATTTATTTATTTAGAATTTATGGGTTTAGGAAATATTAAATAATATTTTATTCAAGAGTAATTACATGGAATTAGGATTTTTGATTCAAGGTCCGGGTGAGCACCGCAGGTATTTTTCGGGGTCCCCGTTGGCGTAGTTCAAGGAACCAAGTAAGGGAAAATTATATATTAAATCAGATTTTAAGAAATTAAGGGTAATAATTTATGTTATATTATATGTATGTTTTGGTGTGAATTATTAAAATGCCAACTATGTAAAACTATAATTTTTGAGCCTAAGACCACTTATTGAGTTATGTATTAGTGGAAATGAACTGAAGAAAGTGGAAGGAATTTTCTGGATAATTATGTAAGAAACGGAAATTGTATTTTAAGTAATTAAATGCTAAATGTGGGTTGACCTATTTTACAGGAATATGTATGAATTTTACTGTTATATTGTGTGGCATGAGATTCTGTGCAAACATATGTTAAATGTATGAGATGCATGCTAAGTAAGTAAAGTATTGAGAATAAAATATGTTATGAACTATATTTCTTGTGTATGCTAAATGCAACCATGTAAATGTAAGACAGCTGAAAGACAGCCATGTTAGTAGATTCTAGTGCATTTCTATGTGGACTAACTGTTAGCAGATTTTAGCGCATTTTTATATAGACTAACTAATGATGGCTAAAGACCAGTTGTAGTACGAAGAAATGAAATGAAAACGTTATGCAATGAATTGACAATGCAATGAAATGAAATGTGAAACATAAATGATACAAATGGGAAAGAGTCACTTAAAGTGAAATGCAATGCAATGTTAAGTTATGAACATGAATGGATGTGTATGATTAAATAAAGATATAAAGAATGATGTATTATGATATTAGAAGTATTTATATACGTAGAATGTGCTATGATTTGGGCGGAGCGTACTCTTCGCCCGAGGGCTTGCTGAGAAAGGCGAGTGCCCTGGTTGTATAAGGTATAATGGTAGGCTGCATAACGTGCTAGGATAGAGGAAAACTACTTATATGGGCGGGTAGATTTCCCTATTCTTGGGAGCTTTCGTTGGTAAAATTTTGTGTGAACTGTGTGAGTACGAGATTAATTTATCACTTGAGGGCTTACTGAGTAAGGTGAGTGCTTTGGTATGCTTTAGCTATGACCTTTGGGTTGCCTAATGTATCAGAGCAGAGGGGTGCTACTTGTGTGGGCGGGTAATCACCCCTATCCTTAGGTAATCTCATGGGCTAAACCTTTGCATGTGTTTGATTAGGTTCAGAGAATGATTTCAATGTTTATGAAAGTGTCTAGCAAATGTTATTAATACGTTGTTATATAAACTCATGTTAGCAACACACTGTTTTAATATATTGTTTCTTCCCTTACTAAGATGTGTCTCACCCGAATATGAATTTTTTTCTTTTAGGATTTCCTCAAGATCGAGCTTAGAGAGCTCGAGGTTTTTATAACATTTTTGGGAAATAGAAAGAGAAAAGGGTATATTTTTATGCTAATTTTAAGGTTTATATTTTATGTTTTGTGTTTTATGTATTAAAGTGTGCAGATAAATGAATAGTTGTGAATATTGGTATTTGTGAATATTTTTGGAGATATGTGTATATATGGGAATACAGGTGGATGCATGGTTTATTATGGTGTGTAGATAGATTTAGTAAACTCTGGTATTATATTGGTTGGAAGATTATAATTATCTTTTCCGTTGCGTACATGATATTAAAATGTAGATTATCAAGTAAATGAATGGATTAGTAGCACTCCGGGTCCAAGTAGAGGGTCAGGGCGTTACATCTTAGCAAGAATCAGGTAAGGGAAATATGCTATACTAGGAAATTTTATTATGATTTTAGTATAAATTATATGTTTTTATCAAATTATTATTCATACCATATATACAGTTTTCAGAGCCTGATAACATTAATATTTATTTGTGTGACATGAGTTGATAACAGAGCAGTACAATATTTAAACAATTTATGAATACCATGTTTATAGTTCATTAGCAGAAATATCATGATATTTGCATGTTTATAGAATGATGAATTTTTAGTGTACAGTATACTCAGAAACATATAATTTCAGTAATTTTAAAATATCATGATTTCAGTACCAGAATGCCTTGGTGCTCTGATATTTAGACAGCTATTCAGTTATACGGAAACCAAATATTTAGTTAGTTATTCAGATTTTCAGATAAGTTTTAGGGGGATATGGTTATTTTAAAACCATGGTAAAGACAACATTTTAGAGGTATCAGCTATCTATATAGTATCAGACCCTGATGGACCAAATTCAGTCAACAGAGCTTGGTACCGTAGCTATATTCAGTTTAAAGTGCAACCACATTACTCAGATAGTATGTGGTATTCAAAAGTCAATTGTTCCTATGTTGTGGATAGGCTCCCCATCAGATATGGGTTGAGGGCGCCGATCTGACTGTCGGAGTTCAGTTGACTTACCTTGGTCGGCCAACCAGGTTAGGTCCCGCTTACGAACTTTCAGTTTTCCATCCAGGGATTTTCTCAGGTATTATGTATATGTATGATCATATTTACGGAAAGTGGACTTACCTATAAAATATTAGCAGTATTATGACTAAAATATTCAAAAAAATCAATTTATATTAGGCAACACAGTATGATTTACATTGTAACAGGTAAATGGGTTTTCTCAGTTTCTGTTATTTGTGGTATTTATAAGTTAGATTTTTCAAGCATGTAACTCGCTAGCCACACACTAGTGATAGTATATTTTGTCTTACTGAGCGTTGTCTCATCCTAGAGATTTAATATTTTTTTTAAGGGATCCAACTAGATGAGCAGATTCGGCTCGTAGGTAGAGGGGCTACAGTATTGCCCTTTTTGTGGGTGAGTATTTTGGGAAGTTATTTTGTATGTCCCTAGTTTCAGTAGGGAGTACTTTGTTGGAGAATAGTTGTGTATGTATATTTTGGAAATATTTTGGCACTCTAGTATTGTATTTATATGGTTATGGTTGTATGAATTCAGCTTCTTGCTGCTTAGGTTGAGGATTTATTTAGTTAAAAGATATTGGAGCAGTGGAATTCCATAGTATTTATTAAAAAAAATATATATATTTATATAGTGAATTAGCGGGTCGTTACAATGTGGCTCTGATACGAATTGTTAGCTTTGGTGTATTCCCAAGAGGGGGGTGAATTGGGTATTTAAAATTTCTCTCCTAGGTTTAACTAATCTAGCAACAGTATTACTCAACCTAGGGTATGTCTAAGCACATACCAATACTCCAACAAAATAATACTGAGCAGATATATAAAACAGATGTAGTAGACTCAGTATTTTCCAATCAATTTAAACTATTTAAAATAGGCACAACATTCATATAACAATTCAAATATAAACATACATGTGCATAAATTAAATTGCAAAAATATAAAGAGTACAGGGAAAGAAAGAGCCGACGCAGGATATGTTATCGGGGTTCGACCAATTGTGCCTACGTCCCCGCCTCTAACTTGCAAGTCTGAGGATTCCACTAATGGCTCACTTCACGGGTGAAGCAGCACCGATTACAACTAGGTCAATTAGCACAGGGCTGACCTCAACCTTTACAAATTCTCCTTGCGGAGCGGAGAAGGCCCTACCAATCCTTACGGGCTAGATCACTGACCCCTCAGGCCACTCCTGGAATATAATAGATTTATAATATAAACTTCATGTACAATTTTAGTGCTTCTCCAACAAACATATTTGTACCAATACACGCATGCAATAACCAATGCACTTCCAAGAGATAAGAACTATAACCTCAATGAAGTTTAATGTGACTACTCTCTAAACAATGTCAATATATCAAGCAGTATGTGAGAGTATGTGTGTAATGATCTTTGTGCAAGAAAACACTCAGTAATGTATAATCACGTATATACTCAAGAGTGTTCTAACAAGCTATTTCTTTGAAACAAGTTATAACAAATCTCAATAACAAATCATAGTTTCAAAGATGCTAATTAAATATTCAAACGAACTCAATATATTTTCCTTCAATGAAATAAGTACAAGAGTAGTTTGAAAATATTATAGCTTGGAAAAATATTTGCATGCTAAAAATTATAGTTATAGGAGTCTTGCAATGACAATGCAAAGATCCTTAAGCTTATGAGTTTTTCCCAACACTAGATTTATCGAATTAAATAAGTGGGATAACTCTTTTCTTAACTCTAAAAAAAATCAACAACAAACTACAAGCACAATATTGAGAGTATTAAGCAAGCTACAATAAAAAAAATAGAAACTCTCACAAAGTTTGGTTAATCAAGAAATTCGGAGTATGAGAGTGTATGGAAGTAGTATGTGAAAAATAGGCTTGGAAAATTGAGAGAAGATTTTTCGTAATCTTTTTCCTAATCCCCTCCTAATCTGGACAAATGAAGAAATATATATAGAAGAGAGATAAATTATAGCCGTTGGGGATACACAGGGTATTATTAGGATTGTTTTAAAATGTTTTAATACATTTAACCTTGTTTAAAAAATTTAATTGCGGTAAAAATTATTGTCCAACCCGAGAGCACCGGTCAACCGGACGTGAGGTTTGGTTGACCAAGTTCGGTCGACCGTGAGAACTTTGAACTGAGAGTTCGGTTGACCGAACTAAGTGTGTGCGCGGTTCAATCGACTAGGTGAATTTGAACTGAGTGGTTCGGTCGACCGGGCAGTTGTGGCATCTCCTAAGGACCTTCGGTCGATCAAGTTGTTAGCTTAAGGTTTTGTTCGGTCGGCCGTATGATCAAACATTTGACCTGGAGGGACTTCGGTCAACTGGGTGGCTTGAACTAGGCAGGGTTGGGTCAACCGTACTTGGGCTCAAACCGTTGACCCAGATTAGTTCGGTCTACCGAGGGATATAGTGCTTTCAAGTATGGTCAACCGAACATGTATTTTTCATACATTTTGGTTCAAGTCCCTTATACATAAACCCTATTCATGTGAGCATATATATATTTAAAGCATGCATGAGTGTCCTAGGGTCATTCTAGGTCTTTCTTTTAGGACACAAAAAAAATCCTGCGTATCCCAAAGGTCAAACTACGGTCCTGAGCTTATAGTCTCTACCATGCATGTCATGCATTCATTATTACATACCTTTGAATTATTACAGAACCAAAATGAATAAAATAAAATATACTAATACAACTAAAAATAAAGATCGGTCTTCATGCACTGCTCCTTTGCAATTCCGTGGAAAACGTTGAGGTATGCTTATTTAAGTGCTCCTCGGCTTCCATTTATCATTTGTCATCCATGCTTAGAAAAATAAAGCTGTTCAAATACTCAAAGTACACATATGACATACTGTGGTTCGTCATAATCAAAACAGGAGACAGACCCAAAAAGTCAACACTTCTTCTTCTTTTTGCTCTTCTCTTCATGGAATACGCCAAGCTATTATGTGGATTTTAAGTTCTATCTTGGCTTCCATTACTCCTATATCTTATGTCTGTGCTGACATGTAAACTTGTTCACACACTAAATGCACACATAAGTTACACGTGCTTTGTTAGCATCAAAATAGGGATCAAACTCAAAAAGTCAACAAAGAAGATAGTAAGGATGATGTTGAATTCTTCACAAAAGAACTTAAGAAAATCTTAAGTAAGAGAATGCAACAAATAGAAAAGTCATGCAATGATAACTTTAAATGTTGTGATTGCAATTACATCGGGCACAACAAGGTAAATTTCCCTCTAAATCAAAACAAAGGGAAATTTCTAAATGGGGATAAAAATACCATGAATGTTCCTATAGAGGATTAAATCAATGGATTGTCCACTGATGATGAAATAGAGAAAGAAGCACATTCTTACTTCATGGCAAACGAAGAAGAAGAGGAAGAAAGTTTCGATGATGATGATCATGCTCCTTCCTATGATGAATTATAAATAATTATGCTAAATTACTTGATGAATTAATTTTGGTAAAAAGGAAGAACAAAAGTTTTGAGAAAGAGCTTGCATTGTTTATACAAAGGGAATCCTCGATGATAAAAGAAAATGATTCATTTAAAAGGAAAAAAGAGGAACTCAAATTAAATACTCAAAAAGAGCATGAAACTTTTAAAGTAAAAATAGAAAATTTGGAAGATAAATTAAAAGAGGAAAATATCTTCCTTAAAAGGGAAAATGAGGAGGCTATATAAAAAAATAAAAATAAAAAAGGCTCAAAATGCCATGAAGTTCTTCAAGAAGAAGTGGGAAATTTGAAAAATCCATTTGAAAATGTTTTAAAAGAAATTACTCTCCTGAAAAAGAAAGGTGAAGATCATGGTAAAACCATAAGAGGAAAAGAAAACTCCAAAAAATTCTTGGGAGTTAAAAGAAGTTGCTTTTAACAAAGGAATTTTAAATCCTCTTATAAATCACATGGTTATGCCCCATAAAATAAAAATTGTGCAAATAAGTCAAAACCCTTTCACACAAACAAAATTTGTTTATATTGTGAAAGAAAAGGGCACATTCGTTATTTTTGCCTTTATAGAGGAGCTAGAGACAAAGAAAGGAAGGTAGAATGGGTAGTTAAGAAAATCAACCCCTTGGGACCCAAGGAAGAATGGGTACCAAAAAGAATTACATGAATTCTTGAATTGCTTCCTTAGAATCCTGGATTAGTTAATAGGAATTAGGTAGATTTAACCATACCTAGGTAAAAAGGGATAGTGATGACTAAGTGAATTTATATAGTGCAAAAATTATAGACATTCACCACAGTTGAGCTCAAGGTATAAAATCCCAATTTGCGCATAATATCTATTTGATTACTATGTTGGGGACTTTAGAAGATCAAGCCAATATGATAGGTTCAAATTTTAAATCCAATATGATCTCTAAACTAGGTATTTCATTATTGATTGGTTAATTTTTATATGAAAGTATTGGTTGTAGCTTATGGGAGTAAATAGCATGCACACCCACACAAGACTATACTTAGGCTTGCTATTTAAAGCCTAGAAAGGAAGGAAACAATATTTGCTTTTGTGAGACAATAGATATCATTCCTCCAAAATGTCCAAGGGAAAAGGACTTAATTAGCCTACTTTTGGGTGAAAAAAAAAAAAAAAAACCTTGTAATTCTGATATGAATAACTTCGGTGTTGATTAAAGGTGTAAAAGCATGCTTTAGTAAGTAAGTTCATCTCTTATGGACAAGAGATGCATTCCTTTATTTCATAATCTATTTTTTGATTATATATGCTTAATTTTGGATACATAGTGACTATATTTAAGGTGTAGCATATCTTATCCCATACATGAAGTTGATTGTTAGGGAAATTTATCATAACTGTAAGAACACAAACCAAGAAAATAAAAGGAAAAATAAAAAGAAAAGAGAAAAGGTAAGAAAAAAGGAATCAGTTTGGCATAGGACCAAACCGTCGACGATTTTAGGGAATCTCAGGAAACCGTCGACGGTTAAAACTACCGAGAGCTTTTTAAGTGCCAAACCATCTACGGTTTCCCCTGGGCAGAGCTTACTTAAGTAGGAAGCAAGCTTAAAAATTTTATAACTCTTATTTCTCTCTCTCTCTAAATCAGGTTTTTGGGAGCTCTCTTACTCTCTCACATCTCTCTCTCTTTTAATCCTCTAGGGTACTCTCACGTGCTCCTCAATCCTCTCTCCCTCCCCCCGGATCATAGGTCATCGATCCTTGATAGATTTAAGTGGCTAGGGTTTCATGTTTCTGAAGGTTTTAGGGAAATTTTTCAGGAACGGGTAAGAGGATTAGATTATGTCAGCTTTTTTTGAAATATGGACTGATTAAACTGATGCATATGATTTTACAAACAATATATGTGATTTTTGAATGAATTATGCTTATGAAAATGATAGTTTTGATTATTATACATATTTGGGGAAAACTAAAGTGAATGGGTTGATCATCTCCTTTTTTCCTATAAAACATATAGTTTGAGTTAAATTAAACCCTAGAGATGATCATACCCTTGTTATCAGCAAATTTTATGTTCCCCGAGCACTTTATTATATTATGATTTATCAGTAAAAATTGTGTGGCATGAGAACGAGTATTACAACGTAATTAAACATGATGGTTTTATCAGACGTTGTATTAGTACAAAATGTGATGACTGTATGCCTGGTTATGAAATGAAGATTGTAGGTTGGGGTATGAAATGACAGTTGTATGCTGAGTTATGAAATGATGGATGTATGCCAGGTTATTATATGGCGGCTTGATGCCGAGATATGATATGGTATGTTTTATACTGAATTACAGAAATGAGATTTTATTACAATTTTATTACATAAATTGAGGGATCAAATGTAATGTGAGCACAGTACCGTGGCTATAATCAAAAGGGAGTGCAACCACACTGGTATGAAAGTGTGGTTTGGGATAGTCGATTTGTCCTGGGTATAATACTACTCCTAAAGGACATGCCGAGAGACCCCTCCTAAAGGACATTCCGGGGGACCCTACCGAGGTACATACCGGGACAGGGTAGGCAAATTGTACTTACAGATCAGTTACTAGGACTAAGCATTGGTTGGCCGTCCAGATGCTAAAACTCATGTTAGCCACACACTAATGATAATATGATCCACCTTGCTGAGAAGTGTCTCACCCCAATATCCATCTCATATTTTAGGTCCTATAGAGAACTGAGTTTACCATATTATGGGGCTAGGATTAGAGTTCTGGTAGTGGTTGTCAAAGCTAGTGAGCACCAGTTGTCATGTTTTGTTATTTTGGGTTGTAATATAATGAGAGGAATTTTGTATGTGTCTTTGGGACAATTAGAACTCTGGTAACGTGTTTTGAGGAGGTTTTTTCTTTCGTTGCATGTTTATGTTTGAAATATGGACAGGAACACCCGGGACCCTAGTTTGGGGGACGGGTTGTGTATTTATGGTATTAGAGACTATTATAGGGATTTTTGCAAGTTTTTCCACATGGCACTCCAGGCCCCACATGGCGGAGGCAGAATTTCCTTTATGGACTTTTGTGTTTTTCCTGAAACGATGGCTTCAGAAAAACCACGACAATCTACCGACGATTTTGTTTCCAAGCGAAGGAATTGGAACTTGAAAATTAGAATGAGAATATTAAGTTAGCTAAGTATGTCATAATTTGGGGGTTGTGGTTTAGGCCCAGTACTTAAATATGTACAGGAAGAAGGATTAGTAAAGGTTGCTGGGGCCAAATTGTCGGCGGTTTTTGGGAAGGTTTGCAAACCGTCAACAGTTTTGTATCTATGTTGTGCGTTTGGGGTTTATATTGAGAGCTAAGATATTAAGTGGGTATTTTAGTGTTATAATTGTACCATACATGTTAAGATAGTAAAATTTTGAATTCATGTTGGTTATATTATCAGGATGGATCCTTGGGATAGTAATGTTAACGCCGAAGGAAGTAGCAGCGAGGGTGTCGCCCACGAGGATGGCAGCGATTCTAAATTGGCACTTCAGGGTTTCGCCTAATAGTTTATGGCCGAGTTCATGTGGAGTTCTAGGGGGCAGAACCGTCCCACCACTGAGTTGGATGTACTATCAAGCAGTTCACCTGCATGAAGCCTCCCATTTTCAAGGGAAGTGCCGACCTAAGAATTGGGTGCAGAAATTTGAAAAAGATCATGGCAGTACTGCAATGCATAGATGAGCAAAAAGTGCTCTATACCACGTACAAGTTGATTGGAGAAGCCAAGCGATGGTGGCTAGTGGTAAAACTACTGGAGGAGCAGAGACCGGCATTGGCAGCCCTGACCTAGAACCACTTCAAGGAAATTTTCTTTGATCGATACTTCCCCGCCACTACAAAAGACACTAAGGCAGAGGAGTTCTTAAACCTAACTCAGGGACACTTGACTATTCAGTAGTACACCGCCAAGTTCATGGAGTTATCTTGCTTCACTCCATATATGGTACTAGACAAGTCCCGAAAAGCACGGAGGTTCGAGAGGGGCCTAAGATAAGAGATCTTCGAGCAAGTGGTAGTTTTGCAGGTGTAGGATTTCTCAGCACTGGTGGATAAATCCACCGTGGTGGAGTCGAGTCGACAGAGAGGTGTAGGGGTAGAGAACCCGAGGAAAAGGCCCATGTCTTTTGGTTCTCACGCAGGTACAAGGCAGGGTCCTTAGAGGAGGTATGGTAATAGTGGAGACCAGAAACAAGAGATGAGTGGCAGGGCATTTCAGGGTACCCCAACATACCCTATTTTCCCTCCATGTGACAAAAGGCATCTAGGGGAGTGCTAGAGAAGAATGAATGTCTGCTATAGGTGTGGTACCTGGCCACGTCGCTCATGATTGTCGTGGGCCGGCGCGCAATGCACCTACACCTCATTAATACCGGGGAGGTAATCCAGCATCGCGCGGGAACTACTAGAGGGGCATTGCACAGGCGCGAGTGTATTCCTTGACTCTGGGCGACGCAGAGAATGCATGAGACGTAGTGACAGGTAACATTTAAATGTTTTCAAATAAATCTATTGTATTATTTGATTCAGAGGCAACACACTCTTTTGTATCTTGGGGGTTTATCAACTTGTATAGGGTAGAAACTCAGTTCTTAGACGTCGATATATCAGTAGTAACACCAACAAGGATGGTCGTGATATGTATAAAAATGATTAAGAACTGCATAGTGGATATTTAGGGAAGAATATTGCCTACTAGCTTAATTGTATTTGATATGCATGGATTTGACATCATTTTTGGGATGGACTGGCTAGCATCTAACTATGCGAGTATAGACTGCCACAAGAAAGAGGTAGTGTTCAAACCTCCAAGGGAGCAGGAGTTTAAATTTTTTGGGTTGTGTGTGTGCACTCCACCACGGGGTCTTTCAGCAATTTAGACAAAGAGGTTACTTCTAGGGGGATGCCAAGGGTACCTAACATTTGTGAAAGAAGCACCAAAGAAGGAAGTAAAGCTGGAAGATATTCCCATAGTAAGGGAGTTCTCGGATGTTCTTCAGAAAGACTTACCAGCTTTACCTCCTAATCGTGAAGAGGAGTTTGCCATTTATTTACATCCAGGGATGACACCTATTTCTAAGGCTCCATACAGAATGGCTCCGACTGAACTAAAAAAGTTAAAAGAGCAACTACAGGAACTACTAGACAAGGGGTTTATCAGACATAGTGTGTCACCCTTGGAAGCACCAGTGTTTTTGTGAAAAATAAATACGGGTTGATGAGAATGTGTATCTACTACAGGGAAATCAATAAAGTGACAGTTAAGAATAAGTACTCATTACCCCGTATTAACGATTTGTTTGGCCAGCTTTAGGGTACACGGGTCTTCTCCAAAATCAATCTTTGATCCAGGTATCATTAGGTGAAAGTTAAATCAGAGGATGTATCAAAGACTGCGTTCCGAACCAGGTTTAGCCACTATGAATTTTTGGTTATGCCCTTCGGATTGTCCAATGCTCCTACAACATTCATGGACTTAATGAATAGGGTCTTCCATCGGTATTTGGATCAGTTTGTAGTGGTGTTAATCGATGACATTTTGGTTTATTCGAGGAGTCCTGAGGAGCATGAGGCTCATTTGAGACTAGTACTTCTAGTGCTTAGAGAAAGGAAGTTATATGCCAAATTCAAGAAATGCAAATTCTGGTTGGAACAAGTTGCATTTCTGGGACACATAGTATCCAAGGAAGGTGTTTCAGTGGACCCCGAGCAAAATAGAGGCGGTAGTTAATTAGGCGAGACCGAAAAATATGCATGAGGTTAGAAGTTTCTTGGGTCTAGCAGGATACTATCACTGGTTTGTAAAGGGATTTTCCAGACTATCAAGTCCTCTGACACGGTTGAAGAGGAAGAATGTGAGGTTTGATTGGATAAGTGAGTGCGAGTAGAGCTTCGACGAATTGAAGCAGCGTTTAGTCACTGCACCAATTTTGACCATTCCATCAGGAGATGGTGGATTTGTGATCTACAATGATGTGTCTCAGAAAGGACTTGAGTGTGTTCTAATGTAGCAAGAAAAGGTCATTGTGTATGCTCCTCGGTAGCTCAAGGAGTACAAAAAGAACTATCCCACGCTAATTGGCAGCAGTACTATATGCATTAAAAATCTAGAGGCACTACCTGTATGGTGAAAGATGCGAGATCTTTACAGACCACATGAGCCTCAAATACTTCTTCATGAACAAAAAACTAAATATGAGACAGATAAGGTGGCTAGAGCTAATAAATGACTATGACTGTACCATCCGTTATCACCCAGGAAAAGCTAATGTGGTAGTGGATGCGTTGAGTTGGAAGTCAGTGAATGCGTTGGTATCAGCAATGGTAGCTTAACATCAAATCAAGATGGACTTGGAAAGGTTTGGTATGGAGATAGTGGAAGGAGATCATTAGGCATTCATTACTAGCCTGCTAATTCAGCCGATCTTACTAAAAAGGATCAAGGTAGCTCAGATGAAAGATGTAGAGCTGGTGAAGATGATGGATAAAATATAGAGTGGGTTCAAGGTAGATTTCAATGTCTCAGACGATGAGGTGTTAAGGTTTTACACCAGGATATGTGTACCAAATGACGTTGAGATTAAACAAACCATTCTGGAAGAAGTACATCGCTCTCTTTATACAGTGCATTTAGGGAGCACTAAGATGTACAAGGATCTACAAGAATCTTTCTAGTGGAATAACATAAAGAGGGAGATTGCCAGATTCGTAGAGCAGTGCCTGACATGTTAACAGGTGAAGACCAAGCTTCAAAGCCCAACAAAACCGTTGCGACCACTTCACATTCCAGAGTGGAAGTGGGAGCACATTTCCATGAACTTTATCACAGGATTACCATCACTACTTCATGGACAGAATGTCGTCTGGGTAATTATTGACTAACTGATGAAGACCGCTCACCTCATTTTGATTAAAGTTAACTACTCCCTATACATATTGGTAGAATTATACATTCAGGAGATAGTCAGATTGCACGACGTGCCAGTGTCCATCGTTTCAGATCGGGACCCGCGGTTCACTTCCCTGTTTTGGAAGAGTTTACAAGAAGCATTAGAATATCAACTCACTTTCACTACCGCATTTCACCCACAGACCGATGGATAGTTAGAGAGGACCATTCAGACTCTAGAGGATATGCTACGAGCATGTGTATTGGATTTTGGGGGTAGTTGGATTCAATATCTACCTTTAGTTGAGTATGCTTACAACAATAGTTATCAGGCTAGTATCGAGGTGGCACCATATGAAGCATTATATGGTTGAAGTTTCCAATCTCCATGGTACTGGGATAAGGTTGGTGAGTGGCAGATTTTAAGGCCGAAAATGATACAACAGACCTCAGAAAAGATCAAACTCATTAGGGAAATGATTGGAACAGCACAGAGTCAGCAGAAGAGCTATGCAGATACGCACCGATCAGAGCTATAGTTTGAAATGGGAGATGTGATATTTTTTAGGGTGCTCCGATGAAGGGGCTAATGAGGTTTGGAAATAAGGGTAATCTAAGCCCTAGATACATCAGACCATTCGAGATTTCGAAAAGGGCTGGTCTCGTAGCTTACAGGATAACGTTACCTCCAGCACTGTCTAGGATCCACGGCGTGTTCCACGTGTCCATGCTAAGGAAATACGTCCCAGAACCTTCACATGTGATAAGTTATGAGTCTTTGCAGATCGAGGACACTTTGGCACATGACTAAATGCTAGTTTAGATCCTAGACCATAAGGAACAGGAGTTACGTACTAAGAGAATTCCACTAGTGAAGGTACTATAGCGTAATCACGCAGTGAAGGAAGCTTCATGGGAACTTAAGGAAGAGATACGTTATAGGTACCCACAATTATTCAACGAGGTTCAATGCTAGATAGGTAAGTATGACAGTATAGGTAGGTGTTTCATTTTGTATATAGGTTTGTGTAATTTATTTGTTTATTTCTGGTTTTAGTATATGGACGGTCTTTAAGAGAGTTTTAAATAGTTATTGTAATCTCCCAAAGGCATTGTATGTAACCACGGTATTCCTCCACCATAAGTGAAGGAAATTAATAAACTTGGGACAAGGCTGCTATGTGGGTCACCACCGGCTCTTCCTAGAGTCGGTCCAACCGATCAGTGATAAACAGTGATTGTGGTGAAACTCAGTTAGCAAATTTCAAGGATGAAATTTTTATAAGGAGAGGAGGATGTAGGAACTCGAACAAAGAAAATAAAAGGAAAAATAAAAGGAAAAATAAAAGGAAAAGAGAAAGGGAAAGAAAAGGGGAATCGGTTTGGCAGTTCTGTCTCCTAGACACACGACCCGATAATAGTTTACTATGGTTTTCCTGAAATTGTCACCCTAGGAAAAACACAAAAACCACCAAGAAAATCCTGTATCCAAACAACCGAACAAACCTCAAATCCTTTTTCTTGTACTCTGGTATTGCTTCTGCTGCACTCTAAAGTCTACAGAACCTAGCAACCTAAGCTCTGATACCAAATTGTAATGACCTCCATGTTTTTTTTTTTTTTTTACTATAATATTCTACATGCTTTGATACCATACTGGGGTAAACCCAATCATTAACCTAAGTAGCAAGAAGCAGAAATCATATAAACATAACCATTAATCATTATATACAATACCAGAGTTCTGAAATGTTTTCCAAAATATACAAATATAATTGTATCCCCAAAATACCCTGAACTAACTAGGGCTATACAAAAATACTCTAAAAAATATACTCACTCTCTACTGACAAGGCAATACTATGGCCCCTCTATCTGCGAGCTTGGTCTGCTCGCCTACCCAGATCACCTGAAAAATAATTCAACACTGGGATGAGCCAACGCTTAGTAAGACGAAATATGCTATTACTAGTGTATGGCATATGAGCTACAAAATTATGAAAATTTGTTTCTACATAATCATGTTGAACGGTGCAAACTGCAAGTGTACAGTATCGTAGTTTTATAATATAATGATGTGTAGAGTATCGTCCTCAGGGATTGATGTCTTAATTTTACCAAGTACCGAAATTTTACTAACCTTGATTTTATTTAGAAAAATTAACAATTTTAGACTGCAAAATTTAAACAAAGCTACTTTAAATAAACTATTCAGGAGAATTTAAAACTGAATACCGCGTGTCAAATTGATGATGGTGAAAACTTCTAGGAAACCAATTTCACCTAGTTTCTCACTATGCTTTACTCATTTAGCTAATTTAACTTCGTTTTCTCTGTTTGTTAGCAAATCGCCAATTTTTCCAAAAGCCTCTTTCGATAGTCAATCGGAACCTATTCTTGTTTATTATTTAACATAAGAGTATGCAAATTAATAATGCAAGAACGCAGTAAGACCCTCGATTTTTTTATGCTACGTAGGTTCATACAAGTCTTTCGATCTCTATATTTACCTACGCTGAATTATCCAAGATCTATCCTATAATCCCCCCTTTCGGTAGCAAATCACAAGACTAAAATCATTTAATTAATGGCCAGTTAATTAAAAGCATTAGGCACTGAATAACTCAAACAAACATTAATGAAAACTATTTCAGATTAGCATCAAAGAGCAAGCATAGTTCGAAACTGGCTACATCGTTTTCCTAGAATTCAAAAATTTAGTTCATTCCGAAAATAAAATCCAACATAACAGATTTCACCATATTTTCTTCAATTTGGAGCGTACGGGAAAGATCAACACTCGCCGCACCGCCGTCGCGCGTCACGAACACCCCGAACACCGCCTTTGTTCGTCGCCTTTCGATTCTGAAAAGATAGTATTTTTGCGTGCTTCCAACTCTCCTTTGCTGGCTGCGTGTGTATCTCCGCAGCACCACCAAAAGAAAACCACCAGAAAGCTCTCCAAAAAATAATTTTTCCAAGAAACTCTCTGTGCTTTGGCCTCCCTTCTCTTTCTCCCCAAGAAAATCCTTTTTTTCTTTCCTATGGTCCGGCCTCTCCCTTCTTTCCAGCCCCAGCGCATGCTGCTCTCCCCAAATCTCTTCTTGCACACGGCACTCTCCACAAGGAAACCTCCTTTGACTTTTCCAATTCCTTTCCTTTTTGTCCTTTCTTTCTTTGCTTTTCTTTCCTTTCTTTTTTTCTTTCCATTCTTTTGTCTTTCCTTTGTATGTACCCAGCTCACACTGCCCTTATGAGATGACCCGGCTGCATGGCTGGGTCACATCTCATTTTTTGATTTTTTGATTTTTTGATTTTTTTCAAAGGTACATGAACTGACCTCCTTTTTCAAGCCCACTTTCGACCCTCTTACAGCTCGTAACTCTCAAAACTTAAAACACAAAAGATGCAGAGATCTTTTTCAGCTTTTCCCAGAATTTTGAATCATCTCGATTGGAGCTTGTATGAGAAAGTTAGGCCAAGATTACGAAGAATTGTCGAAAAAATCCATAAAACAGCGTATGCTAACTTTACGTCTGATTTCGGCCTTAATGCTGCCAGTATTTTGCAAAACACAAAACATGAAAATTGTATATTGTTTTATTATCTTTCTATGGCATCTTGAATCATCTGAATCAGAGGTTGGATGAGAGATTTACGCACAGATTGCAAAGTACTGTCGTTGGTTTTTGGCTTCCGATAGTTGCCCTACAAGAAAAAATACCAAAATTTCATAAATTACTTAATAAAACTCAAATATTATAAATAGAACATAATTTTAAAATATTGAGAGTAATTAGGCATTTAAATACAAAATAGGATTCCTAATGCATGAATTAAAGCACCTAATTACGCAATTTAAGCGTGTAATCACATGTATAACTGGATACGTAAGTACAGTACAAGTAATGAAATACACTGCCCTTTCCATGTTGTTTAACATAATAGTATTATAGGTTACTATTCAAAATACTTCTAGTGTACATAAGTATGTTCCCTATTTCTGTAAAGTTGTATATACGTAATAGTAACTGAAAATTTTCTCCTGTGGATAATTGTGTGTCATGATTTAACCCCTCATGACATGGTTGTGTGGCCCGTAGGTGGGATCTACACTGGCTGGCCGACTAAGGTAAATCACTATACTCCATCGGTCTGATCTGCCCACGTCAACCCATATCTGATGGGGAGCCTGTCCACGTCAAGGTCCTAGGTGATCGACCTATTACCACGTATTATCTAAATAGGTGGTTGCACTCATAACATAAATATCTGTAGCAACGGTACTGTCCTCTATAACTGTATGGTCCAACAGGGTCTGATACTATATAATACATCTATATATATACAACTATCTGATTTACCATGATTTTGAAATAACTGTAATAACCATGATACTGAATAAACTGTAACTATATTCCATATGTCATAGTACTGAGAACTGTATAATCATAACACTAAAAAATGCATAATCATAGTACTGGAATTCGTATGATCATGGTACTGAGATTCGTATAATCATGGTACTAAAATTCGTATAATCATGGTACTAGAATTCGTAAAATCATGATACTAAAATTCGTAAAACATATCTCTGTACTATATTTATATTCTCAAGCCATACAATACTTTAATACATAATATTCATAATTTAATAAACTATATAATATTTTAAAATTACCTAACATAGCATATTTCATTTACTTGACTACTGGAAAGCCCTTATGGTATACTAGCCTAACACCCGCAAGGTCTCCTACATAATACCCTGAAAACAGCATTTGTCAAAACAAAATATCAGTATTTCTTCGCCTACATCATTTCCTATAACTGTCAGAAGGCCAAAAATGGACTAAAAGGCCTTACCCTGAATTTGGGATAAGATCCAACTTCGTTTCACCAACGATCCGCTCCGGCAGACTTGCAGAGAACTTCGCCAGGAGCATCGTGGTGGCTTTAGATCGTCAATCCGGTGACTAGTAGGGCCAAAATCGAAGAGAGAAGTGAGAGGGGCCGTAAGAGAGAGAGAGAGAGAGAGGCGCTGAAATGTGATAAAAATCCGATTTTTCACTATTTATAGGGCCAGATTCGTCGATGAGACACGTCACCTCGTTGATGTGTCCTTTAGTAAATTTGTCAATGAACCTTACCCTTCGTCGACGAAATTCAGAGTAGCCTAAATCCTTCTCTCGGTATTTTCTCGTCGACGAAACAGTATCTCGTCGACGAGATCCTTAAGACCTTCGTCGATGAAACCCTGTATTCATCAACGAAGCCTGGTAATTTCCTGAAATTTTTCTCCTTCTGTTTCTGTTTCCATTTCTCTCCCTCATTATTATTTTAAATACTATTATTCTTCGGGTCACTACATCCAATATGTAAACTCTCTAAGATGTGTGAGTGTATGTATATGTGAGAGTTCAACCTTTGATTCAAGATAAGATATTCAACACACAAATGATCAAAGGAAGTTTAACACAATCCAAATCAAATATCTCATGGATATTCTAAATGTAAAGCACAATAGATATTTTGGATTGAAGCTAGCAAGAACAATATCAAGGATAATATGCAAGCTTGTGTAAAATAATACAAATCAAAATCCACAAGTTTGATGAGTCCTGCAATCAAGATGCAAAGACTCACTAGCTATAAGGGTATTCAAATTAAAAGATTTATTGTTTAAATTGGGGGAAAAATCCTAGCTAAGAACTCTCAATGAAAATTAATCAATCAACAAACAAAGAGAGTATTAGCAATGTAGAACACACAATAACACTCTTGGGAACTTAATCTATCAAGGGAATAGAAAAATAGAGTGTGTGGAAGTAGTATGGGCTAAATGAGATTTTGAAAGTTTGAGAGAATTTTTGCTTAAGGATCTTGCTAATCAACCCTTAATTTTGTAAATGAGAAGATATATATAGGCAATGGCAAAATTATGACCGTTGGGGATTCAATGGGCATTATTAGAAAAGTTTAAAACAGGTTTAGAAAAAATAACCCAGTTTACCCCTTTTAATTTTTAGTAAAAAATAATTTACCCTGCAAGATTCGGGTGCCTGGTCTAAGGTTTGGATTCCTGAATAGACACACTCAAAAATTTACCTTTTAAAGGTTCAGGTGCCCGAATTGAGGGTCGGTCGGCTGAACGAAAGACAGAATATTTTTGTCCGCGGTTCGGGTGCCCGAATACAATTTCGGTTAACCTAACTAGCAAGTTCGGTCGCCTGAAGGCATTTTGAATGCGAAGGTTCGGGCGCCCAGGTTGGTGAAAAGTTGTCAGGTCAAGGATTCGGTCGCCCGTGGATGATAGGTTCAGTTTAGGTTCGGTCGCCTGAAGCCAAGTCAACATGTTTACTTGTCCACGATTCAAAAGCCCGAAGCATTTTGAGCGCCACAAGTTTGGTCGCCCGACCTCTCTTAAGTTCTTCAATTATTTCCAATTTTTGCTTTAATTAATTCTCCTAATTATGTAAGTCATATAAGGACTTATTAGTGCATATGTGCTGGGACCTAAGGTTTTTTCAAGTACGCTAAAAAACTTGGCATCGATCAACTGAAGGGTGCCCTAAGGTTATTCGGTCTCTATGGTCTCGTTGAGCGTTAAATCCTATCATGCATGCAAATGCATTATTACAGATCATATAAATTATTACAGACCAATTAAAAAAGGGATGCAAATACAATACAAAATAGGTCTTCATTCTTTTGATTCTTCAGACACCATAAATGAAGCTTGATCTTCATAGGTCATATGACTTTCTTGAGTTCCTACAAACAGTGCATGCTAAGGATAAACCTGTTCAAGAGGCTCAGTGCAAAGGTGAGAAACATTGGTTTTGTCATAATCAAAATGGGATCAGACTCATAGAGTCAACACGTACCTAGGTGGAGAAGTAAGGGGAAAGAAAAATTGAAACTAAGAAAAAATGTAACTGAAAAATAACTAAAAATAAAATAAGGTAAAAAAATATGAAAATAAAGGAAATAAAAACATTACAGTCTGTTTGGCGGAGGCTTTGGAGGAATTTCATCTAGTAGGTGTAGGTAAATAAATTGAACCGGTGAGTCTCCAAATTTGGGTTGCCAAAATGAATCTGTCTTGTTATCTGCACAAAAGTTGGCCTCAAATAAATCATTATGTTTTAAGGTACCAAACAAAAAATGTGCAGATTGCCTTCCTTGTTTTAACAAGAAAGGGTCTTTATTCGACATATTTTTCAGGAAATTCACTTCTTTAAGAACCGATCTTTGAGGCACAGGTGTCAGAACAGTTACCTTTGATTCGTAAGAAGCATTAACAATAAAAGTTTTACCTGGTTCCTTGAAAGTTAAATTCGCACCAATCTGCTTACCCTCTTTATCGGGTGTATCCATTGTCGTACCACTGCAGGAATTTGCTTCAACATTACACTCCTTGACATTTACACCAGTAGGGAATGATGGTTAGATGGCTGTCAATCTATGAGGGTAAGGTACCACAGGTTGGTACTCTTTACTGGTCTCGATCTCTATGTTAACTGACTTTTTCAATTCTGGGCTCGCTTCCTCTAATTTTTATTTGACCTCATCTATCTTAGTTGTAACTTCAAGTGTCAGGACAACTGTTGGTCTGTCGATAAGTATCTCAGGTTGGGAAACTTCTTTTCCACTTCTCCAAGTAATAACAGCCTCCGCTATCTTGAGAGAAACATTATGTATTTGTTACTGTTGGTGTTAGTATTCTTGAGGATTAGGTTGAGGTTCTACCAAAAATTCCCTTTTTTTCTAAGATATTCAAATGCTTACTCATCTCATTAACGATATCCCGCAATTCATGTATAGCATGAGTGTACTGATTGTTAGTTGTGACGTAAATTTGCATGAATTGTTGAAACATATTCGCCATCTACGTCATGCTATCATTAGGAGATTTCTTTGATGAAATATAAGCTAAATTTGGTTGAAATCCCAGAGGTGCGTAGCTCTAAGAGATCTGTTACGGCTGATACTACTGTTGAGGAGCTGCAACTGAGTGATATAGCGGTTGCGGAGGTGGTGCATAAGATTGAGGAAATTTCTGAAACTATGAGAAAGATGGATCAGACTGATCATTCCTCTATGAGAAGTTCGGGTGATTCCTCCACCCCAGATTATAAGTATTCGAGAATGGCTGATTTTGAGATTTGTTGATCCAATTTTTTGACTGCATCTGATCAGATCCACTCTCCAGCAATCCTGGTAAAGGTTGACAATCCTCCACTGATTTTGCAGCTTTCACTTTCTATGGCTCCATAGCCTTTATTGTTTTAGACAAAGCAGCAACAAGAGCCCATAAATTAGTTTCCTTGTTGACCTCGTATCTACGTCCACCACTGATCGCTCTAAGAGGTTGTTTTGCCATTGGTGCTCATTCATATTGTGTGTTCCATTGTTGGGCACTTTCAGCTAAATAATCAAAGAATGATAGAGCCTCATCTGGTTCATTGCTGAAGAACTCCCTGTTGCACATTGTGTGGACAAACTATTTACATTCAGGGGTAAGGGCAATATAAAAATAATTCACTAAGCTCCAAGATTCAAATTCCTGATGTGGACATATGTTCATCAAGTCCATGAATCTCTCCCAACAAGTCTGGAAGGTCTCATCAACTCCTTGCATGAATTGACTAATTTGTTCCTACAAAAATTGAGTTCTCTGTAAGAGAACAAATTTGTGAATCGACTGATTTGTTCCTACAAAAATTGAGTTCTCTGTAAGGGAACAAATTTGTGAAAAAATTTGTTTTGCATATCAGCCTAACTAGAGATAGAATTAGGCCTAAGAGAATTAAACCACGTCTTAGTCTTGTCTTTCAATGAAAAAGGAAATAAACACAATCTAATTGCCTGATTAGTAGTAGTCCTATCTATGAATGTAACACATGCAAGCTTAAAATCAGTTAAATGCTGATATGAATTTCACACTCCATCCCATAAAATTGAGGTATTACAGATATCATTCCAGGCTTAATGTTAAACTTCTGTGCATTCTCTGGCAATATGATGCAAGATGGTTGTGTGGTTTGTGTGGGCTGCAAAAAATCCATAAGCGTGCGTGGTGCAAGTGCAGCCATATTTTCTTCAAAACTCAATTTTATTTTATTTTTTCATTTTTTTTTCATGAGAAAAATTAAAATAACAGAAAAAACACTAGTTTGAAATTAAAACTAACATTCCCTGACAACGGTGCCAAAAACTTGACTCACTCTAAAAATGAGCAGCTTAGAAGCTATCCCAAGTATAGGAGTTAGTCGTGTAATACTTAACCCAAAAGCCAGATTGTCTCCTCAGGGAATGCATTTTAATTCCAAACTCGTATAATTTCAAAAGAAATTAAGAGAAGAAAATTTACTGAACATAATTCAGATTTAGTTTCTTGGGACTTTTTAGGCTTTTGCAATAGAATTTAAATTCTAACTAAAAATTAAATATGCATGAAATAACTTAAATAAATACCATATTCAATGCCATAATAATGAAAGAACTAAACAATCATTCAACTAAATAAAAATAGTAACTTCAAATGTAAACCTAAGCAAGAATACACTCTAAATAAAAACACCAACTTCAACACACCCAAAGAAAATAATTAAATTCCTATAAAAATTTTAAATAAGAAGACAAATTGAAATTAACAATAATAATGCTCAAATAAGAATTTAAATTCAAGAGAGAGAGAGAGAGAGAGAGATTTAAACATAAATTTATCTAGTAAAAAAGAAAGTTCTTAAATTAAATAAACTATTTTTAAACAAAAATTAATCCAAACTTTGAATAAATTTAAAACTTAACAATAAAATTAATTTTAACAAAAATGTGCTCAAAGAAAGAGAGAGATGAGAGATTAAGGGAGAAGAGAGAAGAGAGAAGAGAGAGAGAGAGAGAGAGAGAGAGAGAGATAGCCAAAAATCTGAGAGAGTTCTTAAATTAAACAAACTATTTTTAAACAAAAATTAATCCAAACTTTGAATAAATTTAAAACTTAACAATAAAATTAATTTTAACAAAAATGTGCTCAAAGAAAGAGAGAGATGAGAGATTAAGGGAGAAGAGAGAAGAGAGAAGAGAGAAGAGCGAAGAGAGAGAGAGAGAGAGAGAGAGAGAGAGAGAGAGAGAGAGAGAGAGAGAGAGAGAGAGAGATAGCCAAAAATCTGAGAGAGGCCGAGAGTCTTCTACTATCCTGCACACCGCAGCCTCCCGCTACTCCCCTTTTCCTCAATAAACCCTCCACCTCCATAAAATATCCTATTCCCCCTCTAATATTTTGCTCTAGTCATGTCTCCTCTTGAGATAGGCGCATGGGCCAATTTTTGGTGGCCCAAGACTCTTTTTTTTCCTCAAACACTACACATGGCCTAGCACAACAATTTCACTTTCAAGCCTAATTTTGACTCCGTAAACGTTCGAATTAGAAAAAGACTATTTCACAGTGAATTGTAGATATCTTAGCAAGCTTTCTAATGCCACTTGAATCACACCAATAAAATGTCCAATGAAAGAGATATGATTAAAATACAAAAATACGTTCAGGCTATCTCCTATCAAATTTCAAACTTGGATTGTTGCCCACTTTTCATTGCATGACACGGATTCATGTGCATGATGCTCACATAGTCTTCTCACATGGCACCCTGTTCTTTTTTGTCTCCTTTAATTTCAAAAATTATCACATTGCATAGCACAAATTCTTCAATTTTTACACATGCACACAGCTTCAAACAACTATGTGCATGGCTTGTCATTTGCAAGCATGTAGCTCATGGTCCGGTCTTCGATATTTTGCTTCATGCACATGACCTTGATTTGAACTCTAGCTCACATACATGCACGTACAATCTTAATCTCGACTTTAATGTCCAAAAATCATCTTGCAATAATAAGTAACCAAAAATTCGTAAATTATCGAGTAATGATCCAAATATTGTAATTCAAGCTCAATGTTAAATTATTGAACACAATTAAGCATTTAAATAAAAATATAATCTTTAATGCATTATTTTAAACACCTAATTATGCAATTTAGACGCGTAATCAATGGCCTTTTTGAACTGAGGATTTGGTCGACCAGATTTGAGGCGATTTTGGACCTCCGAGGTTCGGTCGACTAGGTCAAGTTTTGTTGACCAAATTTCATAGGTTCGGTCGACAAGTCATATAATAACTGGAGGTTGGGTCAACCAAAGCGTTGGGATTTCCCATATGCCAGCTCAGTCAACTAGAGCATTGAAGTTCATTTCAAACTTGGTCGACAAAATGGTCAACTGTTGACCCTGGGGAGGTTCGGTCGACCAAAGGTACTCTGTATGTTAGGGTTCAGTTGACCGAACACACTAACTTTGTGCATTCAATTCCTAACTCTCTTTTAAAGACACCCATGTTCACATAATTGTTACTTCTAAGTTATAAGGGACTTTTCATGTGATAATTTGGGACCTAAAGCCAGTCTATGGTTTTCGAGCTAATCCCTAAAAATCTGGCTTCTCGACCAAAAGGTGATCCCTAAGGTCATTCAACGGTTTTGATCTTATAGTACCTACCATGCATGATATGCAGATTATTATAGACCGATAGATAATTAATACAAACCTAAATGATAAATATAAAAATATAATACAACTTAAAACACAAATCGATCTTCATGCGGTGCGCATTTGTAATTCCATGGAATGCGCGGGGGTATGCTCGTTCAGGTGCTCTTACGGCTTCCACATTGTATCATCATCTGTGCTAACTAAAACATAAACTTGCTCAAGTACTCAAAGCACACACATGAGATACCGTGGTTTGTCATAATCAAAACAAGGATCTGATCAAAAAGTCAACACCGAGTTTTTATGAGGTTCGGCTATACCCACCAGCGTCCTCGCCTTAGGCAACACACCTAAGGATTTCACTATACCACTCCTTTACGGGTAGAAGCAACCTTACACACTCCTTTGTGGCTAGAAGCAGCCTTTTACAATCCCACCTTCAACTATGGTGGAGCCCCCTCTCCAATAGATACCCCATGCTTGGTATAGAGATTCAACAATCCTAAACCATCAAGAAAAATAAGAAACAAATTTGGTGTACAAAGACACTCTCAACAAGAGCTGATTAATAAAACAATTAAGCACTAAAATATACTTCAATTCAAAATAACAATTGAAAGAATTTGAAGCCTTAGAAGTATATCACAGTAAGCTTTCTTTCTACATTGAAAGAATTCAGAGTAGGCTCAGAATTGTGAAAGAGTTTCACAGCAAAACTTAATAAAGAACTTCAGAGATTGATTGCATAAGAGAGCTTTGAGAGTATTAAGAGCGAGAGAGCTTGAATGCTGTATTTTCTTGATGTGTTTGAATCCTTGGCCTTGGGGGGTATTTATAGATGTTTAATCAAGAGTATTTTGTGTTCCCCAAGTGACTTGGAGCATTTCCCAAGTTTTCATAATGTTTAGAATTCAAAAAATCAAATTTGGAAAGTTCTCGTTATGTTTAAAATTTGAAATCTTAAAAAGTCAGTCAACTAGAAATAATGAGTCAGTCACCTAGATCCATTTAAAACACAAAGATTTTCAAAGGCAGAATGAGTCGACAAGGTCCTCTCGAGTTGCTTCAAAATCAGCTTAATTATTTGTCAGTTGCTTGGACAGACCAAAAACTGATTTTTCAATGTATTTCCAAATTATTTTTGCTCTTTTGCTTTCCAAAAAATAATTTAAGACTTTTGAAAAGTATTTTCCGGGGTTTTTCAAAACATGGTCTCTAAGTCAATGAGTTTCCTCATGAGCTTTAAATTCAATCAAATCATCATTTGAATGAAGTACTTACATAGAGACTCTCTTAAGACTTTAAATCTATCATTAGCTTGGAGTCTTCATGCTTGTCATTTGCTGAGTCATTCTTGTCTTTGAGCTTCAAATATCTAAACTTTCATTAAGTCCTCTTTGGTATTCATGCTTTCATGTTCTTTGAGCTTTCATATTCCTTTTAATGTTGTCTTGCAATGAGCTTTGAATTCACTTGAACTTGAGCTTAAAAACCTAATTCCTAAAGTTTCATCACTTACAACAAAACATGTTAAATGACCTTTCATTTGTTATCATCAAAACAAGATTAGTAAGTCATGTTAGGCCAACAATCTCTCCCTTTTTGATAATGACAAATAAGGAGCAAAAGTGAGTGAACCTTGATAAGGCTCCCCCTTACAATAAGCATCAACTTAACAATATTTACAATATCATGATCAATCTCAATAAGCATATTAGAATTCACAATCAATTTCAATATCATTTTCATATATCAATATTAGTTTAATATCACATCATATCATAATTCAAGATCAATTATCATACTCATATACATCATTTCATAGTTGAGCCAATATACATGCTTAGGTATGTCATGCTAGTGTCATGCTCAATTTTTGCCCAAAACTTCTCCCCCTTTTGACATCAATCAAAAAGAGTAAGATATCAAGAAAAATATATAAATACTAAGGCAAAGAGCAACCATAAACAAAAGTATACATCAAGTGAAGGCACAAAACAAAAACTTTGCATTCATCATGCATAAAAAGATAGACAATTAGTCCCCAAAATAACATGATAAAATACAAACCATTTTATATCAGATTTTTAAGTAATTTCCATAAGTCATGATATCATTACATAATAAATCTAACTCCCCCTGAATGAAATGTATTTCATATTCAATAAATTTAGAATTTCATTCATGAAGAATAAACTATGTATCCATGAAGGTGTTAAGATTATTAATCATGCTTTTGAATTTATCATGTCATGTTCATGCTTAATTTGCTTTCATTCAGTTTTGCTAAATTTTCTCTCCCTTTTTATATCAACAAAAAAATAAACCGAAAGAAATATTATGTAAAAGTACTAAGGACCAAAAAAAAAAAAAATTCCGCATTTAGATCACAATAACAAGGTCCATAAGTAAACATATATTTCAATCGAAACATGGTCGTCCATTATTCATCATGCCAAAAAATACATAACATAATCCTACATCGCATGTGAACTAAGATGGTCAATGGAAAAACAAATAAAAGAACTAAACACAACAAAATAATATTTCAACCCAACTTAGTGTTTGGTTTCACAAAATATATATACATCTTGCATCACCATTAGATTTGTATGCTTATGCTCATGCTTTCTTCAAACACTTATCCTTATTCCTTATTAGAAATTCTTATGCAATAAACTCAATTTGCTTCGAATTTACCTTCTTTTAATTTCATATAATTCTTTCGCATATGAATACCAAAATTCATATGGCTTTTCAAACCTCAATACTTTCTAAGTTAAGCCATGTACAATCCAAGGTTTCTTGATTTGTGGCCAACACTTCCATTATTGTATTCATTTGTTTCAATGTTAAAGTTGTCAATAAACTCATAAATTCTTCTTTAAGATTTTCCATTTCTACTAGTTCAATATTCTTGTATTAAATTGGATTAAGTAGCTTTCCATATATTGAACAAGGAGAAATTTTCTTCTTATATTTGAATTGGCTATCTTGAATCTTATAGGCTATGGAGGCATCCCTTTTCATTTAAGTATAGATTTAGCTTTCTTAATTTCTAAATAGGAAATGACTAATCCTAATGTCTTTGGAGTCCTTAGTTTATGAACTAGGCTTTTTATCCAGGTACTCATACTTTCTTGGGTTCGGATGGTTTAACATAAGTTGATTCTTTTATTTTCCAAACTTGTCTGATTTTTACACCCTTTCTTTTTAATGGACATTTAAACTTAATGTGTCCTTTTTCCTTAGATAAAAAACATGTGGTATGTGTGTAAACATTTGAGGAGGTGTTAGCATAGTCTTTGAAGGCTTTTGCAAAGTACCCCATGTAGAGGTTCTTTTTTCTTATATTCTCAACTCCATTGAATCCTATTAAAGCCGCTTCCTATTGAACGAGCACAGAAACCAGGTAAATAGACAAGTTTGACCATTTCATTTGTATTACTAATGAGAGTGCATTATCTAATTGCATGCTTATTCATTTAACTTCAAAATGATTTAAACATTAAGAGTTCAGTTTTTAAAGGAGTGTCATCGTTAGGAAAATTCACTGAAGCATTGGTAAAACAAAATTCTTAAGATGAACAGGTCCAATTGAATAACTTAGTCCCTAGAAGACTAGGTCAGATGACATGTCAAGTTTTTTGGAGACAATCCAAGGACAGTCATATCAAATAATGCAAGTACTCAAGATCATAGTCTCTTTAATAGGGGCATCAGTGGAAAAACATGAACATTCTTCTCCCTAGATTGAATTTTGAAAAAAAAAATTAATGAGCAAGGATGGGTTTCAGAATCTTGTCTGTTAATTGGATAAGCGTTGGTTCACGAGTATACCTAACAAAAAAAAGATGGTGTGTTTTTCATGCATTGCATGCATAACATCAATAGTGATAGGAAGCAATCCACATGCATTTTATGAAATCATTATATGATTAGAGTTAAGATGTGTCCTCATATCATGCATCATCATGTTCTTTTACTACATAAATTTTGTAAATGGTGTTCATTCCAATTCTCACCCATTCAATTCATTGCCTCCCGTAATTTGGAATGGTTTGCATTTTAGTTAAGGTGTGGGGCATAAGTTTCCAAATCCAAGTAGTTGTTCCAAAATTGTTTTGTCTACTTTAGATATATAGGGCGTTAGTTTCCAAATCCAAGTAACTACTTCCAAGTTATTTTGTCTACTTTGGACATTTAGGACATTAGATCTCAAATCCAAATAGCCACTTCCAAGTTGTATTGACTATCTCAGTAATCTGAGTAGTCATATCCAAGTTGTTTTGACTACCTAAGAAAATCTGAAGAGTCACACTCAAGTTATTTTGGCTATCTTGGCAATCTAAGTAGCCACATCCAAGTTGTTTTGATTATCTCAAAAATCCGAATAATCGCATTCAAGTTATTTTGACTACCTCAGAAAATATGAGTAGTCACATCCAAGTTGTTTTTACTGCTTCATAAAATCCAAGTAGTCACATCCATGTTATTTTGGCTATCTCGATAGTCCAAGAAGTTGCATCCAAGTTGTTTTGATTATCTTGGCAACCCAAATAATCGCATCCAAGTTGTTTTGACTATCTTGGAAATATGAGTAGTCGCATCCAAGTTATTTTAACAAATTAGTTTTAAGTTTGTTTGATTAATTTAAATTTGATTAGTCAAGTTTTAAGTCGGGATTCATAAATAGGCCTATAAATAGAGGGCCTTTGGGGGTGATAAGGACACAATCAGATTGGCATAGAAACTAAGGGTTTAAGAAAGTAAAAAGAACGATTATTTTGTTGTGAATTTGGAGAAGAATTCTTGAAGATATAAAAGGAGGGCTAGAGAGCTAAAGGCTGACTAAAAGGTAGGGGTACTGAAAGGGCTGCAATAAAGAATTTAAAGGGGCCCTAGAAAAAGAAGAAGAGGCTACAAAATCAAAATTTAGAATCAGAGGTAGGCACATGTTAGTTTTGTGTTTAATTTTTAATTCAATTTTTTAATAAATGCTAAATTTTGATTCTATAATTAGAGTTTAAATTCAAAAAATTGAACTAAAAATTAAACAAAAAACTAACTGGATCAATAATTTTCCTAGAACATACCAAATTGGATTTGACCCGAATTTGAAACATTCATACTCGATTACCTTAGATCCATATAACCATAATCGATTACCTTGGATCTATATATCCATACCCGACTACCCTAGGTCCAATAACCCGAATTTGATTACCCAAAATATGATCCGGATCCAGGTCAACTTAACTCGAGTCCTAAATAGTTAACCCGAAGACTCAAGACCCAAGTCCAACTTGGACTTGTGTCCATTGACCTTTGACCCAACCCACCTAAATTTAGGCCTAACTAGTTAACTACTTAAACAAGCCCAAATCCCTAAAAAGCCCAGTCCATTTTTAAATTCAATTCCACAGCCAAATTGAGCCTAGTCAATTCAACTATAGCCCAAACCTATGCTTCTAGCCCAACTTGCCTAGGACTATTAGCCCAAAACCTAAAACCCGAAATCTAATTAGCCTGTGCACCAATTTTGAATCCAAACCCAATTGGGCCTAGTCCAATCTAACTTTAGACGGTCCAAGTCCATTAACCCCAAATCAAGCCCAAGCAATCTTAACTTGAGCTAACCCAAACTCAAACCTAACTTGGGTTAATGTCAGGTCAACCAACCATGTTTGGTTCCTAGGAAAATGTAGGAAAACTCTAGAAAATCACATAATAAAATATTAGGAAATGGGGGTTAGTACTCATATTTTTGAGTTTAGATTTGTTGCTCTTTATTCCTATTTTTGAATCAAAGCCTGCAAAAGGAAAAAGAAAAAAGAAAAAAGAAATCCATAAGAGAATGCAAAAGAAAAGAAAATGGAAGGAGAAAAAAAAAACATAGAGGGGAGAAGAGAAAGGGAGAAACAAAAAGGGCAAGAAAAAAAAAAAGAGAAACTAAGAGATATGCAGTATGGAGCAGAGAGAGATGGAGAGTGGTGTGAGAGAGAGAAGGAGAGTTATAAGAGAGAGACTGAGAGATATTAAGTATGAAACAGAGAGAGATGGAGAGAGATGAGAGAGAGACTAAGAGATCTGAAGTATGGAGTAGAAAGAGATGAAGAGTTATGAAAGAAAGAGATGGGGAGATCAAAGAGAGAGATGTGTGTAAGAGAAATAGAGAGAGGGGGATAGAAAAGAGAAAAAGGGAGCAAGAATAAAGAAGGAAAGAAAAGAGAGATAGAGAGAGAAAAAAAAGTTTATATATATATTAGAGGGACATGTGTCAATGCACGAACGGTGACACGTGGCACATATCCGTGAGGCAACGTGGCGCAATCGTAGCCTTCCAATCTATGTTTTCTCTAGATGGTCGGATTGCTGACACGTCAGCAATCTATGTTAAAGCCCCAAAGCTAACCAGAGATTGCCACATGGTGAGTGAAGTCATGCTGACATCACCCTACTGCAGAAAATTCAAAATATATATAAGAATGAAAATAGAAAAAACAACATTTCATGTCACCAATTTTGAATGACACATGGCCAAGGATTTTGTCCAATCATACCAGTTGAACTAGTCTGCACCGATTTGAACCGTTGGTTCATTTATTTAATTTTAAAATTAAATTTTAATTTTTAAAGAATATTAAAATTAGAAAAATATTTTTTTAAAAAAATGAATAAAAATTATTTGAGTTATTTTGAATCGGATAACAAAAAATGGGAAAACAAAAATACAAAAATGCTAAAAAAGTCTAAAATTCTGAGAAAATTTTAGAAAAAAATGTTGAAAAATTTTCAGAAATTTCTAAAAAGCTTTGGGGAAATCTGGGAACATTTTAAAAGCTCGTTTTGATCAAATTTGATGAATTTATTATTTGTATGTATTTTATTTTTATGCATGTGCATCCCAATGATTAAACAAATGGTAAAAAGGTATTCAAACCTCATCTATATTAGTTCTGAGGGGGGTTTATCTAATAAGATCCCCTTCTTTGGACGTCTCATTAGACAATCCTAAATTACACCTTATTTATTTTATATTTTATTTCAAAGTTTTAATATTTATTTATTTATTTTTTAAGGAGTTAATAAAAGACCATTAGATTCAATTGAGGGATAATTTATGGTTAATTAGATACTGTTCATAGAATGGATGTGTAGGGGTTGCTAGTACATTCCCTTCACATAACTAAACTGTTGATCCAAACTTTGGTAAAAGCATACTGAGACTACTAGTATTTTATCCCAGTATTAGTTTAAAGACCAATCAACAAGTAGTAATTAGATGAGCTAACCACACCTAGGTAAATAACAGGTTAGTGACGACTCCATCAAACTTTTAATATTATTATTCTTCGTCATTCTAGCCCTTTCTCCTAAACGTTACGAAACTTATTATTCTTGATTTTTTTTTAAATTTAACTTTTAAATAAATCATTCATGATATGACCGTTCAATGGATTAAAAAGCCTCTTTTCTAGAAGATAAATCAAGGGATTTCAAGTTGTGTTTTATGGTTTTACTCCCAATTAAAGAAATCAAAATCATCAAAATTCCGTGTTTTCATAAATAACCCAAAACAATATTTTTGAACTTAAACTAAAGGTATTTTTTAGGAACTTAAAATGGTTTGATTCCTCTTTTGAGGATATGTAGGCAATCTACTTTGTAGATCCAGTTATACCAAGCAAAAACCCTAAATCCCTTCTTCATTGCTTATTCTTTTTTTTTTTTTTTAGTTATTTGTGTATTGTATATATTAGGTACGTTTGTTTGATTAGACATTAAAATAGTAGGATTTTCACAAGTCATAGGAAAAGTTTTTCTAAAGGAGTAAAGGTTGAACATTTTCAAAACAGAATTTGCATACACACATGTAGACACCCCATTTTGTCCAGACCTTATATAACATAATTTGGATTATTATTCCTAGTTTAAATATCTATTAAAATGGGAAAATAAAAGGAAAAAATTGAATACATGGAAAAATAACGAAAAAAAATACATTAAAAATAAAAAAAATGAAGCAAATGGGTCAACATCTTCGTCTTTAAACTTGCAAGCACAATAGGAAAAAATGGAAATTAGACATATGGGGATTTGCTCAAGTAATATGTGGGTGAAATCATATTTTAATGCAAACATAAATTGATTAATTCAATTTAATTTTGATTGATCAACTAAATGTTGATCGATCTAATTAGTGTTAATTGAGTGATCCTCCAGGCCTATAAATAGTGGGCTTTAGTAGGGTAGTAGCGAATAGAGTGGGATTGAAGAGAGGAATTACTCATTGGAAATTTTGAGAGAGAATCATGAGGTGAAGGCTGAGTGTTTGAAATTGAAAGGGAGAAGAAAGATAAGAGACAAAGAGGCTTGAATTGCATAAGTGGTGGAAGGTTGGCAGAAAGGAATTCAAGAGGCTTGGGCAAAAGGAAAAGGAAATTGCAAATTGGAGAATTCAGGAAATAGAGGTACATACTTGTTAATTTTGTGTTTAAATTTATTTTAATTTCTGGTAATGTTGGATTTTGATTCTATAATTAGAGTTTCAATTCAAATTGAATAGATAAGTTTCCCAGAATATGCCAAACAAGATTAAGGTATTTGACTCAAATTTAGAATACCCAAACCCGAGTGTTGACCTAGATCTGAACACCCTTACTCGATTGCCCCAAACTCGAATGCCCATATGAATACTCCTAGCTTCGACCCAAAGACCTGAGCTAACTTGACCCAGGTCCAAGTCCATTGACCCATTGACCCATTGACCCAAACCAAATAACCAGACCCAACACCCAGGTCAACATTTAACTAGGCTTGATTCCTTTACCTTGAGTTAAGCCCAATCTAATTCAACCCTTTATGCTGACTTAGCCCCAGCCCATTAGCCAAGACCCAAACTAGGCCCAACTTACAATGAAACCTACCTAAGCCCAAAAACAAATGAGGCCTAATTGGACCTGACTCAACCTAAGCTAACCTCGACCCTTTTCGACTACAACCCAACCTAAACCAAAACTCCAGCCCATGAAACCTAATTGGGCTTAATCCAACTTAACCTACCAATTTACCTAGGCCTAAAGCCCAGACAAGCCCAAAAAAACTTGAAGCCCTGATCTGCTAAAACCTAACATAGTTTGACATACAGGTCTAGCCTGACTAAGCTCAAGACCCCGCATTTTAACCTAACCAAAATCCTAAACCTAACCTAACCTAACCAAGCCTGGATTTATGCCCAGGTGAACCAACCACGTTTTCCTCATAAGAAAATGTTAGGAGACATAAGAAAATCCAAGAAGAAAAATAAAAAAGAAAAAGAAATTGAAAGAAAAAGAAAGTTACATGGGGCCTCAGATTTGCATGGAAGAGCACTCTTGGTTCTTATTCAACCTCCAAAGAGAAAGAACAAAGAAAGATTTAGCAAGACAAGAGAAAGATAAAGAAATAGAGAGAAATCAGAGAGAGAGAGAGAGAGGGAGAGAGAGAGAGAGAAAGAGAGAGTTGTGCGAGAGAAGCAGTGAGAGAATAAGGGAAAGAATAAAGAGGGAGATCAAAGATAGAGAGAAGAAAAGAGAGAGTTGCAAGAAATCGAAAGAGACAAAGAGAAGATGAGAAATCGAAGACAGAGAAATAAAGAAGAAGAGGATAAAGAGAGAGAGACTTGTGCAACAGAAGGAGAGAAAAAGAGAATAAGGAGAAGAGAAAGAGATAAGGAGCAGAGAAAGAGAGAAAGAGAGTGTGTATGAGGAGTGAAGAGAGAGAGCGGAGAGATGAGAGAAAGAGAGAGAGAGAGAGAGAGAGAGAGAGAGAGAGAGAGAGAGAGAGAGAAGGGGGTTTTATATTAATTTAAAAAAAATATTAGTAGTACACATGTCACCATATAGATGACGACACATGGCGCGCCCAATACTGCATGCTTGAGAAGTGATGTGGCGTGATCCTTGTCGTCCAATGTATGTTTTCTCTAGATGGAACGAATCACTATCATGTTAGAGATTTGTGTCAAACTTCTAGGACCTATTGGATTATGCCATGTGGCCTGTGTGTGCATGGCTGAGTGCATGTCCTATTGCATGGTCGAGTGGATGGTTGAATGCATTGTGAAATTAGGTGTAATCCCAAGAGTGGGGTGAATTGGGTATTTTAAAATTTTTGAGTTTTTAAGTCCTAATTTTAAAATGGCACAACCACACAACCACAAATTTGTAGATACATAGATTTCAGTATTGCACAACCTAATAGATTAAAGCTATGTATTCCACAACCAATCAGTATTTACCAATCAATCACAAGTGCCTAAAATATATAAGACATACACAATAGGCATATATAAAATAAATAATAAAATGCGATCATAAATAAAAATGAGATAAGGGAAGAGAGATGCACACTCTAGATTTTACGAGGTTTGGCCAACTCGGCCTACGTCCTCACCTTGGGTAAACTACCCATGGATTCGACTATACAGCTCCTTAACCTGGGACGGAACTTCCCGTTACAATTTGCTGCTTACAATAGGCGCAACTTCCTCCTTACAATCTGCTGCTTATAAGAGGTGTAACTTCCTCCTTCCCGGTTCACAACCCAAACTGTAAATACAATGGATAAATAAAAATTTTTGGATATACTCAAATGCTTCTCAACAAGCTAATGTGTACAAGTAAAATCATAAACACACTCTTAAGGTATAACTTGAAGCTCAATGGAGTAAATGTGTTGATCTCAATATGATATTTGTAATAGAATAATATATGACCTTTGTATATAACAATATGTATGATGAGTTGCTTCAAAGATCTAAACCCAATGCAATATTTCTCCTAAAAATGATTTTTTTTTTCAAATAATAAATGTGTTGGAGATCCTAGGGTTTGCTCTCAAAAGCTTTTTCAAAAATAAAATCTTTGAATAAAAATATGAATGTAAATACTTTCAAAGATTCAAGCCCCTGTAACAAAGAAATTTTTTTTCCCAAAAGTTCCTTTTTCAAATAAAGGATATATGGAAAACTAGGGTTTTTGCTCCTCAATAAAGAATTTTAAACAAAGTGAATAGGAGAGTAGATAAACCTTGAAAAGATTGAATGCTCAAAAGAAACTTACCAAACCTCAAAACCACAATATCAATAATGCTTTTCAAGATTATGTGAGTGAATGCCCTTTGAAAAACTGAGAGAATGCCGAAAAGATGTCTGAATGCGATAGAGTGTAGGTAGGAGGTCTCAAAAGTTGTTTCTAGGGTTTTTAGGATTGATATTTATAAGTACTTTAGGCATCTAGACATTTTCTAACCGTTGGATCATTAAAAGATATTTTAATTAAAAAAACTGCCCGTTGAGCACTAGAGCGTCATTCTGCCCAATAGGCTCGTTGACGAGTGCACACACTAGTCAACGAGTTTCCTTCACTCGATCATCGACAAGATCAGGGGATTCATCAATGAGTGGTCTGTCTGAGAAAGTTAGGGTCTCGTTATTTATCGTTGACATTTGTTGACGAGTGGCCTTAATGCATTCGTTGACGAGGCCAGGCAACTAGTCGACGAGTTCCCTATTATTTAGCCCTATCAACCTTCTAAGATGCAGATCCAACCTAGAATAAGTGCATATGCATGTTTCATGAAAAACATGCTTCCTAGGGTTCATCTATTGGTCATTTTGAGCTTCCAACTATATCTTATAAGACATGTAAATATAAACACGACTAAATGCACATTACAATTTAAAAACTAAATTATCTTCATTCTTTTGCTTTTCTACTTCCATTGAATCAGCCAAGTAGTATGTGCTTCAAGTTCCTCATAGCTTCCATAGTATTCTCACCATTTGTGCATGCTAAGTAATGATCCTATTCACAAGTTCAATACACATGTAAGATACTAAGTGATTTGTCATTATCAAAACAGGATTGAACTCATAGTGTCAATAATCTCCCCCTTTTTTATGATGACAAATACATGAGAAAAAATGGGTTAAGCCTAAAAGAGGCTCCCCCTTAGGATATGCATAATTTAAAATGTGCAATATTTTCCTACTCAAAATATGGGAAATTTTGCTAGAAAATATTTCTCCCCCTTTTGCATGAAAATATGCCCAATTTTTCTAGAAAATATTTCTCCCCCTTTTGACATCAACAAAAAAATGGCTAAGACAAAACAAAAAATGTATGTAAATAAATCCTTAGCTTAAATAAATTTCCTGTTTGAAAAAATATAAATATATATAACTGCTTTGGAAAATAATTTTCATGTTGAGCACAAAACGGTATTTCAATCAACATTTATACACACATGCAACCATTTGAGTTCAGTATTGTAGTGACCCGAAGAATAATTTTATTTAAATAATTAAGAGGGAGAGAAATGAACGTTGACATTGTATTTTGGATATAATAACCCCATAAATTTTCCAAGCACTTGTCGACGAACATAGGGATTTCGTCGACGAGGGTTCTTCAGGACCTTATCGACAAGGTCCCGTCTCATCAACGAGAAAAATACTAAGAGAGGGTTATTGGGAAGTCTGAAATTCATCGACGAGGGGGCAGATTCGTTGACGAACTTTCTATAGGACTCGTTGACGAGGTGATGTGGCTCGTCGACGAATCCCGTAGTATAAATAGCCCTAAATTGATTTTAATCGCAAAAAAACGACGTAAAACCTTCTCCTCTCTCTCTCCTACGACCTCCCCTCTATCTCTCTTCGATTTTGGACCCATCAGTCACCAGATCGACGATTTGAGGCCACCACGATGCTTTTGGCGGAGTTCTCTTCAAGTCTGCTGGGGCGAATCGTCAGTGGGATCAAGTCGAATTTCTCCCCAGAATCAAGGTAATGTCTTTTATTCAGTTTTTGACCTTCTGGCAGTTGTAGGAAATGATGTAGGCCAGGAAATATTGATATTTGGTTATGAAAAATGTGGTTTTCAGGATATAGAATAAGAAGCCCTGTGGGTGTAGGACCAGTATACAATAGGGGCTTTTTGACAGTTAGGTAAGGGAAACATACTATGCTAGGAAAACCTAGTATGATTTCAGTATGAATTTTATGTTTTTACCAAATTATTATTCAGAGCAAAAATTTATGCAATTTATTATTGAGGTTAAAATATTTTAAATTATTGTGTGGCATGAGAGTATGAATACATTATAGAAACATGTTTATATAGTATTTTCAGGAATTTGTTTTACAGAATATAGAGACAATGAAATGCGTTTACAGTATCTTTTAGAATACTATGATTTTACAGTTTTACAGTACCATAACAGGTAGATTTACAGTTTATCTCAGAAAGATACAGTTGATATAGTTACAGATTATTATAGAATCAGGTAAAACAGTTAGTTGTATATAGAAACATATTATATAGTATCAGACCTTGATGGATCAGATAGCAGAGCATGGTACTGTAGCTACAGATATACAGATATTTAGTTCAGAGTGCAACCACTTAACTCAGATAGTAAGTTGTATAAGGTCGATCGTGCCTAGTTGTGGACAAACTCCCCATCAGATATGGGTTGAGGAGGGCCAATCTGACCGAAGAGTAGAGTGGTTTACCCTAGTCGGCCAGTCAGGATAAATCCAGCCTTCGGGCCACATAACCCTATCATAAGGGCTTAAATCATGACATACAACCATCCAGGGAAATATTCTCAGATATTATAGTATTATCAGATTTTCTAAAATAGTAGTATTATTATGAAAATAAATTTCATACAGTTTGAAATTTTAAATTATGTAGTTAAAGGTTTCATATGTCATGTAGTGTCACCATTTTCATTTTTAGTTATTTGTACTACTCTTAACTCGGACTAATTTTTACAGATCTACATCTCAGTAGCCACACACTAGTGATAGCATGTTTCGTCTTACTAAGCTTTGGCTCATCTCAGTGTTGAATTATTTTTCAGGTCAGCCAGTTGGGCGAGCGGAGCAGGCTCGCAGATAGAGGAGTTATTAGTCTGCCCTTTTTGAGGGTGAGGGTTCTTGGGGTTTAATTTTGTTAGCCCTGGTATTAGTAAGAGTTGTTCTTAAGAGTACAATGAAATATGTAATATTTGTGGAATATTTAGACACTCTGGTATTGTATAATTATATATGGTTATGTTTATTTGACTTCCGCTTCTCGCTGCTTAGGTTGATGGTTGGAAAAAAAAAAAAAAAAACCTAGTTAAATAGCAGGTCGTTACAAGTATAGTCCAAAATTTATACTTTTATCAAGATGCATCAAATATCCATAAAATAATTTAAACATATAGTTCACTATGAAAAGCGATGGTATTCCTCACAAGGTATAAAGTATATAAGTAAAAATAATTGTGAGAATGCGGAATTTTAAGTTAAGTTGTTCCCCCTCAAGAAAATCATGGTAAACTATCATTGGTTTTGTTTCTAAGTGGTAAAACTGAACTTTAAAATAGTTGTTTGGTGGTATGAGAATATTTTGTGGTTCTTAGATATATTGATGTATTAGTTGTGTTATGAAGTTAGGAACCTTAGACTATTTTCACTCTATTTCAAGATGGACCTTGGGCATGACAATATGAACGCTGGTGGTGGTAATGATGCAGGACCCTCCAGTGTGGGTGGCAGTGATTCTGATGCAATACTGCATAGTGTCACTCAGCAAGTAATGACTGAAATAGCACGAAATTCTAAAGAATGGGACTTCCCGCCTGCTGATCAGTGATGTACAATCCGACAGTTCACTCGTATGAATCCTCCAGTTTTCTCAATGGCAGTCGACCCAGCTATAGCAGAGAACTGGATTCAGAAAATTGAGAAAATACTAACAGTGCTGCACTACACTGATGAACAAAGAGTTCCCTATCCCATATTCAGGTTAACTAATGAGGTCAAGCGGTGGTGGACAGTTGTGAAATAACTGGAGAAGCAGAGACCAGTACTAGTAGCCATGATTTGGAGCTGGTTTAAGGAAATATTCTTCGACCGATACTTCCCCACCACCACTAGAGAAGTTAAGGTTGAGGAGTTCATAAATTTGACCTGGGGGCACCTGATGGTTCAACAGTATGCAACAAAGTTTGTTGAACTGTCTCGCTTTGCCCCATACATGGTTCTAGGTGAGGTGAAAGAGGCAAGAAAAATTAAGAGGCTTGAGATAGGAAATTTATGAATAGGTGGAAATTTTGAAGGTACATGATTTTGTAAAACTAGTGGATAGGGCCGCCGTAGCGAAGGCAAGCAGGTAAAGGAGTGCTGGCATGCAAAGTTAGAGGAAGAAGCCCATGTCTCTTAATTTTCGAGTAGGTACTAGTTGAGGCCCTTGGAGGGAAGTCAGATATAGTGAGGCTTAGAGACAGAAGATGGGGAGATGTGGGTATTAGGGAGAGCAAACTTATGCTATTTTCCCTAGATGTGGCAAGAGGCATATGGGAGGATGTTGAGTAGGAATGAATGTCTCCTATCAATGTGGTAGATAGAGTCACATGGCAGGAGACTGTTGTGCGCAACTGAGCAATGCTCCCATTTATAGACAATTTTAGGAAAATAACCAGGCACCTCGAGGCTGCTAGTAAAGGAATACTGCGCAAGCGCGGGTCTATGTACTAACACTAGGAGACGTAGAGGTGGTCGGTGATGTGGTGACAAGTACAGTTCCTGTGTATTCAATTAAAGCTACTGTTTTGTTAGATACAGGGGCCACACATTCGTTCATTTCTTAGGAATATATTAAATTGTGTGAGATATAACCTCAAGTATTGGATGCTGAATTACCTGTGGCCACACTGATAGGAGTAGTAGTGGTTTGTAAAAAAGTGCTTAAAGGCTATCCAGTAGATATTCAAGGGATAGTGCTACTAGACAACCTCGTAGTAATGAATATACATAGAGTTGACGTTTAGGAATGGACTAGCTAGCTGCTAATTATGCCAGCATTGATTATCATTAGAAGGCAGTAGTATTCAAACCTCATGGAAAGCAAGAGTACAAATTTGTGGGATCGTACGTGTGCACCTCACCACAACTAATGTTAGCTATTCAAGCGAGGAGGCTACTGCTAGACGGGTGCCAGGGGTACATAACTTATGTAAAGGAAATGCCAAAAGGAGAATTGAAACTTGCAGATATTTCGATATTGAGGGAATTTTTAGATGTCTTTCAAGAGGAGTTACCCAGATTACCTCATAATCGTGAAATTGAATTTGTTGTTGATTTACTTCCAGAGACAACACCAATTTCTAAAGCACCTTACAAAATGGCTCCAGCAAAGTTGAAAGAACTAAAAGATTAGTTGTAGGAATTATTAGACAAGGGGTTTATCGGACCTAGTGTATCGCCTTGGGGAGCATTAGTTCTATTTGTAAAGAAGAAAGATGGGACGATGAGGATGTGTTTCGACTATAGAGAGATCAATAAAGTGACAATTTAAGAATAAGTATCCTCTACCCTGTATTGATGATTTGTTCAATTAGCTCCAAGGAACACGAGTTTACTCTAACATTGATCTTCGATCTGGGTACCATCAATTGAAGGTCAAGGTAGAGGATGTTCTAAAGACAACATTCCGAACTCGATATAGCCATTATGAGGTTTTGGTTATGCCATTCGATCTGATGAATGCTCTTGTTGCATTCATAGACCTGATGAATAGGGATTTCTATCAATACCTGGACTAGTTTGTTATGGTTTTCATTGATGATATTCTGGTCTATTCGAAGAATTCTGAAGAGCACGAACATCATTTGAGGATGGTGTTACAGGAGTTAAGAGAAAGGAAATTGTATGCTAAACTTAGAAAGAGTGAATTCTAGTCAGAGAAAGTTACATTCCTTGGGCATGTGATATATAGGGATGGTATCTCTATAGATCTAAGTAAGATAGAAGTGGTAGTGAATTGGGTGAGATCAAGGAAAGTTCAAGAGATTATAAGTTTCTTGGGTCTAGCAGGATACTATTGCCATTTCATAAAGAGATTTTCTAGGCTATTAGGGCTCTGACATGACTAACGAAGAAGAATGTGAAGTTTGAGTGGACCGATGACTCTGAGCAGAGTTTCTAGGCATTAAAGCAATGCCTCATCACCGCCCCAGTTTTGACCATTCCATTAGGAGATGGTGGATTCATGATTTATAGTGATGCGTTTCAGAAGGGGTTGGGGTGTGTTTTAATGCAGTAGGAAAAGTTGTGGCATACACTTCTCAGTAACTTAAAGAGTATGATAAGAACTACCCTACGCATGATTTAGAATTGGCTGCAGTGGTATACGCATTAAAGATCTAGAGGCATTATTTGTATGGTGGAAAATGTAAGATCTATACAGATCATAAAATTTTGAAATATTTCTTCACATAGAAGGAGTTGAATATGAGGCAGAGAAGATGACTAGAATTGATAAAAAACTATGACTGTACCATCAGTTACCACCTAGGGAAGGCTATGTGGTAGCTGATGCCTTGAGCCGAAAATCAAGGAGTGCCTCAATATCAACAGTGGTGGTACAGCATCAGATCAAAATGAATTTAGAAGCAAACTTGGTGTATATCTGGTAGAGGGTAATCACTAGGAATTTATTGCTAATCTGGTACTACAACCCACTTTACTGGAAAAGATTAAGATTGCACTGATGCAAGAGGTTGAATCGATGAAGATTAGGGAGAAAGTGTAGAGTGGACAGGGAGCTAATTTTAATATTTTAGACAATAGAGCTTTGAGGTTTCGTAGCAAGTTGTGTGTACCTAATGACACAGAAATTAAAAAGACCATCTTGGTAGAGGCGCACCGTTATTTGTATACGGTACATCCAGGAAGTATGAAAATGTACAGAGATTTGCAGGAATCCTTCTGGTGGAACAGTATGAAAGGAGAAATAGCTTGATATGTAGAGCAGTGTCTGACCTGTCGGCAGATAAAGGCTGAGCACTAAAGGCTAGTAGGATCATTGCAACCACTTCATATCCTAGAATGGAAGTGGGAGCATATCTTCATAGATTTTGTAGCAGGATTGCCACCAGGCATGGGCAAAATGCCATATAGGTAGTCGTGAATCATTTGATGATGACTGCCCATTTTCTTCCCATCATAGTTAACTACTTCATGGATAGATTGGTAGAATTGTATATCCAAGAAATAGTCAGACTGCATTGTGTGCCAGTGTCCATTATTTCAAACCGGGACCCACGATTCACATTTTAACTCTAGAAGAGCTTACAGAGAGCTTTGGGTTCCCAATTGGCTTTTAGAATGACCTTTCATCCTTAGATTGATGGAAAAATAGAGAGGACCATACAGATACTAAAAGATGTGTTGTGAACTTGTGTGTTTGATTTTGGGGTAGTTGGATTCAGTATCTGCCACTGGTAAAGTTTTCTTATAACAACAGTTGCCAGACCAGTATTAGGATGGCCCCGTACAAGGCATTGTATGGTTGGAGGTGTCAATCTCTGATATATTGGGATGAAATTGGTAAAAAAATAAATTTTGTGACCAATGATTATACAACAGACTTCTAAAAAATCAAGCTAATTCAAGAGAGAATTAAAACAACTCAGAGTCAATAGAAAAGCTATGCAAACACTTGCCAAAGGAAGCTAGAATTTGGTGTAGGAGATCATGTATTTTTGAGAATTGCACTGATGAAAGGTGGGATGAGATTTGGAAGGAAGGGTAAGCTAAGCCTTGGGTATATTGGGTCATTTGTGGTATTGGAAAGGATCGGTACAGTTGCCTACAGGTTAGCGCTACCCCCAACGTTATTCAAAATACACGATATATTTCATGTCTCTATGTTAAAGAAATACATCTCAGATCCATCACATATAATAAGTTATGAGGCACAAGAGATTGGAGATACACTATCAAATGAAGAAGTGCCAATTCAGATCCTAGATCATAAAGAACAAGAACTACGCACTAAGAAAATCCCCCTGGTAAAAGTACTAGGGAGGAACCATGCAGTTGAGGAAGCTTCCTGAGAGCTAGAGGAGGAAATGCATCACAAGTACCCACATCTATTTGATGGGGCTAGTATTAGCTAGAATAGGTAATAGTTCAGGTAAGTATTCGTTGTATGTAAGTAGGTTTTGTGCAGGTTAAGTAGTTCAAGTGTTTTTAATTGTAGATTTGCATGTAATAGTTTGAGTTTTGAGTGGTTTTGGGAGAGTTTTGTTTTAGTTATTGTAATCTCCCAGAACTGTAAATGTAACCACGGTATTCCTCTGCCATAAGTAAGGGTAATTAATAAAATTTCAGTGATTTTCCCCAAAGGTTAGTATAAGTGCAAAATGGAAAATTTCGATGACAAAATTTTTATGAGGGGAGACTATAGAGACCCAGAAAATAATAACAAATCTGAAAAAGGAGAAATTGGTTTGGTGTAAGGCCAAACCATCGACGATTTTGGTGGAGCTCAGAAATCGTAGATGGTTTTGAGTTACCGAGGGGAGGTAAAGGTAAAAGAGTAGAAATGATTTGGTTAAAAAAGGCTAAACCATCTACGGTTTCCCCTGCGTTAGCAACCTGGTATAAAGGGTTTAAGTTCATTTGATGTTAAGAAATCTCTCTCTCTCTCTCTTTCTTTCTTTCTCTCTCTCTCTCTCTCTCTCTCTCTCTCTCTCTCTCTCTCTCTCTCTCTCTCTCTCTCTCTCTCTCTCTTCGATTTCTCTCCTGAAATAAGCCCAAATCAGCTAATAAACATTATTTCAGAATCCGAACAACGATTCTTTGCAATTTAAGAAAAGTAATTTTGTAAATCAGGCATTCTAGACACCACTCCAAAACTCGGATAAGGAAGCTGTTTTTCAAGTTTAGTTAGTTATTTGAATATGTAGGTCTAGGGAATGTTAAATGGTTGTTATTATGGGGTTGAGATGATTAAATTAGGGTTTATGGATACAGGGTTTTGTTCAAACGTCATAGGCATGGTTTAGGATCCCTGCGAGCATTTCTTCAGGAATTAGGTAAGGGGATAGATTATGTCAGGTATTTTAAGAAATTTACCAGTTTGAAATAAATGTTTGATTATAGAAAATATTTATATGATTTTTTTGGACATTCAAGTATATGAGAATGAAATTTATGAATTATTCTATTTTTTTGGAAATTTGATGTTTTGGACTAAGTAAACTCTAGGAACAGAATTAATATCATTTTTTTTTTTAGCAAAAATATGTTTTTCCCAAACAGTTAGTATATTATAGGGCAACACTCTCTTGTGTGGCATGAGTATGATTATTTTACAGTATGTATAAGAAGACTAGAATATTTTATGATTATACAAAACAAATGCAGTTTGATAATGATTTTTAGAATAACACAAAGATCACAAAAAATATGATATTATACAATATACTATTACAAATGAGCCAGCCTATTGTAGTAATATTTCAGTCGACCCAGTGCCATGATATTTTAGCTAGCTCAGTGTCGTGATATTTCAGTCGACCCAGTGCCGTGATATTTCACCTGACCCAGTGCCATGACAATTTAGCTAGCCCAGTGCCGTGATGAGATATATATAACAATTTATTCAAAAATTTAATATGATAGATTTTACATAGAAACATAAAACAAATTATGTTACAATTATTTATGAAATGTACTATATAATAGCAGAACCCTGATGGCTTAGTTTAGTTTTAGAGCATGGTATCATAGCTATCAGTTTAGATTAGTGCCACCACACGTCTAAGATAGAGTGTTGGTGATTGGATAGTCGATTGAGCCTAGAGAAGAGTAATGTGCCCTCCTAGCAATTCGTACTAGGCTGGATAGGCTAATTGTGCTTATAGACGAGTTAGTTTTGGCTTAGCGTGGTAGGCCAACCATTGTTTGGTCCTACCTACGACGGGCTGCACAACCCAATCATGTGGGGGTAATACATGATATCAACTAACTATCCATCCAGGGGAAAATTTTAGTATTATATAGTTATAGCAGATGATTTACATGTTACGGAAATTTATTATGATATAGTATGCTTATGTTTAAAAGTATAGATTTTCATGATTTATTAGTTACAATTGATATATATATATATATATATATATTAAAGCAAAATTACTTGCAGTATATATATTTATAACACGCTTGAACTTGTTCTACCACACACTGATGATACTCTATCCCACTTACTAAGAGGTGTCTCACCTCAAAATTCAAACATTTCCGGAGATCCAGACAGGCGAGCGGAGTAAACTCTGAGGTAAAGGAGGTGTTGGTACAGTCCTAGATTCAGGGTAAGTGTTGAATTGGGAGATGTGTTTTGTATAATCCCTAGGTCAATTTATGGTTTTTGGGGATACACATGTATATTTATGGAGATAGTAGAACTCTGGTATTGTATATAAGGTTCAGGTATATTATGTTTTCCGCTGCATAGATAGTATGCATTTATAGACAGGTATCCCCGGTACCGACTTTGAGTTTGGGATGACATTGTGGATATTATTTTTGGTATAAGAGTAATTTAATATTTTTAGTAGTATGGAAAAAAAGTAGCAAAATTTTTGGGTTGTCACACTAAGTGTATATAGGAAAAGGATTAAGTAAGGATTTCTAGGCCAAACCGTCGACGGTTTTATGTGGCAGGTACAAACCATTGACGATTTTGTGTCTGGGTTGTATGTTAAGGCTTATGTTGAGAATATGGATGTTAAACTGTCTTCTTAGTTAGATAATTGTACTAGTCACGTTAAGATATTGGAATTCTAAGATTGTTTTTTGTCATATTTTTAGGATGGATCCCGGGAATAACAATGCAAATACTGGAGGTAGTAGTCATGTGGGGGCTTCCAATATGAGTGGCAGTGATTCTTATCAGGTACTATTGAGTGTAGCTCACCAAGTTATGGAAAATATTGCATGGAATTTTGAAGAACGAGATTGCCTACCAGCTGAGTAGGGTTGCACCATAGAGCAGTTCTCTCAAATAAATCCCTCAGCTTTCTCAGGTGGTGCCGACCCAATTATTGCAGAGAATTGGATACAGGAGATTGAGAAGATTCTGGTAGTACTGCGCTGCTCTAATGAGCAAAAAGTTCTCTATGCTACATTCAAGTTGACGAGTGAGGCTGAGTGATGGTGGTTAGCAGTGAAGCTATTGGTGGAGCAGAGGCCAGTACCCATAGCACTGACCTAGGGCCATTTTAAGGAGATCTTCTTCGATTGGTACTTCCCCACCTCCGTTAGGGATGCTAAGTTGGAGGAGTTTCTGAGCCTGACCTAGGGCCACATGATAGTGTAGTAGTATACTTCCAAGTTCGTGGAATTATCTCGTTTTGCCCCATACATGATTCCAAATGAGTCCAGAAAGGCACAAAGATTTGAGAAAGGCTTGAGACAAGAGATATGTGAGCAAGTGGCGGTCTTGCAAGTGTGGGATTTCTCAGAGCTAATGGATAAAGCCACTGTAGTAGAGAGGAGTCGGCAGAGAGGCATAGGGATACAAAGTCGGAGGAAGAGGCCCAAGCCTCCTAGTTTTCAGGCAAGTGCCAATCATGGGTTAGTGAAGGAGAAACAATGCGGGCTAGCGGTAGGTAGTGGGACACTGAGTTCCTTAGGGTAATCTAGCACCCTCTCTTTGTACTAAGTGTGATCAGAGGTATTGGGAGGAATGCCGAATTAGGACAAATCCTTGCTATCGGTGTGGTCGACCCGACCACATCGCACAAAACTGTCCTGCACCGCCAATCAATGCACTTGCTCCTAACCGTTACCAAAGAAACAACCAAGCACCCCAAGGCAACCAGCAAAGGAACACCACCCCAAAGCGAGTGATAGGTATCATTTTAATTTTTTCATATAAAGCTGTTGTGTTGTTTGATTCAGAGGAGACACATTCATTCATAGCTCGGGAGTTTGTCAAGTTATATGGAATAAAAGCTTAGCCATTGGAGGTTGATTTATCTGTGGCTATACCGACAGGAACCATAATGGTGTGTAGGAGAATACTTAAAGATTGTCTAATCATTATTTAGGGAAGGACACTACCTGCTAATCTGGTGGTCCTCGACATGCATGGATTTGAGGTGATTTTGTGCATGGACTAGCTAGCTTACAGTTATGCCAATATTTACTGCCACAAGAAAGATGTAGTGTTCAAACCTCCAGGGGAGTAGGAGTACAGATTTTTTGGGACATAAGTGCACTCCTCATCACTTATATTATCCGCTATTCAGGCGAGCAGGCTACTTCTAAAGGGATGCCAGGGGTACCTGGCCTGTGTGAAGGAAGCGCTAGAGGGACAATTAAAGTTCAAAGACATCCCGATAGTGAGAGATTTTCCTAATGTTTTTTTAGAGGATTTTCCAAGGTTGCCTCCTGATCGTGAAGTTGAGTTCTCTATCAACTTATCTCCAAGAATAGCATCGATCTCTAAGGCTTCGTATAGAATGGCTCTAGCGGAGTTGAAGGAATTAAAAGAATAGTTGCAAGAATTACTGGACAAGAGATTTATTAGGCCTAGTGTGTCACCCTAGGGAGCACCAATGCTTTTTGTGAAAAATAAAGATGGGTCAATGAGGATGTGTCTCGGCTATAGGGAAACAAATAAAGTGACAATTAAGAATAAGTACCCGCTACCCTATATTGATGATCTATTTGAACAGCTCTAGGGAGCACATTTTTTCTCTAAGATTGATCTTTGATCCAAGTACCATCAAGTGAAGGTCAAGGCAAAGGATGTTCCAAAGACTATTTTCCGAGCTAGGTATAGCCATTATGAATTTCTGGTTATGCCATTTAGATTGAATAATGCTCCTGCTGCATTTATGGTCCTAATGAATAGGATTTTAAATCAATATCTAGATCAGTTTGTGGTGGTATTTATTGATGACATTTTGGTATATTCAAAGAGTCCTGAGGAGCATGAGGATCATTTAAAGATAGTTCTTCAGGTGTTGAGAGAGGAAGGAGGTTGTACGGCAAATTCAAGAAGTGTGAGTTCTGATTGGAACGAGTCACATTCCTTAGGCACGTGAAATCTAGGGGTGGTATTTCTGTGGACCCAAACAAGATAGAGTTGGTAGTGGACTGGGTAAGACCAAAAAATGTCCACGAGGTCAGAAGTTTCTTGGGTTTGGCAAGATATTACCACCAATTCGTAGAGGGTTTTTCTAAGTTATCAGACCCTCTAACAAAGTTGACCATGAAGAATGTAAGATATGACAGGATAGATGAATGTGAACATAGCTTTCAAAAGTTAAAACAGCGACTTATCACTGTGTCGGTACTGACAATCCCTTTAGGAGAGGGGAGTTTTCTAATCTATAGTGATGCATCTCAAAAAGGGCTTGGATGCGTACTGATATAACAGGGGAAAGTTGTAAATTATGCTTCTCGGAAACTCAAGGAGTACGATAAGAATTATCTGACATATGATTTGGAATTAGCAGTGGTGGTTTATGCATTGAAAATTTAGAGGCACTATTTGTATGGGGGTAGGTGCAAGATCTTCACAAACCACAAAAGCCTTAAGTACTTCTTCATGTAGAAGGATCAAAATATGAGACATAGAAGATGGCTTGAGCTGATTAAGGATTATGATTGTATCATTAGTTACCACCCAGGGAAAGCTAATGTGGTAGCTGATGCATTTAGTCATAAGTCAGGAAGTGCATCAGTATCAGCAATGGTAACTCAACATCAGATCAAGATGGATTTAGAAAGATTTGGTATGGAAATAGTAGAGGGAAATCACCAGGCACTCATCACTAATCTGGTAATCCAACCCACCTTGCAGGAAAATATTAAGGCCACTGAGATGAAAGATGCAGAGTTGGTGAAAATTGTGGATAAAGTGCAGAGTGGATTAAGGCTAGATTTTAATGTCTCAAATGAGGGAGTGTTGAGGTTTCGTACCATATTATGTGTACCTGATGATGCTGAGATTAAAAGAACTATTCTAGTGGAAGCGCATCATTCCCTTTATACAGTGCATTTAGGAAGCACTAAGATGTATAGGGATCTTCGTGAGTCTTTTTGGTGGAGTAATATGAAGAAAGAAATTACTCGATACGTAGATCAGTGCTTGACATGCCAGCAGGTGAAGGCTGAGCATCAGAGACCAATGGGACTATTGCAACCACTTCACATTCCCAAATGGAAGTGGGAGCATATTTTTATGGACTTTGTTACAGGATTACCACCGGTACTTCATGGACAAGACCCCATCTGGGTAGTTGTTGACCGATTGAAGAAGACTACTCATTTGTCTACCAAATTTCCTTCTAACTCCACAATTTTCAAATCCTTTTCTAAGAAGCATGAGACTCATTTTGTTTTTCCAAAAGCTTTGAGAAATCCTTTAATTTAGTTTTCAAATTAAAATTTTTCTTAGACTTTTTCTCAAACATTTTTAGAGTATATAGATATTCTTGTTGTAATTCATCATATGAAAGCATGCTATTATCATTATCATAATCACTGGAATAATATGATGAGGAGGAGCAGAATGATTGTACCTCGTGATCGTCGTGTGCAATTAGGCACAGATTAGCAACCTAATCATCACTGGATTCAGTGTCTGAGCTGCTAGAACTATGTGTGTCCCAATCGACTTTCAGTGCTTTCTTCTTCTTTTTGGACACTTTCTTTAGTTAAGGATAGTCTGACTTGATATGCCCAACTTCTCTACAATTTTAGCACGTTGGAGGATCATCTTTTTGTTTTCTTTTACTCGACTCTCCTTTTTCTCTTTTTGAGTCTTGAGTCGTACTTCTTGTTCTTTTTTAGGAACTTGCCAAACTTTTTGGTTATAAGGGTCATATCTTCTTCTAACTCCAAATCACTATCTTTACTAGAGCCGTTTGTAGATGCTTTGAGAGCTGCTACTTTCTTTGCTTTGTTCTGCTCTCTTATCCTTTCATTTATTGTCAATTCGTATATGATGAGTGATCTGATCAGCTCATCCACCGTCATTGCCTTTAAGTTTCTTCATTCAGCTATGGTAGTAGCTTTTGCCTCCTAGACTAGTGGTAGACCCCTAATAATTTTCCTGATCATCTCATAAGTAGGGTAACTCTTACCAAGAGCATGCAAATAATTTGTAATGTGAGTAAACCTAGTGTACATAGATTGAATTGATTCAATAGGTGACATTTTAAATGCTTTGTATTCACTGGTGAGCATGTCTATCCTATTGTGTTTTACATCCTTAGTGCCCTCATATGTGATTTCTATTTTTTTTTTCTATATTTATGTAGCATTTTTACAAGTCATGACTCTATTAAACTCATTTGCATCTAATGCACAATATAACAGATTTATGGCAATAGCATTTACTTTAACTGCTTTCCAGTCATCATCTGTATATTCATCTTCAGTCTTAGGTATATTTTCTTTTTTAACAATTTTCATTAGGATATAATCTCCTTTGAAGACAATCTTCCACACCTTCCAATCAGCATTTTGAAGAAAAATGTGCATTCTTTGTTTCCAGTAGGTGTAGTTAACACCACAAAAAATAGGTGGACGTGTGGACGAGTGTCCCTCACCAAATGAGGTTACACCGATATTAGCCATCGTGATCTTTTATGAAAACGTTTAAGTCAAATGCAATGAAGCTCTGATACCAAATGTGAAATTAGGTGTAATCCTAAGAGCGGGTGAATTGGGTATTTTAAAATTTCTAAGTTTTTAAGTCCCAATTTTAAAATGGCACAACCACAAAAACACAAGTTTGGAGATACACAAATTTCAGTATTGCATAACCTAATAGATTAAAGCTATGTATTCCATAACCAATCAGTATTTCCCAATCAATCATAAGTGCATGAAATATTGAAGGCATACACACACTACAAGAAAGCTAGTTTTTAGTGACGGAAGTATTAGGGACGGTTTGGATTTCGTCACCAAAAGTGCCCTATTAGTGATAGTTTTGACAATTGTCACTAATATGACACTTTTAGGACGAATATTAAATCGTCACTAATATTTCCGTCACTAAAAACAACGGTAAAATCCAACCCACCTTTAACGGTTTAGTGGGAGGCTAGAAAACCGTTAACGATTTTGTGTAACCGCGGCCTAGTAACGGTAAAATGGTGAAAAAACAGAAAGGTTAAAATCCAAACCATTGATAGTTTGGGAAATCGTCAACGGTTTCATTTGGAAGTGCTGAATTAAAGAAAATCTTGCAACTTATTTTGGGTTTAAACAAAAATAAATCTCTCTCTCTCTCTCTCTCTCTCTCTCTCTCTAAACCATGGAAACCCTCTTCCTTCTCTCTTCGATTTATCTCTAATTATAGCCTGATTCAGCGATCAAACACCACCATGGGTCCTAGGAGTGACCCTTAGCAAATTAATTAGAGCAGATTTGTGTTTTAAGGTTTCCAAGCACCACTCCAAAGTTGAGGTAAGGATGATAACTGTGTTATCTGTTTGGAATTTAATTGATTAAATGGGGTGTATGGGCCCAGGATTGTGAATATGATTATAACTCTGGGGTTGAATTGATTGAACTAGGTTATATGATTTCAAGGTTTTGAGCTCCGAACATCGCGGGAGTGGTTTACAGATCGTAGTAAACACCCTTTTAGTAAGCAGGTAAGGGTAATAAATTATAACTAGTATTTTTGGGAAATTAATTATTGATTAAAGTATATGAAATTGAGAATATGGTATATAGTTTGAAAAACTATGATGTGGATATTTCCCTGTAATTATTATATTATGATTTTCAGTTAAAAGTGTGGCATGAGAAATATGAAATAACCATTTTATACTAGGAATGTGCTTTATACTGATATATATAATTCGCATTGAGAAGTAATGATATGATTTATAAAGATTTTTTATACAGAAATGAAAATATGAGATATATTGATATGTATTGATATGTTTGATATGGATATGAAGATATGAGAAATATAGATATGTTTTTATAGAAATGATGGTATATGTTTTATTTAGTAATGATGAAATGAGATACACAGATATGCTTTTACTAGGAAATGATGAAAATGTGTTATATAGTTATGTTTTCAATGAGAAACGATGAAATATGATATACAGTTATGTTTCAAATGATGATATATGTGATATACAAATATGTTTTACAAAAATGAGGAAATGAGAAGTACAGATATGTTTTGTACTGAAAAAGATGATATGTGATATACACAGAGATGTTTTATACAAAAATGTTGAACTGACATATATACAGACATGGAATGAGATATACATAGATACAATGAGAATTATACAGAAATGATGAGAACTGTATAGATATGATGAGATATACAGACATGATAAAATACAAATATAGAAATGTGGAAATGAGGACCCTGATAAACCATAGTTATCCAGAGAGCATGGTATTGTTGCTAGATATTGTGTTAGTGCAACCACACTGCTCGGATAGAGTGTGGTAGTGACTGTCAATTGGGCCTACATAGAGATGTTGACCACCCCTAGGTTTGGACTAGGCTACAGTAGGCCAATCGTACTACAGACACGTATAGTTTTGATCTAACCTGGTAGGCCAACCATGGTTAGGTCCCGCCTTCGAGCCGCACAACCTGGTTATGTGGGGTGAATACATAACGATGTGATATGAATATCCTCAATATGGTTACTCATTATAGGCGCGATAATTGTGATATTGATATGATAAACTGCCATGAGCTACAGACACGTCGGGTTGCGTACTGGTGGATGCTCACGTTCTAAAACTTGTTTATGAAAAGTGAAATGAAAGACAATTGTATAACTTAGATAGGATGAACATCCAAGAGTTACATAGACGTAGTGCTATATGCTGGTGGATACTCATAGGCTAGAATGTGGTTATAATAAATGAAAGCTTATGAAAAGATGCTGATATATGATTTTGAGAAATAAAAGCTTATGAAAACATGTTGACATGTGAATGTGAGAAACGATTTGAAAGCTTATGAAATTATGATATATATATATATATATATATATATATATATATATATGATTATGAGTACTTATCTGTATGTTTTTCCCAGTTGATATATTTATTTATGATGAATGTGATATGATATATTAAACTCATGTTGCCACACACTGTGAATAATTTATTATTTCTTACCGAGAGGTGTCTCACCCAGAATTTAAACATTTCAGGAAACCAAGATAGAGACAAGCAGAGAGAGTCCCGAGGGGGAGGAGACCATAGTATCTAGTATGCAGGATAAGTGTTTTTGAGCTGGGGATGTGTTTCATATAACCCCTAGAGTATTTTGTGGATGTATATGGATTTGTGGATGTATGGATGCATAGAACTTTGGTATTTGTATTTGGGATCGTGCATATATTGACTTCCGCTGTTTGGTATACTTTTAGGAGATGGACTGATCACTGGGAACCCTATTTCAAGTCAGGTCATGTTAATATGGTATCTAAGATAATTGATAGCTATTTGATAGATGTGTGACAGATTATTGTTTATTTAATAAAGGAAAAAATGGTAGAAAATTGAGTCGTCACATTAACTATATTAGTGACGGTTTAGAAAAATCATTACTAATAGTCTATTATTAGCGACGATTTTATGAAAACCGTCACTAATAGTGTTTTTTATCTAAAAAATATAAAAAATAATTTATTTAACTATATTAGTGACGGTTTAGAAAAACTATCACTAATAGTGTTTTTTATTTAAAAATATAAAAATAATTTATTTAACTATATTAGTGATGGTTTATGAAAACCATTACTAATAGTCTATTATTAGCGACATTTTATGAAAATCATCACTAATAGTCTATTATTAGTGACGGTTTATGAAAACCGTCATTAATAGTGTTTTTTATTAATTTTTTTTAAAGATTCTTATTAAAAATTTACAAAATCAATAGTTTGGTTAAATGTGTAGAATATTTTTTAAAAAAAACTTTCATCTTGTGTACCTTTTCTCCATTCTAAAGTCTAATAAATGTGAATGAACCAGATCAATGTCTTTGAATGTTATGTTTTGGCATTTCTTGCAAGGACACCTTATTCTATTGGCTTTGTCTGCACGATGATAGGCAAAATCTATGAAATCATGTACCCCTTTCGCGTATTTTGGCAAAAACCTACCCTAAGCATTCATCCAACTCTTATCTATGTTCGTTAATTACCCAATAACATGTTCAGGTAAATGGTGTTGATTACATTCTCATAATGTTTATGATGCATGCATCTTGAATCCTATAATTGACAACCTTCTGTCTAAAGGATACGAATCCTATCCCATTCAGAAATGTTGCATTTACGTTGCGATCAATCGCTCAAATTCCTTCATCATAGTCATATAAATTTCAGCAGCATCTGCCCATGGCTTTCCAAGTACACGAGATGGGGGAAGTGAACATGTTGCTAGTTTTCCATCACCAACAAATTGTCACGACACCCCACTATGCACCCAGAGAATACAAGCAGAGACATGCTCGAAATATATAATGACAACTGAAAAGGCATGAATGATGACATCAACATAAATATAACTTCCTGAACTATCCATGATGAACAATTCAAGAATGGTTGAAATACAAACATTACTAATAGTAAGTGAAACAAATAATTAACATGTTCAATTGATTATTAGTCAACATAGTATGACTAATAATCAATTGAATTTCAATAATTGTTTTGTCACACGTGTACGATGAGGCATGAATGTATAGTAACCATTCTTGAACGGGTCTAAACTTTAATGAACACAAGAAATGACAGTAATTAATTGGGCAGTTTACTTCATATGACATTTAGTTCTTGGCCTTTCTGTAATAACCCACAGAATTAGAAGGGTTCTCGTCGACGAACACAGGGGATTCATCAACGAGGATGCAAGAGAATCTCGTTGACAAGGATATGTTTCGTCGATGAGAAGATACCGAGAGGGGGCTTATGGAGGTCTGAAATTCATCGACGATGAGAGAAGGTTCGTCAACAAACTTCTTAAAGGACTCATCGACAAGATGACGTGTCTCATCGATGAATCCGGAGCTATAAATAGTGAAAATCTAGATTTTTTAGTGTATTGTGGGGCAAAACTTCCTCTCTCTCTCTCTCTCTCTCTCTCTCTCTCTCTCTCTCCTTCTCTCTCTCTCTCTCTCTTTTTAAAATGCACTCCTATCCTTCTCTCTCCGATTTCGGCCCCGTTTCTCATCGGATAAAAAATATAAGGCCACCACGACGCTCTTGGTGAAGTTCTCTGCAAGACTTCTGGAGCTGATCGCTGGTGGAAGTGATTTGAAATTCATCCCAAATTCAGGGTAAGGTGTTTTATTTAGAACATGATTTCCATGCAGTTATAGGAAATGTTGTATGTTGGAAAATATTGATGTTCTGTTCTGGGGGATGTCGTTTTCAGGGTGTTGAGTGGTGAACCCTGCGGGTATAGGGTTAGAGTACTATAAGAGCTTTTCAGAAGCTAGGTAAGGGAAATATGTTATGTTAGGAATTTTACAATATTAGCAGAGATTTTATATATACCAGTTTATTATCCAGCTTTTACAGAATAAGAGTTTTCAATGCTTGTGTGGCCTGAGTAGATATTTCTTTGATATAGAACTTATATAGTTTTTTACAGCATATTATACTATACAGTATTTACAGATAAAGATTGATGTATATCACAGTATATTTCAACACAATTTATTATAGATATTTATTCAGAATCAGTACGTCACAATTTTTATACAGATCAGTTTATACAGTATTTACAGTATGTCATGTTTTCCTAAATGCCATAACACTCAGAGTATACAGACAGATTATATACACAGAGTATACAGACAGATTTAATAGACAGATTATACAGTATAGCATCAAGATGCTACAATTATTCAGATATTACAGTATTTACAGTATAGAATTATAGTGTTATGGTTATTTTGGAAACATGATGAAAACAGTAAATGAGTATATATGTATATATATAGTATCATATCCCTGTGAAAAGATTACAAACAGATATATATATATATATATATATATATATATATAATATAGAGCAGGGTACCGTTGCTAATACAAATAGAGTACAACCACATATCTCAAATAGTGTGTGGGTACCGTCAAATTGTGCTTCGAGAGGATGCAGCTCCCCAGTTAGCTGGGTTGAGGGGGCCAGTTTGACGAGGTAGCAGCCAGTCCCGAGCCTAAGAGAGCCGACCAGATTAAGTCCCGCCTACGGGCCACACAACCCTATCATGAGGGGTCAAATCATGACATACAGAGTTCCAGGGATAAATCACAGTTATGTATATGTATACAGTTTTACAGTATTTGATAAATATAGTATAATATTAGCAGTATGAAAAGTAGAAAAACTCAGATGATACAGTTATGTTTTAAACTACGAAAAATGTAAGATATGCTTTACAGATTTATCATTTTATTACAGCTCAGATGTTATTTAAAGTATATATATAGCTTAGTCGCCACACACTAGTAATAACATATTTCTACTTACTGAACGTCGACTCACCCTATTATTCTAACATTTTTCAGGTAAGCCAGTTAGGCGAGCAGATTAGGCTTGCGGATAGAGATTTCTTGGTTACCCTAGTTACAGGGTAAGATGGTGTAGATTTTTGTATTTTTGAGATAGATTTTATTGGGGAGAGATGTATTTGATGACTATGTGATGGAAATACTGAGTTCTAGTATTGTATGGTATATGTGGTTGTGTGATTTATGTTTCTGCTGCATAGGTATGATATTGTGTAGAGTAATACCCCAGCTCCCTTGAGGCCTGACTTTCCATAGAAGGGATATAAAAGAAATTTATATATATATTTTTTTTAAATGATATAAATTTTGAGGTTGTTACATTTTGGTATCAGAGCCTAGGTTGCTAGGTTCTGTAGACTCTAGAGTGTAGTCGGAAAAAAATACCAGAATATAGGAAAAAGGATTTGAGGTTTGTTCTATGGTCTAGATACAGGATTTTCATGGTGGTTTTTGTGTTTTTCCTGGGGTGGTGATTTCAGGAAAGCCATAGAAAACTATCAATGAGTCGTGTGTTTGGGTTGCAGGATTGGATTTTGGGATTAGGATCAGGGGGGATGGTTAATAGAGAATTTGAAGTTTTAGTTAAATGGAATAAGTTGGGTTTGTATAGGAAATAGGATTCTGAAACGGTGTTCTATATATTTGCACGATGGACCTAAGAGGCAGTAGCGCTTACGCTAGCGATGATAATGGAGCAGGTACTTCTGTCGCAGGAGGTGGAGATTCAGATGTTGTGTTACGTAGTGTGGCTCAGCAAGTTATGGCTGAGATAGCACGGAGCTCTAGAGAGCAGGGAGGTCCATCTCCAGCTCAGGGATGTACCATAGAGAAATTTATAAAGTAACCCACCGATGTTTTCTGGAGCAGCTGGCCCTGCAATGGTGGGGAACTGGGTGCACGAGATAGAGAAGATTCTAACAGTACTTCACTGCACCGATGAGCAGAGAGTTTTGTATGCTACATATAGGCTGGAAGGGGAGGCCAAGAGATGGTGGATGACCACTAGACTGTTGGAAGAGCAGAGGGCGATTCCAGTGTTGATGACCTGGGCTCAATTCAGGGAGGTGTTCTTTGATAGGTACTATCCTGCCTTAGTCAGAGAGGCTTGAGTACAAGAGTTTATGAGTCTATCCTAGGGGTTGATGACTTTCCAGCAATACGCTATGATATTTATCGAGCTCTCGCATTTCTTCTCATATATTGTCCCCGATGAAGTGAAGAAGGCCAAAATGTTCGAAAGAAATCTGATGAGAGATATTTTCAGGCAGGTGGCAGTATTGAGGATCCAGGATTTTGCAGAATTGGTTGATAGGGCTATTATAGCACAGGAGAGTCTACTGAAAGAAACTGAGATTCAGAATCAGAAAAAGAGGATTGCACCCTCTAGTTTTTAGGCAGGTCCTAGCCGAGACCCTTGGAGAGGAGGTTGATCTGGCGGAGACCAGAGACAAATGGTAGAGTACGGTGGATTTCAAGGCAGATAACTTCCTACCTTTTGCCTTAGATGCGGATGGAGACATCCTGGTGAGTGTCGATTGGGGGAGAATGTTTGTTATCACTGTGGGAGGCCCGGTCATATGGCTCCATCGTGTCAGATGTCATCGAATTATGCACTAGCTCCTAGACCATTTCGAGGTAGATATCAGGCACCTCGCGGAGGTCAGCAGAGGAATACTATGTCGCAAGGGTTTATGCATTGATGCCCAGAGATGCTGAGACGACTGGAGACGTAGTCACAGGTACCCTTACTGCTTTACCATATAAAGTTGTTGTTTTGTTTGATACAGGTGCCACCCACTCTTTTATATTGACAGGGTATGTCAGAATAACTGGGGCAGGGATCTAGCCATTAGATGTAGAATTATCTGTAGGTACGCCGATGGGATCGGTGGTAAAATGCAGGAAGGTGCTTCGGAGTTTTCCAATAAGTATTCAGGAGAGAGCATTACCAGCTGATCTCGTAGTCCTAGATATGCAGGGGTTTGATATGATATTGGGTATGGATTGGCTAGCAACTCATCACACCAATATAGATTGCCACCAGAAGGTAGTGATTTTCAGACCCCCGGGCGAGTAAGAATTTTGATTTATGGGTTCACGAGTGCGTGCCTCACAATAGTCGGTGTTAGCGATTTAGGTAAGGAGACTGCTACGGGATGGTTGTCAAGGATATATCATATACATAAAATAATTTCCAAAAGAAGAATTAAAACAAGCTGACATACCAGTAGTAAGACAATTCCCAGACGTTTTTCCAAAGGAATTACTTGGCTTGCCACTAGACCAAGAAATTGAGTTTACTGTAGATATGTTGCTGGGGTCAACACCAGTATCTAAAGCACCATATTGTATGGGTCTGGTTGAACTAAGAGAATTGAAAGATCAATTACAGGAGTTGCTAGATAAAGGTTTTATTGGAATTGGTGTGATCGCAAGAGGAGGGGTGAATTGGGTTTTTAAAATTTTTTTGGCTAATTTAAACAATTCACTGATTCACCACAGTATCATATCCCATTCAACATGTATACGTGTATGTAAAGTGAGTTTAACCATAAAAGCAAACAAACACGTGTGCAATATCTTATTTAAATCAAATGTGTGTATGAAAATAATTGCGACATTAAATAAACATTCATACACATGCTGAAATTAAAATGCAAGAATTTAAATAAGATAGAAAGAGAGACACCAGATTTGTTATCGACATTCGGCCAAACCAGCCTACATCCCCGCCTTGGGCTTACCCCCAAGGATTCCACTATACCTGCTCACTAAACCGGGTAAAGCAAAAGCCTTTTACATCCTCTCCTTACGGGGCGAGAAAAACCCCAACTCAATTACTAGGCTGAGCCAAACTAGTCTCACTTGCGGGGCTGAAACTCCCCAATTCAATTCCGGGATGAACCAAACCGATCTCACTTGCGGGGCTGAGACTCCCCAGTTCAATTAACGGGTTGAACTGAACCGTTACAATAAAATCATTTTGTACATAAAATATGCTTCTGAAATACAAGCAGAGATGTACAACATTAAAATCTAATATGCATTCTCATATGATTTTGAAATGAAGCTCATGTAGAGTATGGGTTTTCTCTCAAAATATTTTTCAAGTAAAACTTGAGAGTTTGGAAAATGATTGACCTTTATAAAATAGAAGGAGAAGCCTCTCAAGCAAGTATATATTAAATTGATATATGCTCAAGGCTCCCTCTTGTATAACCCAAAGAAACTCTCCAACAAATGTATGTCAAGATAAGAGTAGGAGAATATTAGGGTTTTCTTCAAAATGAATTACCTTAGTAAAATTAATCCCAAGAAGGCATTCAAGCAAAATATATGAGTAAGAATACTAGCCCAAGCCTTTAAGACATTAGTCACAATAAATTTCTCCAAAAAATATTTTTCCAAATAAAAGAATATGGGAGAAATTTAATCTTTGAAAACATGAAAAATAGAAAGGCCTTCAAGCAATATACATATAGAGAATGTTATATGCTCAAGCCTCTTCAAATATAACCCCAAAAATATTTTTCCCAAAAATGGTTTTCAAAAGAAGAGAATAGGAGACATTTTAATCTTTGAAAATATATCACAAATGAAAAAGAAGGTCATCAAGCAATATATATGTATATGATATATGCTCAAGCCTCTTCACATAAAACCCCCAAGAATATTTTCTCCCAAAATGATTTTCAAATAAAAGAAGACTAGGAGAAAAATGAGAATTTAAAGAACATATGGGGTATAGAAGTGTGGGAGAATCAAAGAATGATAAACTAAATTAACAAAGGGATTCTCCAACATTTTCAAGTGTTTTGGGGTTGTATTTATAGGCAAAAACCCCTTGTGACCGTTATATAACCGTTCGGATCTTAAAATATATTTTTATTTTGAAAACTAGCCATTTTTTGGCTGTTGGGACACTTTCCCAAGAAGGTCGATCGACCAGGCTCAAGGTACGATCGACCAAGGCTTGAAATGAATGAGTTTTGGTCGACCGTAGTGAAGGCTCGGTTGATCGCCCTCTACTTTTCTGCGCAGACACTGTTCAATGTTTTGGCCATAAAGTTTTCTATATAACTCCAAATTAGATGTTCTTAATATAAATAGAAAGGTAAGAGAAAATACCACAACTTTCATGTTGAACACATTTTAAGATAATGATTTTTGGATTGAGAAAAATGTCCATCAATGATATGGAAGAAACATGAAGGGAGTTTTTCTCTTACGGTCATGTTTCAATGTTTTGGCCATAACTTTTTTTATGTAACTCCAATTTGGACGTTCTTGGTATCACACTCAAGCTATGGGAAAATTCCACAATTTTAATGTTGAACATGGTTTGATATGAGATCGAATTGAGTGAGAAAATTTCTCATTTCTAACATTCGGTCGACTAGCCGGTTGACTGACCCCTTTGAAAAATTTAGTTTTTGCCTTCTTTTAAATTTAAAACCATTTAAAAACCTTTGTATAAGTTAGGAATTTTATGAAAAGAGTTTTTCATGTTATTTGGAGGTCCTATGGTCAATCTAAGGTCAGGTAGAGCTTTAATTTTAAATCATGTAAGGTGCATGCACATTCAACCCTAATTACTATTACAACCCATAAAATAAATAAAGTCTTCGTGTCTTCTGCTCCTCAATGCTCCATGGAATATGTCAATTGGTGTTCTTCTCAGTGCTCTTTACAACTTCCATTTTGCATTCATCACTTGTGCTTACATAAATATAAACGTGTTCACACTCAGTTACGCAAGTGGGATACTATGGTTTGTTATTATCAAAACAGGGATCGGACTCAAAAAGTCAACAAATTTTATCAGGCCTAGTGTGTCACCCTAGGGAGCACCAGTTCTATTCATGAAGAAGAAGGATGGGACCATAAGGTTGTGTAACGATTACAAGGAAATAAAAAAACTAACAGTCAAGAATAAATACCCTTTCCTTAGGATCGATGATTTATTTGACCAACTTCAGGGGACCCAGGTTTACTCTAAAATTGACCTATGGTCAGGTTACCATCAGGTGAAGGTTAGAGCAGAAGATATATCGAAAACTGCGTTCCATACCAGATATGGGCATTACGAGTTCTTAGTGATGCCATTTGGGTTGACTAATGCACCTGCAATATTTATGGACTTAATGAATCGGGTGTTCCATCAATACTTAGATCAGTTTGTGATTGTGTTCATTGATGATATACTGGTCTATTCGATAATTTTTAAGGAGCACGACCATCATTTGAGACTGGTGCTGCAGGTATTAAGAGAAATAAAATTATATGCAAAATTTAAGAAGTGTGAGTTTTGGTTAAGGTAGGTTACCTTTCTTGGCCATTTGATCTCTAAAGCGGGAGTATTAGTTGATCCCAGTAAAATAGAGGTTATGGTGAATTGGGAAAGGCCAAGAAGTATTCAAGAAGTCAGAAGCTTTTTGGGATTGGCAGGCTATTACCGACGCTTCGTGGATGGCTTCTCTAGGTTATCAGGTGCATTAAAATGACTTACGAGGAAAAATATGAAGTTTGATTGGACCGATGACTGTGAGTAGAGTTTTCAGGGGTTAAAGCGGCAGTTTGTTTTAGCTCCAGTACTGGCTATTCCTTCAGGGGAGGACGGGTTTGTAATATACAGTGATGCATCCCTAAAGGGACTTGGTTGCGTGTTGATGCAGCACGGTAGAGTTATTGCATATGCTTCTATACAGCTTAAAGAATATGAGAAGAATTATCCCGTGCATGATTTGGAGTTAGCAGCTGTTGTATAGGCTCTTAAGATCTGGAGACATTATTTATATGGTGAGAAGTGAGAGATTTTTATGGATCACAAGAGCCTAAAATATTTTTTCACCCAAAAAAAGCTGAATATAAGGCAAAGAAGGTGGCTAAAACTCATTAAAGATTATGACTGCACTATCACCCAGGGAAAGTGAATGTGGTAGCAGATACTCTGAGCAGGAAATCAGGGGGACCAGCACTGGCAGCCATGGAGATTACGTATTCAGTTTTGAGGGATTTGGAGAGACTCAGTATAGAATTAGTTGAGGAGAGTCCTCAGAAAGTTATCACCAGCTTAGTGGTTCAGCCTACACTATACGAGAGGATTAAAACAGTTCAGGGTGATGATGCAGAGTTGGCAGAGGTAATGGCTAGGGTACGAGATGATCAAGGTGAGGAATTCAGCATATCAGATGACGGAACCCTATGGTTCCGTACTAGGCTTTGTGTTCCTGTAGATACCGAGATTAAGAGAACTATATTGGAGGAGGCTCACAGATCCCTATACACCGTACATCCAGGTAGTACTAAAATGTATCGGCATCTGCAGGAGTACTTTTGGTGGAGTGGAATGAAAAGAGAGATAGTTGAATTAGTACAGCAGCGTTTGACATTCCAGCGAGTTAAAGCTGTACACCAAAGACCAGCAGGGCAGTTTCAACCACTATTTATTCCAGAGTAGAAGTGGGATCACGTCTCTATGGACGTCATTACTAGGTTACCTTGAATGCAATTTGGGTAGTTGTTGATCGTCTAACAAAGACCGCTCATTTTATTTCGATTAAAGTCGGTTATTCCATGGATATATTAGCAAAGATATATATTCGAGAGATAGTTCGTGTCCATGGAGTACCAGTATCCATAGTTTCAGACCGAGATCCTTGGTTCACTTCACGATTTTGGAAAAGTTTTTAGGAAGTTATGGGTACATAGTTAGCTTTCAGCACTGTTTTCCACCCCTAGACAGATGGACAGACCGAGAGGACGATCTAGACATTAGAAGATATGCTTTGTGCTTACGTATTAGATTTTGGGGGTAGCTGGACTCAGTTTCTACAACTAGTTGAATTTGCTTATAATAATAGCTACCAGGCTAGTATTGGCATGGCTTTGTACGAAGCACTGCATGGCAGAAGATGTCGATCTCCTCTTTGCTAGGATGAGGTAGGTGAGAGGTGAGTTTTGGGTCCAGAGATTGTACAACAGACATATGATAAGGTCCGACTAATTAAAGAAAGAATCAGTACTGCGCAGAGTCGGCAGAAAAGCTATGCAGACACTCGCCGTCGAGAATTAGAATTTGAAGTAGGAGACTAGGTATTCTTGAAGGTGGGTCCTTTGAAAGGAATTATGAGATTTGGAAAGAATGACAAATTGAGCCCTAGGTATATTAGTCCTTTTGAGATACTAGATAAAATAGGGCCAGTTGCCCATAGGCTAGCTTTGCCACCAGTTCTATCTAGAATTCATAACGTATTCCATGTTGTCATGTTGAGAAAATACGTTCCAGACCCGACTCACATTATCAATTATGTAAAGATAGAACTTTAGGATTCGTTGGCTTATGAGGAAGTATCGGTATAGATATTGGATAGAAAGACACAAACACTGCACACGAAAGAAATTTCATTAGTAAAGGTTTTGTGGAAAAATCACGCTATAAAGGAAGCTTCTTGGGAACTCAAGGAGCAGATCAGAATGAGATACCCGCAGTTGTTCGAAGAGGTTAGTGATAGCAGGTAAAGTATAGGTAATTAGATAAAGTTTCTTTTGCAGGTACATGTATTGAATTAGTTAGTAGGTGGTCTTTTAGTTTTATATGTGTAATCTCCTATAACTTAGATTGTAACCACCGTATTCCTCCGCCATAAGTGAGGGTAAGTAATAAAATATTTGCCTATATGGGATGATAGATGATGATACAAATAGTAAATTGCCCTGCTGGTCTTTTAGAATATCCTTTCCATGCAGTTATAGGAAATGTTGTATGCAGGAAAATACTGATGTTCTGTTCTGGGGGATGTCGTTTTCAATGTGTTGAGTGAAGAACCCTGCAGGTGTAAGGCCAGAGTACAGTAGGGGCTTTTCAGAAACTAGGTAAGGGAAATATGCTATGCTAGGAATTTTACAATATTAGCAAAGATTTTATATATACCAATTTATTATCCAACTTTTACAAAATAAGAGTTTTCAACGCTTGTGTGGCCTGAGTAGATATTTCTTTGATATAGAACTTATATAGCTTTTTACAGCATATCATACTATACATTATTTATAGATAAAGATTGATGTATATCACAATATATTTCAGCACAGTTTATTATAGATATTTATTCAGAATCAGTATGTTACAGTTTTTATACAGACCCGTTTATACAATATTTACAGTATGTCATGTTTTCCTTAATGCCATAATACTCAAAGTATATAGACAGATTATACAGACAGAGTATACAAACAGATTTTATAGACAAATTATATAGTATAGCATCAAGATGCTACAATTATTCAAATATTACAGTATTTACAGTACAGAATTATAGTGTTATTTTTATTTTGGAAACATAATGAAAACAGTAAAAGAGTATATATGTATATATATAGTATCAGATTCCTGTGAAAAGATTACAGACAAATATAGATACAGAATATAGAGCACAATACAGTTGCTAATACAGATAGAGTGCAACCACATATCTCAGATAGTGTGTAGGTACCGTCAAACTGTACTTGGAGAGGATTCAGCTCCCCTGTTCGCTAGGTTGAGGGGGCCATTTTGACTAGGTAACAGTCAATCCCTAGCCTAGGAGTGGATGCAGTTTGGCCGGGCTGAGGTAAGGTAGAGTATAGTGACTTATCTAGAGGGCCGACCAGATTAAGTCCTGCCTACGGGATGCACAACCCTATCATGAGGGGTCAAATCATGACATACAGAGTTCTAGGGATAAAGCACAATTATGTATATGTATACAGTTTTACAGTATTTGATAAATATAGTATAATATTAGCAGTATGAAAAGTATAAAAACTCAGATGATATAGTTATGTTTTAAACTGCGAAAAATGTAAGATATGCTTTACAGATTTATCATTTTATTACAACTCAGATGTTATTTAAAGTATATATATATATATAACTTAGTCGCCACACACTAGTAAAAGCATATTTCCATTTATTGAGCGTCGACTCACCCTATCATTCTAACATTTTTCAGGTGAGCCAGTTAGACGAGCAAATTAGGCTCGCAGATAGAGATTTCTTGGTTACCCTAGTTACAGGGTAAGATGGTGTAGAGTTTTGTATTTTGAGATAGATTTTACTGGGGAGAGATGTATTTTATGACTATGTGATGGAAATACTGAGTTCTGGTATTGTATGGTATATGTGGTTGTGTGATTTATGTTTTCGCTGCATAGGTATGATATTGTATACAATAATACCTTAGCGCCCTTGAGGCCTGAGTTTCCATAGCAAGGATATTAGAGAAATTGATATTTAAAAAAAATGATATAAATTTTGAGTTCGTTACACTTTCACTGTATTTTATACATTGTTGTTCCAAAGATTTTCTAACCGTGTTTTAGCTCAAATGAATGCACAATAAGGATAAAAAAAAAAAAAAATGAACACTTGTCTGCCTACCTTATCTGTGTAAGTAACATCCACATAAATTCCAAAAAGAGCTAGAAAAACGTAATGATATTATGAAACACAAAATACAGGTAGAAACCAAAAGCTCCATGTATGTTCATTAATTTCAGAGGCAATACAATGTAGATAGACACATCGAAGCACGTGTACAGCCATTCAAAAGCATGGTAAAATAGAATACAATAAAAAACAAATAAAAGAAAAATAAAATAAAATAAAAGAAAATGGTGCATGAGCACAGTACATAAGCAAAATAGAAAGCACATAAAAAGATCCCAAGCATCTAGTTTATCCTAATTAGAGTCAGAATCGGAATTGAAACTGCACGAGCAACAAGATGAGGCTAATGCTCTAGAGGCATCTTGGTCCCGTGTAATTTCCTCTAGAAGATTATGCAATTTAGGGGTAAGAAGGGAGGGTGGTGGTTCCCTATATGGGCGTGGCATGAGGGCCTAAGTCAGTAAATGGTCAGGAATGTCCGTCAGAGGTGGATTATCGTAATCATATGGCATAGTCGGCCTGATTGTATGAAACAACACCGAATGAGCGGGCATGTCCTCTATTAGCCCTGGGGTAACATTGGACGTCTGCTCTCTAATGGGTGGCGCATCGGAATGTGCAAGGGGCAGCTGCACATCCTCAAGAGTCACCCTTGGTGCTCTCATCTCATCTGAAATCCTTTCTTGCTCACTCAGTAAAACTCGACCTCTAGAAGAAGACTCTCACCTTGGCGAGTCCTGAACCCTCTGCCGCTTTGAGGCTGCCTGAGGATTCCTTCACGGAGGCATTGGCTGTAAAGAGGAAACCCTACAATTTAAGTTCAAAAGAAAATTTTTTTAGAGGGGCATACTTAAGTTTGGATTCTCTTGATATTTCTTGATTTATTTTTATAATCAAAGATAGTAGCATAAATATGTGCTCATAGATTAGTAATCACCTATTAGCTTTAAGTATGATAAAAATAATAACTAGCAATAATAAAATTTATAAATTTAAAAAAATTTAATTATTATAGTATATCAAGAGTAAAAAATATTTAAGTTTTGACAGCTTGAAATTTTAATGGATATTGAAAGCATGTGTGAATGTATATCCTTCAATAAAAAATATACACTAAAACACACAATTAATAACATTTTAATTTTACTTATCCTTGGAATTTTAATATGTATAGGGCATTAAGAGTTAACAAACACACTACACATATCAACCCAATCTATTGGGAAAAAATGAAGCTTTCAATTATGAATTCTGGCAGGTGAAATCAAAAAGCAATTGCCACAATCAAAATAATCACAGCAATAACTGCATCCCTTGGATTTTTTTACTTTTCTACATTTCCTTCCATGATGAAATAATGCTAATAGACTACTAATAAAAAATTTATTCTCATAAAAGATTACATTCTTAATAATTATCCCGATCAATTTTATCTTGTACCAGATAATGCCTAAATAAATTAAACAAAACTACTAAGAGAATGCTACTAATTACAGCTCAATTCACCCAATGTTAAGAGCAACCTAAGATGAGCCTTCTTAATTATTTGACCATTCTCAATCAAATCTATTTGTCAAATCAATCAAAGAAACAAAACACTCATGATTCCACAATCCACCAAGAAGATATTAATTAGAAAACCTAGGTTGTTTGGCATATGTTTGGAAATTCTAGCTAATTAGGAGTATGCATAATTGATTAATTAACACATTGTACGCATCACATATACAGTTAGATTTGTGCAATTAGTATCTAAGATAAAAGTACTATGATTAATCCCAATGCAGTCCCTCAAGGACATGTAGCACTAACGATAAAAGTAGAAGGTTTGTGCAGATTTGCAGCCTCCAAATTTTCAATGGATTTATCTATGAGTATTTTATCATTTTTCTTGATAAAGATACAAGGCACTTTCCACAAAGTTCTGATCCACAATCAATACAAAAATATGTGAATGTAACACACACGCACATAGTCACACACATGCACGCGCACACACACACACGCACACACTGGTTTGCAGAAGAAGAAGAAGAAGAAGAAGAAGAAGAAGAAGAAAACTTGGGAGGAGCTTTACGACAGTGGCAGTGGTGGTGATGGGAGGAACAAATGGCGACAGGTGATTGGCACACGCACAAACGCACAGAACACGCACACTGGTTTGTAAAAGAAGATCAAGAAGAAGAAGAAGAAGAAAACTTGGGAGGAGCCAGCGGCGGCAGTGAGAGGAGCGAATGGTGATGGCCGAGAGGAGGGGAGGAGGGAAAAGATTAGGGAAATGAGGGAAATGAGGGAGAGATTGAGGAAAACCGGGAAAATAAAAGAGGTGGATCTTCAAATTCGTCACTAATACTTTGAAATAAAATTTTTTTTTATTTTTTTTAAATAAAAGAGGTATTAGTGACGATTCCTAAATCCGTCACTAATAATGGACTAATAGTAACGGATCTTCAAATTCGTCACTAATACTCTAAAATAAATTTTTTTATTCTTTTTAAATAAAAGAGGTATTAGTGATGGTTCCCAAATCCGTCACTAATAAGGGGTTAATAGTGACAGATCTTCAAATTCATCACTAATACTTTGAAATAAAATTTTTTTATTTTTTTTAAATAAAGAGGTATTAGTGACGATTCTCAAATCTATCACTAATAAGGGGCTAATAGTGACGGATCTTCAAATTTGTCCCTAATACTCTGAAATAAATTTTTATTTATTTTTAAATAAAAGGAGTATTAGTGATGATTCCCAAATACATTACTAATAAGGGGCTAATAGTGACGAATCTTCAAATTCGTCACTAATAATAGTGACGGTTATTTAATCGTCATTAATAAGAGTCTTTTAGTGATGGATTTAATTCGTCACTAATACCGCAAAAGTCATCGCTAATATTTTCCTGGGATAATTTCTACGTGAAAAATGCTTTCCCATGATTTTTTCTTGGTTTAGTAACAAAACCAGTTTTTTTGTAATGACTACTAGTGGTTTGTGGAGGGTTTTTCCAGACTATCAGGTCCTTTGACATGGCTTACGAAAAAAATGTGAAGTTTGAGTGGACCGATGATTGTGAACAGAGCTTCTAGGAATTGAAGCAGTGACTTGTCACTACATCGGTTTTGTCCATCCCATCAAGAGATGGTGGATTTGTGATATACAGTGATGCGTTCCAAAAGGGACTCGGGTGTGTTTTGATGCAGCAAGGGAAGGTTATAGCATACGCTTCATGGAAACTTAAAGAATATGAAAAGAACTACCCGACGCATGATTTAGAGTTGGTTGCAGTGGTGGCCTTAAAGATCTGAAGGCATTATCTGTATGGTGGGAAATATGAGATCTTTACAGATCATAAAAGTTTGAAATATTTTTTCACACAAAAAGAGTTGAATATGAAGCAGAGAAGATGACTGGAGTTAATTAAAGATTATGACTATACCATCAGTTACCACCCAGGGAAAGCAAATGTGGTAGCTGATGCCTTGAGTTGGAAATCAGGAAGTGCCTATATGTTAGAAGTAGTTATGCAGCATTAGATCAAAATGGATTTGGAAAAGCTTGTGATGGAACTTGTAGAGGGTAATCATCAGAAAATTATTGCCAACTTGATACTTTAGCCGACGCTACTGGAGAAAATTAAAACTGCTCAAATGCAAGACGGTGGTTTTAATATTTCTGATGACGGTGCTCTGAGGTTTTGTACCAGACTGTGTGTACCTACAGATGCTGAAATTAAAAAAAAAAAAAATCATCTTAAAGGATGCTTCATGAGAATTAGAGGAACAGATGCACTAGAGATATCCACACCTATTCAATGGAGCTCAGAGTTAAGCTAGTAGGAATAGAAGTAAATAACAGTGTATGTGTTTTGACTTATATTGTAACACTCTGGACCCACCATGTGGGGCCCGGAGTGTTATGACAACACGCATCTCTGATACCATTCACACAGCGGATAATAACAAAGCAACCTCGAACAAAATATACCAGAGTTCTATATTTGTACATCAACATACTCATTTTGTACATCCACCTTCTCTATAATACAAAACCTGACAGAAATATAAAGAAACATAAAAACTAAAACATAACCGATTAAGTCTCACTCACAAAACTACCCTACCCTAGAGCTACCTAAGCTCGATCACCTAGATAACCTAAAAAGATTTAACATTTGACGAGGTGAGACACCTCTCAGTAAGGAAGAAATAGTTTATAATAGTGTGTGGCTAAAGTGTTCATAATACAATTAAAATATCCATCTAAAGTGTACACAAAGTCCACAAGTAACCCAGATGTCATACCCATAATCACCCAAGATCAATGTCATTATCATCCATTCGCATATTCGCAACCATCAATATTTTATTGTTAATTTCTGAGAATAGGGAAATCTACCTACCCATACAAGTAGGTTCCCTCTCCTCTAGTGCTAACACCAAGGCACTCACTTTTCTCAATAAGCCCTCGGGTTATGTATCTAGGTAAAGACACCGAGAATAGGGAAGATCACCTACTTATACAAGTAGCTTCCCTCTACCCTAATATCCATAAATAATTACTAGAGTACTCGCCTTCCTCAGCAAGCTCTCGAGTGGAATAATCTACTTTACCTAAAAATACTTAATTAATTAAAAGTCGTACACAACTAACACAATCGCTTCACGAAATTTCACAAATACACCCATATCATAATTAATCAATACAGGATCCACACAACATATATGTCCATACAGGACTAATCAATCCACAACATAAATGTCCACACAAGACTAGTCCACACAGGACTAATCAAAGCACAATATAAATGTCCACACAAGACTACTCTAGTCACGCAGATTATACGATCTACACAGGACAAAACAAACCACACAGGTTACAAAACAACCACTTCGTTCATAGTAAATAGGTAAACAACCTCCTCATTCCACTGCTAATGTTTACCTCCCAATATAAACGTCCATATAACGACCTTCTCATACCACTGCCAACGTTATATGATGGTTATACCAGATATGATATAACAACCTCCTCATACCACTGCCAATGCTATGTCGTAATTTACATGAACCACATTCCAAATCAACATCATCCAAACATTTAACATATCCACAATTGTACCACAATATACATCACATCAGTATCCGCAAATAATCAGTATATTCAACCAGGCAGACTTCACAGCCAAACAAAATTCGCAGTCTCAATAATTCCTCATTCCACATTAATCACAATCATTTAATTATCAAATATGGTTTCAACCACACAATTTTTCCCAACATAATTTATCTACCTAAAAACATCATTTTCAATACCAGTAAGGTTTAGAAAATTATACCTGTATGTATATAAAAATTCATACTCGAAACTAGTCGTTTAAAAATTATGAAAAAAAAAAATCATTATAAAATATTTTCCCTTACCTGCTCCTCAAAATTTGACCCAAGATCAACAAAACGAGACCCTGAAAATTAAAAATTCCAAATTCCTCAAACCTTAGCAAGACACCCTTATAATAATTCCTAAGCTCCAAATGACCATATTTACTAAAGAAATTCCAAAATAACTCATTTACCTTAGTTTTGGGATGTTTCCCAAACTACTCAAATCAAAAATCTACTCTACCTATACTGTAGAGAATCTTCCCAGGAGTCTTGTGGTAGCTTTTGATAGTCAAATAGAGCTGAATCCGGCTCGGAATCGAAGAGAGAAGGTAGACGGGCCGAAATTTCTAGAGAGAGAAAGAAGACATGCAAGAAATCCACGCTGAAATGAAAGAATTCCACATTTTATACACAGGGATTCATCAACGAGACACGTCGATTCGTCGACGAGTCCTGTACAAAATTTGGTGACGAAATAGTGAACTCGTCAACGAATTTCAGTTCGTGAAAAACCCCCTCTCGGTATTTCTTGACACGTACCCTCGTTGACGAGCTCAGAAGAACATTCGTCAATGAGACCAATCCTTTCATCAATGAATGATTGCTACCACCTTTTTGAATTTGTTCTTCCTTCCCTTTCTATCTTCTTTATTATCTTAAATTATTTAAAAATTACCCCTGTTGTTACATATATAGTGTATGGTAGGATAGTTAGTATTTTTAATTTTAGGTTATAAATGGTTTTAGGAGAGTTTTCTTTTCTTTTTTCCTTTGAATGATTGTAATCTCCCAGAACCCTCCCTTGTAACCACGGTATTACTCTGCCATAAATGAGGGTAATTAATAAAATTACAATGTTTTTCCTTAAGGTTAGAAATGTGATAGACAGCAAATTTCGAGGAAGAAATTTTGTGAGGGGAGAATGTAAAGACTCGGAAAATTTAATTTATGAGAAAACAAGGAAAAGGAAAACGAAAGAAAGGAAAAAGAAGGAAAAGAAAATTTGAAGCAGCACACAGCAAGGACTCATCAACAAGAAGATCCCGAGAGTCAAGAAATTTTAGAGTATTTAAGGATCGACAATGAACTCGTTTCTCTCGTCGATGAGTGTTCTTCATTGACTCATCGATGTATCTTATGTACTCGTCGATGAGTACACGTGGACAGCTGTCTATATAAAGGCTTTAGGTCATTTTTTTCAGCGAAAATCATTTCTCTCCTCACTTTGTAATGACCCAGGATTTAAAATAATTAGAAAATATAATAAATGAAATGGATTAATGAATAATAAGGGAAAAAGTAAGGACTTTTAGAAGGAACAGCAGGCCTCGTCGATGAATGTCCTGTTCTCGTCGACGAGTGACCTTCTCAAGCTCGTAGACGAATCCAGTTCCTCGTCGATGAAGGGATCCTGAGAGAGTATATTTTAGAATTCTGAATTTCATCGACGAAGGTATCTTCTCGTTGAAGAAGTCTCTATAGTACCTCGTCGACGAATCTACATGTCTCGTCGACTAAGCCCTGCCTATAAATAGGCTGTTCTTCATTTTTCAGCGTGAAACTCGTGAACTCTCTCTCTAAAATGGTCTCCCAGCCTTCTCTCTTCAATTTCGAGCTGAATTTGACTTGGTTTGACGATTCGAAACCACCATGGGGTTCATAAGATCATTCTCTGCAAGGCTGTAGGAGCTGATTGTTAGTTTGAGAGACTTGGGAAACATCCCAAAATCAGGGTAAGTGAATTATTTTGGGATTTCCTTAATGAATAATGTTGTATGGAGCCTAAGAAATAGTAAATAAGTGTTTTTCTTAAGATTTGAGTTAATTGGAATGTATTTAATGAAGTTAGGATTTTTGGATTCAGGGTCCAAGTGAACGCTGCGGGTATCAATTCGGGGATCCTACTAGCGTAGTTTGAAGTTAGGTAAGGGGGAAATTTATATGTTAAATCAGGTTTTTATGAATTAAAATGGATTATGTGTTATATATATATATATATATATATATATATATATATATATGTTTTATGTGGATTTAAAATGCCAACCATGTTAAAATATGTTTTCTAAGCCTAGGAATGGTTATATAGCTATGTATATGTGAAAGTAAATGAATGAAAGTGAAAAGGAATTTATGTGAGAAATGAAATGTATTTTCAGCATATAAATGTTAAATGTGGGTTGGCCTATTTTATAGGAATATGTATGAAATTACTGTTAAATTATGTGGCATGAGATTCTCTACGAATATATGTTAAATGTATGAGATGCAGGTTAAGCAAGTAAAGTATTATGAATAAAATATGACATGGACTATGTTGCCTGTGTATGTTAAATCCAACCATGTAAATGTATGACAGTTGAAAGCCATGTTAGCAGATTCTAGCGCATTTCTATGTGGACTAACTGATGATGGCTAAAGAGCGGCTGTAGTACGAAACAATGAAATAAAAATGTTATGCAATGAAATAACAATGGAATGACCATGGAATGAAATGACAAATGTGAACGAAGTAAATGGGAAAGAGTCACTTAAAGTGAAACGAAATGCAATGATTAAGCTATGAACATGAACAGATGTGTATGAATGAATAATGACAGAAATGAATAAATTATTATGATAATAGAAGTATCTATGTATGTAGAACATGTTACGATTGGGCGAGGCAAACTCTTTGCCTAAGGGCTTGCTGAGAAAGGCGGGTGCACTAGTAGCTTCAGATATGGCAGTAGCTACATAACGTACTAGGGCAGAGAGAACTTATTTGTATGGATGGGTAGATTTCCCTATCCTTAGGGCCTTTACCGGTAAACTATTGTTGAAAGCGTGAGTACGATGTCAAGTTAACACTTGAGGGCTTACTGAGTAATTAAGGTGAGTGCCCTGGTATGCTTTAGTTATGACCTCCGGGTTGCCTAAGTATCAGAGCAGAGGGGTGCTACTTGTATGGGCGGGTAATCACCTCTATCCTTGGGTAATCTCGTGGGTTAAATCTTTGCATGTGTTTGATTAGGTTCAGAAAATGATTTCAGAGTTAAGTTAATGATTTGCAAATGTATTAAAATGATATCTATATACCTCATGTTAGCCACACGTTCTTTTAATATGTGATTTTTTTCCCTTACAAAGATGTGTCTCACCTGAATATGAATATTTATTTTTTAAGACATCCTCGAAGTCGGTCTTAGGGAGCTCGAGGGTACTTAGTTTTGAGGAATATTAAGAAACAGGGGTATATGTTGATACTATTTTAGGGATGTAAATATTTATGTTTTATGTTTTATGTCGTTATGTTTTAAGGATGTTGTGAGAGAAATGGTTGTGAATATATTGAAATGTGTTGGAGATGTATGTATCTATGGAAAATGCAGGTGATGGATAAATTTTATGGATTTCTAGTTATGATATAGCAAACTTTGGTATTATGGAATGTTGGTATTTGTAGAACTATGTTTATGGAGATTATGTTTATGTTTTCCATTGCGAATGTATGTAAGGATTTATGATTTATTAGGATTTTATCAGGTATAACGCATCGGACCGAGTTTATGGGTTCGGAGCGTTACACACTTTCTTTCTCTAAGTCGGCCCTAACCCCTTCTTTATTCATTTTCGGCCCAATTTTAACTCGATTCGACGATCAGGAACCACCATGAGGATCTAGGAACGATTCCCTACAAGTTAATCAGAGTAGATTGTTGAGTTTGGGTTCTTGGGCACCACTCCAAAATCAGGGTAAGTAAGATATTTTAGGATTTAATTGATTATTTAGAGTATTTGGGCCTTGGAAATGTGAATGGGATTATTATTTTGGGTTTGAGTTGATTGAATTGAGGTTTGTGGAATACAGGGTTTGGTACGAAAGCCGCAAGCACGGGCTTAGAATCTTTGTGTGCATTTCCTCAAGAAAATTAGGTAAGGGCATATGTTATGCCAACTATTTTTAGAAATTTTACCAGCTAAAGTAGAGTATATGATTTTTCTGGATATTACAGGTTATGAAATTATGGGTGTGGAAATTCAGTTTTCATGTGTTATACATATTTGGGAACTTAGAAATTTGGATCTCAATATAGATGACATGTTATTTTCATACAGCAGAAATATAGTTTTTCCATACAGTAGAAAATACAGTTTTCTTATATATATTATAGTATTCTGAGTATACCCTAAATTGTGTGGCATGAGAAATACTAGTTTGAGTATAGAATATTAATTCAGAGTTTTATACAACTTTCGCAGAACCATGATATTACAGTTGTTACATAACCATGATATTACAATTTATACAAAATCATAGTAATATAGTTATCATAGAATCATAGTATTACAATTTATACATAATCATGGTAAAACAGTCATATATACAGCACAGTATTATACAGTATCAAAACTCTGATGGACCAGAACAGAACACAGAGCACGATACCGTAACTAATACAGTATAGATAGTGCAACCACACATCTCAGATAGAGTGTGGTGTTGATAGTTGATTATGCCTCAGAGGAGAGTAGAGGTGCTCTCTGGCAATCTAGACTAGGTTGAGCAGGCCAATCGTACTGCAGACATATAATAGTTTGACTTAACCTGATAGGCCAGTCATGGTTAAGTCTAACCCACAGGCCGCACAACCCAATCATGCGGGGTTAATTCATGATTACAGTTATCCATCCAGGGAAGTTTTCACAATTTTATATATATACATATATATATATATATATGTATGTATATGTATGTATATGTAGATTTACACAAAACAGGAACTATCTATTACAGCTAAAAGTATGTTAAAAAAGAATGCTTGTATTTTAAATGGCATATGTGTGAGTTATGATATGTTTTACATTGAAATGCTATGTCCGTTACAACTTAATTAATGAATATGTTATTCATATAAAACTCATTTTCCACACACTGGTAATAACTTATCCCATCTTACTGAGAGGGGTCTCACCCTAGAAATGCAAACATTTCAGGAAATCCAGGCTGACGTGCTGAGTGAGTTCCGAGATAAAGGGCACTTTAGTACTACCCTACCTTAAGGGTAAGTGTTATATTAGGAGATGTATTTTGAGTAGTCCCTAGGAGTTCTTGTGGGAGATGTATATGTATATTTTTGGGAAATATTAAAACTCTGGTATTTAAATAAGGTTTAAGTATTTTATATTTTCTGCGGCATAGATAGTATGTTTTATGAACAGGTATCCTCGATACCACTTTGGGCCCAAGATGTTGTAGTAAATATTATTATGGGCATCAGAGCAATATTATATTGTTGCAGAATATATATATATATATATATATATATATATATATATATATATAGACACACACACACACAGATAAAAAAAAGGTAATAATTTGGGGTCATTACAAATCGAGCCAAACCATCAACAGTTTGCCGACATATATACCATTGACAGTTTAATACCGAGAGCAAACAGCTGAAGTAACAGACCAAAAATCGTCGACTATTTCACTGCACTAGACCAAACCGTCGACGGTTATAGAGAAATCATCAACGATTTCCTCCTGCAAGTCAGCTAGCATTCCTATTTTCTTCAAGTTTTCTTTTTGCACATGTCTTCCACTCAACATATGAGCCACATATTACAAAAGAACCCTCTGCCATCTTAAGCCAATACAATTTCTACTTAAGATAGAACTTGTTTGTTAAAGACTTGGACATATATTGACTTTCCAATTTCTGCCAAACTACCGTCGGAAACTCCTCATCCATGATGTGATACAACACGTTCATAAGCCATATAAAGCTTGATAGTCGCCACAACTTTCACTTCCAACTCCTTCTAACTTGTTTCATCGATCCATAGCTTCCGGTTGACTTCCCTATAATGCCTTCACCATACCCTACTACACTAACAGATCCTTAACCCTCCTTTGGCATAGTCTGAAATTTCCTAATCCATCGAACTTAACAGCATTGAACTTTGCCAAAAAGAAATCCTAGAAGCCATTGTAACCAATTGCTCTGATACCAATTTATTGTACAAATAAATGCACAGTGAAAAACCAAATCACACAATGCAGTAACGAACAATGAAATATACAGAAAATACAATCACGCAAATCATATGAAAAGTATGTAATAAAACAATGACAAGAAGAATTACGTAATTTGACAATGCCTACATTCATGGGAGCAAACAACTGTTAATTTTCACTATCTTGTGTCAATAGACATTAAATTACAACATACAATATTGTATATATAACCCTCTCGGAGGTTTTCCCCCCAAAACCCAACTTATTCAACTTCTCAATTCAAAACTCGAAAAACTACACTAAGTAACCAAGTCAAACCGTCGATGGTATTAGACAAACCGTCGAAATAACTCTACAAAGTCGTCGACTATTTTCTATTATTCTGAATAAAATCGTCGACGATTTCAGACAAACCATCGTCAGCTTCTTGCTTCTTGCTGCAAGTTAGTTTTTCTATTTTTTCACTATTTTCTTTATATATGTGTTCCAGGAATATATTACAACAAAAATAATAATAATAATTCTACACCATCCATCCAACAGCCAATTTTATAATTAAGTCAAGCAATTGACCTACTAAATAAATTTTGGAAAAGAATAAAAGATAAATTATGCGGCTATACTTTAGCCAACTTGACTACAAAGCTTTGCCATTATAAGTCAAGATAAAATATTTATTGTCCCGAAACCCTAATTAAAGGACCCCTACCCCACACAAACCCCTTTTCTCCGCTCCATCTTATCCAGCTGTCCGTCTCTATATATATATACTCACACTATCTCCCCTCAACCCTTCCACAACATCTCTCTAACCCACATCCCCGGTTGCCAGTCACCGCCGCCTCCTCCCTCACCCCTTGCCTCTATCTCTCTCTCTCTCTCTCTCGGATGTATGATATATACATACAACATCAGGAAAGATAGACACGTTTGACTGGAGGCGACGACAATGGAGTAGGAAGAAGAAGATCTAGCAAAGCCGTACGTCCGATGAATGCGGGAGTTTGATGGACGGATGGATCGACGTTGATGAATGAATAGAATATATGATGCATGGTAAGGTTATTCAGCTTGATATCCATGGTGGTGATGGTGGCGCTGACGGTGTCGCTGCTGGTGCTGCCGCTTGTGTTGCCGCCGCTGCCTCCGCCGCCGCCGCTGCTTCTCTTCGTGCCGGTTTTGATAATGGCTCTCCTCCTTCTCTTGGCCTTCTCTCGCATTTCCCAAGACCCCGTCTATCTCGCCATCATCACCTTCGCCGTCTAATCCAGCATCATCTCTCTTTCTCTCTCTCCCAGCTTTTCAACGCATGTATGTATGTATGTATCTGATCGCCAGGCTGCTTCTTTTTTCTTTTTTCCTTAATTTCTACTAGTTTGTGAGCAGTACAAATTAATTAATAATTACTTGATTTATATGCATACGATCATTATAATTACATGTATTATTTAACCAGGAGTTTCTTACTATCTTCTTGTTCATGAATCTATATATATAGACACACTGCGTACTGTTTTTAATTTAAGAATTTTATAATTTACAGACAATATCATTAACTTCAAATCCAACACATAAAGAGCACTCACAATTTGATTTTGGCAAGATGGATCGACCAAGTTGACTTATTGATTACAAATATAGAATCAAAAAACGAAGGAGAGAGTGGCGGTCGATGGATCCAGTGGAAAAGCATTCTCATATTGCCGTTTAATTAATTTTCAGTTTTTCTTTATCTGGTTAAACAAAATTATGTATTCTTTATTTTAGAAAGTTGTTTTTATCCCTTTCAAATATCAAATAAATTTTTTTTTTCTTCACAAGTTAAATCATATTAATCAATTGGGGAAATTATTTCATTTAATTTTCCGCAGTTAAAAGTTCAAATATATAAGAGATTATTATTAAGATGGGCAATGATAGCTAAGGGGGTGGGGGGAAAGGTCAAGGGTAGGCAGGAGGACTAGGAGAGACAAATGGGGTATACTATAAATGGATGCTATCCTTATTTCTTCCATCTTTTCTGGTGAAGCACATAGGAATTTATGAATGCATACATGTACTATTTAATTTTCTCTTCTCAACAATCATTTAATTAGTTTTGAAATGTGAGCATGCAGACACGTGGGGTTTGCTTCTTGAATTCCAATAAGGGAATGTGGCTGCCTTTAATATCTTTCCTGCTGCCCTCGGATTCATGCATACATCTGTATCTAGATATCGATCTATAGTTCTTCCTTATTTTTTATTATTATGGTCCTTTTTATATTGTCAGTGGTGCAGTACCACCAAACTTTTATAATATTATTTTAATTATTTTTATTGTTATACCATTTTAGTCATTGAGATAAATGCTTGCAATTATACAGAAACATGTGCATTCTAGGATTTTAAAAATCCCACCAACTGTAAATCTGGAATAGAGTATTACACCCTTTTAAGTAGTGATTATTTTAACATGATTATTTTTATTTTTCATTATTATTACTATTATTATTGTTGTATTATTTTGAAGAAAGGTAATGCATTAAATAGAAAGACCAAACAAAGAGTTTGGAATTCAAAGAAAATTACAACTAGTCAAGGAACAAGAAGCCAGCTACAAAAGAACTTGCCTCCACTTAAAGATGATGAGGGACAGCAAAAATAACAGAAAGAAGGTGCATAAAAATCAGCCTTCCAAGTCAGAAATAATTAATTCAAATTCTTTCCAGTTGAGTGCTATCATTTATGGGTTTAGTTGACTCCAACTATGAAGATTTGATAGATAATATTGTCAAGTCAAGGAGGCGTTAGAGTGGCTATCCGGAAGATTATCTCATTTCTCCCCTTCCAAATTTATCAACAAATGACAGCTAGGATTGCTGGTTTAAGATTTCTAATAAACCCCTTATAGTAAAACTCAAAGCACAAAATACTGAAGACAACTCATTAGGCATACCCCATTGAAGATTCATCTGATGTCATATTGTGACCCAAATCTGTCTGTTGAAAGAGTAATATAGGAATAGATGGTTCGCTTCTTCATTTTTCTTCCTATAAAAAATACACATTGAAGTCATTTGTCATTCCCTCTTTTGCAGGTTATCTATTGCAAAGATTTTGTTCTTCACAAACAACCAACAAAAAACACTATTTTTTTAGCGGATGAAAGGGTTCCATATTACCTTGAGAGGCATATCAAACTCAATATGGTGATTCTTAAGAAATAGGTGATTGTACAGACGAGCCACTTAAAAGGTCTGTGAACTTGTGATTCTTAAGAAATAGGTGATTGCCTCCCCTCTATTGATTTTAATCTCATATAGAAATTGAACTACCTCCTTGCCTTTCACTTGCCTGAAAAAGGACACATCCCAGAAAGATCGTTGTTGGAGTAGCACATAATCTCAGCCACCCTTGCTTCCTTTGGTCGGGCTAGACTAAAAAGATTTGAGAAAATTTCTTGAAACAAAGACTTTCCAGCCCAATTGTCTAACCAAAATTTTATTTTTGTCCCATCTCCAATTTTAATCATTGTGTTTCACATAAATGCCTTTAGATTGACAAAGTTCTTCCACAATCCCCAACCCTAGCCGCCAAAAGGTAAAACTGGAACCCATTCATCATTATTGTACTTGTATTTGATACAAACCACTTTTCTCCAGAGTGCCTTTTCTTCCATGCAAAATCTCCAAAGTCATTCACCTATTAACATTTTATTCATAATCTCCAACCTTTTTATTTCCAAACCTCCCTGAAATTTCGGTTGTGATACCAATCTCCGGTTCTCTAAAGGGTATTTGAAATCCTCCATCAAGCCTTTCCATAAAAATTCCTTTGCAACATTTCTATCATGTGTGGAATTTTATTAGGAATTGGAAAGGTTGACATGAAGTAAATATGTTGTTTGGAAAGAATAGAATTAATGAGTGTTGTAATATGTGGCTCATATGTTGAGTGGAATGCATCTACAAAGAGAAAACATTGTGGAAAACAGAATGCTGGTCTTCAGGAGGAAATCGGCGACGGTTTTCCTGTAACCATCGACAATTTGGTCCAGTTTTAGAGAAAAATTTGACTATTTTGTTCTGTTACATCGACTGTTTTCTCTTAGTGTTAAATAATCGAGAGTATGTATGAAAACCGTCGATGGTTTGGCTCGGTTACTAAGCGTTGGTTTTAGAATTTTGAATTGGGACATTAGATAGGTTGGGTTTTAGAGGGAAGCCTCTGGGAAGTTATACATACATGTTGTATGATGTAAGTTAGTGTCTTTGGACACAAGATAGTAAAAATTCATTATCAATTGCTCTTGTGGATGTAGGCATTTTCAAACCACGTAGTTCTTTGTGTCATTATTTTATTGCTTTCATTATACTCTGTGTGATTGTGATTTTGTATATTTCACTGTTGATTGCTGCATTCTAAGATCATTAGTTTCCACTATGCATTCAATTTTCACAACAAATTGGTATCAGAACATTGTTGTAATGGCTTTTAAAACTTCTTCTGCAAAGTTTGATGTTGTTAAGTTTAATGGAATGGTAAACTTAAGTTTATGACATAGAAGGATTAAGGATCTATCAGTGCAGTAAGGTATGGTGAAGGCTTTATATGGAGTTCAATAGGAAAGCATGGATGAATGGAATGAATTGGCAATGAAGACTGTGGCGACTATCAAACTTTGTTTGGCCGATGATGTGTTGTATCATGTCATGGATAAGAAATATTCTACGTCTGTTTGTAAGAAACTTGAAATTTGGTGTATGTCTAAGTCTCTAACGAACAAATTGAATCTTAAGCAGAAGTTGTATTAGCTTAAGATGGCGTAAGGTTCGAAGTTTAACCAACACATCAATGTATTCAATCAAGCTATAAGTGGTTTGATGTGGGTTGATGTGAAGTTCGAGAAGGAAAACAAGGTGTTGATGCTATTAATTTCCCTACCTGCATCTCACACATATGAAAATCTAGTTACTACTCTAACATAGGGTAAAGAAACCCTGAATTTGGAAGAGGTAACAAGTGCCTAATTGAGTTTTCATCAAAGAAAGAAGACCAGCAATGAAATTTCACATGGTGAAGGACTTGTGGTAAACAGTAACTAGGAATGTGTGAGAAGCAAATTCCAGAACAGATCGAGTGGTAATAAGTCTCTATTGCAGTTCAAGAAGAAAAAGGATATTCAATGTTTCTAAGTGTAGGAAAAAGGGGCATATAAAACCGGAGTGTTTGTGAAGGAAGAAGGGGAATGCTAAAAATCAAAAGGGTATTTCAAAATCAGTGATTGTAGTAGAGGAAGGAAACTCAAAAAGCAATGATGGTAATATGCTTTCTGCTTCCTTGGGGTCGGATCACCTCACGGATTCTTGGATCCTAGATTAGGTGTGCTCTTATCACATGACACCAAATAAAGAACGGTTCAGAACCTCTAGTTCAGTTAATTTTGGTTCTGTTGTGATGGAAAATGCTGCTCCATATAAAATAATTGGAATAGGAAACATCAAAATTAAAATGTATTATGGTACTATAAGAACATTATGTGATGTAAGGCACATACTGGATCTACGGAAGAATTTGATTTTATTGGGCACTTTGAATTGTAACGGATTTAGTTACGAGTATGAAAGTACGGTTATGAAGGTGTGTAAAGGCATTGTAACAATGATGAAGGGGCAGAAATTAGCAGGAAATATCTATGCACTGATGGGCACTACAGTTGTAGGTGAAGTTGCAGTCGTAGATTCTGAGTTAGATGATACTGTTTTGTGGTATATGCAGTTAAGGTATATGAGTGAGCATGGGATGAAGGAACTTCATAAGAGGAATCTTTTGAAGGGTATCAAAACATGTAGGCTGAATTTCTGCAAGTATTACGTTCTTGGAAAATAGATTAATATGCAGTTCAAAATAGTCACTCACAAGACAGAAGGTATTCTTGACTACATTCATTCGGATGTTTGGAGAGCAGTTAGAATAGAATCACGGGGTGGACATATGTACTTTGTGAGTTTTATTGATGATTACTCATTGAAGGTCTAAGTGTACTTCATGCGACACAATTCAGAGACGTTTTTCAAGTTTAAATTGTGGAAAGCTGAGGTGGAAAACCAGATTGGGAGGAGAATTAAATGCCTTAAGTCATATAATGGAACCAAGTACGTTGATTCAAGGTTCATGGAGTTCTGTGAGTAGCATGGCATAAGGAGACATTTCACAGTTCTTCGAACACCATAACAAAATGGTGTGCCAAGAAGGATGAACCAAACTCTAGTTGAGAGAGCTAGGTGTCTCAAGTTGAATGCAGGGGTAGCAAAGAACTTTTGGGCTGAGACAATGAGTATGACATGTTTCTTGGTTAACTTATTTGCAAAGGCGTCACTAGAGGGGAAAGTTACAAAGGAGGTATGGACATGTAATGTGATAGACTACTCCAATTTGAGAATATTTGGTTGTCTAGTTTATGTGCACATTTCTAGTGAGGAGAGATCAAAGCTTGATGTAAAGTTTGCACGTTGCATTTTCTTGGGTATCAGAAATGTGTGAAAGGGTTCAAGCTATGGGATCCAATGGAAAACAAGGTGGTGATAAGTAGAGACGTGATTTTCAATGAGAAAGTCATGATAAAGCGTACTCAGGAAGAAGATAAAGGGAAACAAAAGTTAGAAAATTGGTGCAGAGATGAGCATGTTGTGCAGGTGGAGTTAGAGACTCGAGGCAATGATTATAGTATTTAGAATGCAGGGAATTCTAGTTCGAGAAACCAACATAATGATAGTATTAATATACACAGATCCAGACGCACTATCAGGCCAACCCCAGGTATGGATTTGATGATTTGATGTCTTATGCTCTCATTACCAGTTGCAAGGATCCAACTACTTTTCAAAAGGCAGTACACAACCAAGAGAAAAGTTAATGGATGGATGCTATGGTGGATAAAATGGAGTCATTGCATAAAAATTAGACGTGGAATTTGTTGGAGCTTCCAGAAAGGAAAAGGGTGATAGGTTGCAAATGGGTGTATATAAAGAAGGAAGTGGTATCAAAAAAGGAAATAGAGAAGTTCAAAGCACGGTTAATAGCAAAGGGATACTCACAAAAGAAATGGGTTGATTATGATGAAATCTTCTCCAAGAAACCCAGTAACCATCGACGATTTGGTCCAGTTTCAGAGAAACAGTCGACCGTTTTATCCTATTACATCGACTATTTGCTCTCTGTATTAAATTGTTGACTATATGTCTGAAAATCACCAATGGTTTGACTAAGTTACTCAACATTGGTTTTCAAATTTTGAATTGGGATGTTGGATAGGTTGGGTTTCAGAGAAAAAGCTTTTGGGAAAGTTATATATAAATGTTGTATGATGTAAGTCAGTATCTTTGGACCCAAAATAATAAAAATGCATTACTGATTGTTCTTATGGATGTAGGCATTGTCGAGCCACATAATTCTTCGTGTCATTGTTTTATTGCTTTCATTATACTATGTGTGATTGTAGTTCTATATATTTCATGGCTGATTGCTGCATTGTAAGATCATTGGTTTCCACTGTGCATTTAATTTTCATAACAATGAGAGTCAACTTATCTCTCAATAAGAGAAATTTATATTTCCAAGTAGCCAACTTCCACTCCATCGATCTTCTCCAGGGTCCCAAGTACACAAAGAGCATGATTAAACTCCTAGGGGAAGACCCAAGTACGAGGTGGGAAAGGAGCCCAATCTGCAATTTAAGATTCTGGCCATCTCATTAGCACTTTCCTGAGATCCTATCGAAAAAATGGGGCTTTTGGATAGATTAACTTATATCCTTTGATTGTGTCAAAATAAAGCAGAATGGCTCACAAATTCTTGAATTTTGTTGTGGAGTTGCTACAAAGAATCAAAGTGCCATCTGCAAAGAGAAAGTGAGATAAACCAATGGAATCTAAATGATTGTAGATATTTACTCCTTTCAAAAGGTTATTATTGATTGCTTAATTTGGAAACCATCTACGAAAATGTCTACACAACAATGTGAAATAGAAATGGGGATAAAGGATCACCCTACCTGAGCCCCTGAAACTTAAAGAAGCCATTTAAATATACCATTTTATCTAGACCCTCCATTTGGCACCAAACCTCACGATTTCCATGATTTTTTATAGGAACTCCAAATCAAGGTTGCAAACAAAGCAATCTGATTTATGTCTTCTTAAAAAGTCTATGCTCTCGTTTGCAATAAGGGATGCATCCAAAATATGCCTTCTAGAAACAAAAGCCAATTGCTGACTAGAAATGATCTACGACAAAGCTCCTTTTAGTCTGCTCGAAAGAACCTTTGCAAGGATTTTGTAGAAAACACCAACCAAGCTAATAGGCCTAAAGTCTTTGATATTCTCCGCCTCTCCTTTTTTAAGAACAAGATCAATGAAAGTGGAATTCAGACTCCTTTTGAATCTTCCCTTTTCATAGAATTACTAAAATGCTAGCTAGGAGAAAATCAATATTCATGACACCCCAACATTTGCGAATAATTAGGGCTACTATGAATCCATCAAGTCTAGGAGATTTATCCCCTTTCATAATGTTAATGGCACCCCAAATTTCTGCCTCCGAGAAAGGGAGTTCCAATTTATTTCTAATGCAATCAAGCAATGAAGCAAATCCATCACCTATCAATCGAGGCCTCCAAGTGATAGGCTCATGCAGTAGGTCTTGGAAAAATTTAGTGAGCTCTAATTTAATGACAAACTCTATACACTTTATGTTATTTATAATCATCATTGATATAAGGTTCTTAATTCCTTTTTGCACATTATGAAAGTATCTTGTATTTTTATATCCTTCCTTCAACCACAATTCTTTATTCTTAGGATTTAAGCCTCCATGAAGCTTCCTTATGATCTAATAGTTGAAGAAGATTTCTTCCCACTTCCTCTTTTAAAGCTTTATCCTCATCGCATAAAAGACCTTCTTTCTTCCCTATTATTCCAAAAATCCATCTCCTTTAGTAGGGATTCTTTCTCCATCTTTTCATTAACTTTATGCTTTTTTCTCCATTATTTCAATTGTGCTTTTAGTGCCTTTAATTTTTTGGCTGAGACCAAGGTTGTTGATCCCTTAAATTCAAAAGACTTCCACCAATCTTCAACCTTGCACTACGAAAAATAAGGTTATTAGTGACGAATCAAAACCATCACTAATAATCACAAAACCGTCACTAATACTATTAGTGATGGTTTTGTGATCATTAGTGACGGTTTAGAATTTGTCGTTATATCTGCAATTACTAATACTTTTTAACGGATTAGAATCGTTACTAAAAACCTAAGACCATCACTATAAAATCTACATTGGCTGGGCTAAAAATTGTCACTAAAGTCATAGTATTAGTAATGGTTTTAAATTCGTCACTAATAGTATATTACTAGTGACCATTTTAAAATCGTCACTATTGCTCACAGGCAGCTATTAGTGAATGTTTCAAAATCGTCACTAATAATTAGGCTTTAGTGACACTTTTAAAATTCGTCACTAATACTCTACTATTAGTGACGGTTTTGAAACCTTCACTAATACTTAAAAAATGAGCAATTATTAGTGATGATTTCCGTCACTAATAATAAGACTTTGGTGACGCTTTTGGTATTCGTCACTAATACTTTACTATTAGTGACGATTTTGAAACCTTCACTAATACTTAAAAATGGACAATTTTTAGTGACGATTTTAAAAGTGTCACTAATAAATTAAAATTAAAAAAAATTAACCATTAATTCCTATAAAAATTTGTAATTATATTTTCGCATATATAACGTTAAACCATAATTGCTAAAAAATTCATAAATTATTCAAAATTCAAAATTCAAATTCAAATTCAAATTCAAATTCAAATATATTATAAAAATTTCATCTGTTTAGATAACAAAATAAATACAAAAAAAAAAAAATCAAAAGATCAATCTTACTATAGTGCATGACATCGTGCTGATGATGTGACAATCGCAAATCCTACAAATTAAGAATTGTAAAAAAAAAAATTTGTATACTGATTACGAGTCTAAATTGCCTAGTTAGGTGTTTAAAATCATGCATTTAAGATTATATTTTTAATTAAACGCTTAATTATGTTCAATGAGCTCGAATTACAATATTTGGATCATTACTCAATAATTTACGAATTTTTGGTAACTTATTATTGTAGGATAATTTTTTGACATTAAAGCAGAGATTAAAAATGTATGTGCGTGTACGTGAGCTAGAGTTCAAATTAAGGTCATCTGCATGAAGCCAAATATCGAAGACTGGACCGTGAGCCACATGCCTGCAAATGACGAGTCATGCACACAGTTGTTTGAAGTCGTGTGCGTGTGTAAAAATTGAAGAATTCGTGATATGCAATGTGATAATTTTTTAAATTAAAGGAGACATAAAAGAGAACTGGGTACCGTGTGAGAAGACTACGTGGGCTTCATGCACATGAATCCGTGTCATACGATGAAAAGTGGGTAACAATCCAAGTCCGAAATTCGCTAGGAGACAGCCTGAACATATTTTGGTATTTTAATCATACCTCTTTCATCTGACATCGAATTGGTGTAATTCAAGTGGCATTGGAAATCTTACTAAAATATCTAAAATTAATTATGAAATAATCTTTTGCTAATTCAAACGTTTACTAGGTCAACATTGGGTTTGAAAGTGAAATTGCTGTGCTGGGCCATGTGTAGTGCTTAAGGAAAAAAAAGAGTCTTGGGCCACCAAAAAAAATGGCCCATGCGCCTATCTCCAGAGGAGACATGGTTAGAGCAAAATATTAGAGGGAGAATAGGATATTTTATAGACGAGGAAAAGGGAACAACGGGAGGCGACGATGCGCAGGACAGTAGAAGACTCTCAGCCTCTCTTGGATTTTCGGCTATCTCTCTCTCTCTTCTCTCTTCTCTTTTCTCCCTTACTCTCTAATCTCTCTTTCTTTGAACTCAATTGTGTTAAAATTAATTTTATTGTTAAGTTTTTAATTTATTCAAAGTTTGGATTAATTTTTGTTTAAAAATAGTTTGTTTAATTTAAGAACTTTCTTTTACTAGATAAATTTCTGTTTAAATCTCTCTCTCTCTCTCTCTCTCTCTCTCTCTCTCTCTCTCTCTCTCTCTCTCTTGCATTTAAATTCTTTTTTGAGCATTATTATTATTAATTTCAATTTTTCTTCTTATTTAAAGTTTTTATAGGGATTTAATTATTTTCTTTGGGTATTTTTATTATTAAAATTGGTGTTTTTATTTAGAGTGTATTCTTGCTTGGGTTTACCTTTAAAGTTAATATTTTTATTTAGTTGAATGATTACAGGGTTTAGTTCCTTCATTATTCAAGCATTGAATCTGGTATTTATTTAAGTTATTTCATGCATATTTAATTTTTAGTTAGAATTTAAATTCTATTACAAAAATCTCAAAAATCCTAAGAAACTGAATCTGAACTATGTTCAGTAAATTTTTATTTTCTTAATTTCTTTTGGAATTACACGAGTTTGGGATTAAAATACATTCCTTGAGGAGACGATCTGACTTTTAGGCTAAGTATTAGACGATTGAACTCTTATACTCTAGATAGCTTCTGAACTGCTCATTTTTAGAGTGAGTCAAGTTTTTGGCGACGTTGTCGAGGAATGTCAATTTTAATTTCAATATAGTGTTTTTCCCGTTATTTTAATTTTTCTCATGAAAAAGAAAAATAAAAAAAATAAAAGAGAAAAAAATGAGTTTTGAAAAAGTAATAATAATAATAATAATAATAATAATAATAATAATAATAATAAATATGGTTGCACCTGCACTACACACGCTTATGAATTTTTTTGCAGTCTACACAAACCACACAACCATCTTGCATTATATTGCCTGAGAATGCATAGAATTTTAACATTAAATCTGGAATGATATCTGTAATACCTTAATTTTATGGGACGGAGTGTGAAAATTCGTAGAAGCATTTAACTGATTTTGAACTTGCATGTGTTACATTCATAGATGAGACTGCTACTAATCAGACAATTAGATTGCGTCTATTTTCTTTTTCATTGAAAGATAAGACTAAGACGTGGTTTAATTCTCTTAGGCCTAATTCTATCTCTAGTTGGGTTGATATGTAAAATGAATTTCTGCATAAATTTTTTTCCTTACAGAAAACTCAATATTTACAAGAACAAATCAGTAAATTCTTGCAAGGAGTTTATGAGACATTTCATGAAAGCTGGGAGAGATTTAGAGGTCTGGTTAACATGTGTCCTCACCATGGATTTGAATCATGGCGTTTGGTCAACTATTTCTACATTGTGTTGACTCCTAAATCGAAACAGTTCGTTCATACTATGTGTTCAGGATTATTTCTTCGACAAGGAGTTTGATGAGGCATTGAATTTTCTAAATCATTTAGCTTACTATGCTCAGCAGTGGAACACTAGGATTGATAGAAAACCGATTGCAGCTCAACCATTGAGAGCAATAGATGGTGGAGAGTGGAATGAACTGAAAGATGATTTTTGTGTTGAAGCACGTCTGGCTAAACTCGCCAGAAGAGTGGAGGCTATGGAGATGGAAAAGGAAAATAGTACAGAGCAACTTTGGAATCAACCTTCCCAGTCTTATGCATATCAGCTGTCATATCGTCAGGTTGCCCTTCAGCATCAGTATCAGCTACAACAGATCTCACAAAACTATGCACCTTCAGGATTTCAATCTAATGCAACACTTGCTCCACCACATAAGTCTCTTGAGGATGTCGTTCAACAGTTCATGCAAATTCAAGTCACAACTAACAATCAGTACACTCAGGTCATAAATGAATTTTAGGACACCATTAATGCGATGAGCACGCAGCTGGATATCTTAGAAAAATGGGAATTTTCGGTAGAACCTCAGCCTAATCCTCAAGAATACCAGCACCAATAGCAACAAATACATAATGTTTCTCTTGAGACAGCGTAGGCCGTTATTACCTCAAGAAGTGGAAAAGAAGTTCCCCAACTTGAGATACTCACTGAAAGACAAACAGTTGTCCCAACACCTAAAGTTATGACTAAGATAGATAAAGTCAGAGAAAAATCAGAGGAAGCAAGCCCATAATTGAAGAAGTAAGTTAATGTGGAGAGCGAGACCAGTTGGTGTTTTTATTTAGAGTGTATTCATCCTTGGGTTTACGTTTAAAGTTAATATTTTTATTTAGTTGAATGATTACAGGGTTTAGTTCTTTCATTATTCTAGCATTGAATCTGATATTTATTTAAGTTATTTCATGCATATTTAATTTTTAGTTAGAATTTACATTCTATTGCAAAAACCTCAAAAATCCCAGGAAACTAAATCTGAACTAAGTTCAGTAAATTTTTATTTTCTTAATTTCTTTTGGAGTTACACGAGTTTGGAATTAAAATGCATTCCCTGAGGAGACGATCTAATCTGGCCTTTGGGTTAAGTATTACATGATTGAACTCCTATACTTGGGATAGCTTCCAAGCTGCTCAATTTTAGAGTGAGTCATATACGATTTTTGAACATATATGTATGTGTACTATAAGTATCAATCATTTGATAGAAAAATAATTCAAGATTTGGACATAGTTAAAAAAAAATGATTCAATTTTAAATGGCTAAGTTTTCTCAGTTTAAAAAAATTTTGGTAACATTTCACCTGTAAATAGGACATTTTCCATAGAGATATGTTCCAAACCTAGGTGTTTATAGTAAACAGTTCCTAATAATTCAACCAGTAATGAATTTTATGAGTGCACAAGAGTTTTATATAATAAACATTAAATAATGTAATGTATTCATGCATCCCATAAACAATCTATATCAGAATAATGCAAATGAGTCTCTGTTTGATAGAATTTTCACTTAGCATATACAAAAGTAAATTTAGAGATGAATTTCAAAATTCATTTGAACTTCACTCATCCTTTCAAAAAAATTTTAACATTCAGCACAGTATAATCATTCTCACAAATATGTAATATGACTTTGATTATTTTGAAAAATATTTAATAAATTTTGGCAGCCTGCTATCTGTAAATAGACCATTTCCCAAACCTGCAAGTTAGAAAAGCATGCAATTCATAAGATTTTTGCATCATACAATGCTCAATGTGCTTAATGTGCTCAATATAGCTACAAAATAGATGATCTATAAATTTAGGGATTTTGCTAGATCACATCATGCACATAGACAAACTTCTCAAACCCTATTTTATTAACCTATCTAGTGTAAGAACTTTACCCACTTTTAGCATCTATATAAGGAGCTCAAGATTCTAATGTTAGATAAGCACAAGGAAATTGTGTGTGTTGTGTGCAAGAAAAAAATTTGAGTGCGCAAACAACAGAAATTGTTGTGTGTTGTATGTACAAGAAATATTTGTAAGTGTATGCTATGTGTTGGCAACATGGAATAAAGTGTTTTGTAAGGGAGAATGTTGAGTGTTATCTTGTAGTTGTCAGGTACATTAGTATGTGAGCATATTTATTGTCTTGTGTGAGTGTCTCGATGTATGTCCAAGTGTAAGGTCTTGGGCACGTATTTTCATCTTGTAAGGATGATGGATTTTCTGCTATATCAAAACTTATGTATGCATATATTGAATTGTTATTGTGTGAAATAGATGACACCATATGTTGTTGTAGTTGTGAATCGTGGAATTTAAGCAAGTATGGATTGTGTCCCCCCTTGGGTGAAGGCCCTAAATCTCTAGAGGGTATTTCTACGTTAAGTAGTGGTTGGAAAAGATGGAATGTGGCCCTTGTTGGTATTTTTGCATTAAGCAACGGTTGGCCAAGCGGGAATTTGGCACTTTTTTGAGATAAAATATACGCTTAGTTGGGATATACCGCTATGTTGGAAAAGAATGTATAAATGCATGCTAATTGGATGTTTTGCAATGGCTACTTTAGATGAACAAATTTCCTAAAATAAAGAGCCTGTTCATGCATATTACTTTAAATAAAAAGTGTTTTCATACACCTCATGATCATGCATACATGTACGAAATCATGTGTTAAGTATTGAAATCCTTATTTGAGAAATGACGAGTTAAGAATGTCTATTAAAGTTTTGGCTGCTCACCCTAATCCTTAATGTATATGTTCAAGTTCAAACTGAAGGAAAAGCTCCACTTTTTAAGTTCTCCAAGATACTATCATTTGAAATGTATTACAGATTGGCAAGAAGACAATAATCATACTAACTGTGCATTTAGTTTTGATGATTACTAGGAGGTGCTGGGTTTTAGTTTTATTGCTCGTGTTTATTTTGTATGGTTTAAAATATCTCTATTATCGTGTTTTATCTCTTCACACACTATCGAACTACACATGTGGGGGTAGTGTTAAAGTTTCATATACATTGTTGGCCATAGCCAAATAAATTAAACTTCTAGGTAATATGGTAATATTCAGCACACTATAATCATCTAAGCATATGGTAGATGACTTTGATTGTTTCACGAAAAATTCAACAAATTTTCAGCAGCATGCTCTCTAAAAATAAAACATTTCCCAAACCTGAAAGTCACAAAAGCGTACAATTCACAAGATTTTTGTATCATACAAATGTCATTTAGATTAAAATATGCAACAATCTAAAAGTATCTATCAGCAGGCAATACACATCACTGCATCAGTCATGCAGGTGGCGTTCCAATCAAGCCTGTAGTCCTAATGACCACTACCAGCATGCAGTTCACAAGATATATCAATTCATGCATGCAATTTATAAATTAAATCATCTATAAAACTGAAGCAATAATAAAAAATGGATATTGTATGTTTGTGCAGTGTAGTGCAATGTAGTCAAAATAAAACAATCATATGCCCCAAAGACAAACTACCTTTTACATACCTTCTAATGAGAGGATGAGCCAACCGCATCGTCTGGACGACATTGGCTCATCATTTATTCAATCTATGCTTTCCAGTTTTTCATGGCTTTCATCTCCTCTTTCTAAGTGGACATCTCTTCTTTCATATGCCGGTTCTCCGTTGAATAGGTGGACACCTGTTCTTTCAATTGCTGGTTCTCTGCTCCCCAAGTGGACACCTGTTCTTTGCTGGTTCTCCACTCCCCAGGTGGACACTTGTTCTTTCAGTTGCTGGTTCTCCACTTCCATTATCTGCATTCGGAAAACCATCTCCTTCGCTTGAGCCTTGGCGGCTCGATGCGCTCAGTCAATCTCAGCACGAGATGCCGCACTAAAAGAATATGATGATGTTGGGGCGATGTATCCACTCCTGAGACCATTCAACCAACCAGCTACTCCTTCTCCAAGCACCTGAGTGCAAATCTCACCATCCATCATTAGTTGACTGCTCTTTGGAATGGGTGCATCCCTCAGCTCAAGCATCTTTGCCTATTTTCAGTCATGAAAATGATGAAAATGAAGAAATAAGAATACAACTTTGACATTTTGAATAAAATAATGAACTAAATAATCTACTTGACTTACATGTTTGCTCTACGCACCTTGGCACCACTCTTCCGATGGCCTCTAATGTGTTCTCTGATAAAGATCCAACCTCAACTCCAGTTCGTCGATGATGGGATCATGCTACATTATCATATAAAAGTTCATTAATATTAACTTGGTGGTTTCAATATAAATAACACTTGTTAGGTAATGGTCAGATAGTTTTATAGAAATTACCTTTCGATGATTGGCGAATAACTTCGACCCACCGCAATGCGTCGTATCTAGCTCGCTCTGCTTTGCAGCATTTTTTTTCATAGATAGCCTACAAAATAGATGTAATTGCTTTTTATTAGTCACATCAATATGAAAAATTAGTTATTATAATTAATACAAATACATCACATGATAGTTAGGGTCGCAGAAATGGCGACACACCACCTGCCAATCCTCTAGGGAGATCTTATCGTATGGGTGCGCTTCTGCCTCATCTCCCATCTCCCTAAAATGGTCATGCATTTTTCTACGATAGGTCTTAAACCGAGAGCACAGCTTTTAATGTCCTGCTTAATTAACTGGGTTTTTTTTTATTTTTTAAAATGACTTTAAACATACTCTAATACCATATTAGGAAAAACTCAATCATTAACCTAAGCAGCAAGAAGCGAAAATCAAATAAACATATCCATACATAATTATATACAATACTAGAGTGCTAACATATTTTCCAAAATACACACATATATATGTTTCTCAAAATACCCTCAACTATGCTGGGATATACAAAAATCCTCCACAATACTCACTTCATTGACAGGGCACTACTGAAGCCCCTCTATCTGCGAGCCTGGTCTGCTCGCCTACCTGGATCACCTGAAAAATGATTCAATACTGGGATGAGCCAATACTCAGTAAGACGAAATATGCTATTATTAGTGTGTGGCAAATAAGCTACAGTATTATGAAAATATGTTTTTATATAATCATGTCTAATTGGATACGTAAGTACAGTACAAGTAATAAAATACACCACCCTTTTCATGTTGCTTAACATAACAGTATTGTAGGTTACTATTCAAAATACTTCTAGTGTACATAAGTATATTTCCTGTTTCTGTAAATCGGTACATACGTAATAGTAATTGAAAAATTTCCCTGTGGATAATTGTGTGTCATGATTTAACCCTTCATGACAAGGTTGTGCAGCCCGTAGGCGGGATTTACCCTGGCTAGCCAACTAGGAATAAATCACTATACTCCATCGATCTGATCTGCCCACCTCAACCCATATTTGATGAGGAGCCTGTCCACATCAAGGGCCTAGGTGATCGACCTACTACCACGTATTATCTAAATAGGTGGTTGCACTCATAACATAACATAATATCTATAGCAATGGTACCATACTCTGTAACTGCATAGTCCAACAGAGTCTAATACTATATAATATATCTCTATATACAACTATCTGGTTTACTATGATTCTGAAATAATCGTAGTAACCATGATACTACATAGATTGTACTGTAATTCATATGTCATAGTACTGACAACTGTATATTCATAACACTGAGAACTGCATAATCATAATACTGAAATTCGTATAATCATGGTACTGAAATTCATAAAATCATGATACTAAAATTCGTAAAATCGTGATACTAAAATCCATAAAACATATTTTTGTACTATATTTATATTCTCAAGTCACACCATACTTTAATACATAATTTTCATAATTTAATAAACTGTATAATACTTTAAAAATACCTAGCATAGCATATTTCCCTTACCTAACTACTGGAAAGCCCCTATGATATATTGGCCTAACACCCGCAGGGCCTCCTACACAACACCCTGAAAATCATAAATCCTAGAACAAAACATCAATATTTCTTGGCCTATATCATTTCTTATAACTATCAGAAAACCAAAAAATGACTAAAAGACCTTACCCTGAATTTAGGATGAAATCCAACTTCGTTTCACCAACGATCCGCTCCGGCAGACTTGCAGAGAACTTTGTCAGGAGCGTCGTGGTGGCTTCGGATCGTCAATCAGGCGACTGGTGGGGCCTAAATCGAAGAGAGAAGTGAGAGGGGACGTAAAAGAGAGAGAGAAGCGCTGAAAGTGAATAAAAATTCGAGTTTTTATTATTTATAGGGCTAGATTCGTCGACGAGGCACGTCACCTCGTCGACGAGTCCTTCATTAAATTCGTCAACGAAACCCTGTATTCGTCGACAAAATTCAGAGCAGCCCATTCTTTGCTTGGTGGTTTCTTGTCAATGAAACCCTATATTCGTCGACGAATTTCTTGGCAATTCCTTGAAATTATTATTTTTATTATTATCTCCAAAATGAGATGTCGTCGACGAAGTTTATTGCCTCCTTCTGTTCCTGTTTCCATTTTCCTCCCTCTTTATTATTAAAATAATATTATTCTTCGGGTCACTACATAGCTGCTTGTTCACCGCCTTTTTGACATGGTCTGTGTGAAAATGTCCATATTAAACTCTTCCTACATATGAAATACATATCAAATGTTAAATAGTTTTTTGGGTAGTATATTAAAAGTAAAAGAAATGTTTTAGGGTTACTTACCAAGATGCGCTCATATAGAACCAAGCATTGAGCCTTCGTCACCTTTGGCTAGGTGAAGTAGGTTACTGGAGCATATTGTCAACATATAATACCGAGCTCCCATGACCAAGTTGAGCACCAATCGTCATGCGAGGCTGTGAAGTTTGGAGGAATGTCGATCCGGATCCGCTGCCCAATCTTCTCTAGGTGCTTCTTTAGCGGCATGTTCTTCATTGCACCATGGCTTGACCTCGTTGTCTATGTCATAGAGGTCGATGCTGAAAAAGGAGTTAAGGAACAATACGATGATCATACACATGAAATGACGGTAAATATATTGTTCTAAGTTAAATACTCGTAACCTTACCAACGCTGCTCATTATGATGGGCAACTCACCCTAGACTTGATCCCCAACTGATTGATCCATGTTGGGCTGGGGTCCCAAGGGCTCAGACAATGATGTTGCTGCATCAACACTGACGTCCTCTATCAATCTTGAGGATGACCCATCATCCTCGCAGGATGATGTCATGGATAGCCTAGACTAAAATAAGTGACAATGACCTCCTGGTGCCATGTCTACAAAATAATTCACAAGTAAATATAAGAAGATTGGACATTAGATGGATGCAAAGTAAATATATTTTCAATTATTTACACATGTCAAATACATGGTGACAACATAATATGCTTACCCCCTATACGTCCTCAATATTGGTATCATTCTCACTTTCTAGAGTGTCTTTCTCTTCACTGAAGTACTCGATCATAGTTTCATCTTCCCCATCAGTTTCGTCATTGTCGATGAAATCAACGTGTATAGAGGGTTCAATTTTAATGTCAGCAGTCCCTACGTGTTCTATCATGGCACCAACCCTATTCAATGGTATAAGATCGGCTCCTTCCTCGGGAACATTGAAAATGGATTGCGTTGCTACACTAACAGATGGCTGATCTTCTTGGAAAGCATCATCGCTGACACTCTTCTCCTAATCTGCAGCTTTTGTAATATCATACAAACTTTGAGGAGGAATTTTTTGGGCCACATGCCATTCACGCTTCAATTTTGTGTTGTCAAGGTAGAACACTTGTTCAGCCTTTGTCGCTAGAACAAAATGGTCATTTTGATACCATGTTTTACTAAAATTGACATCAGTAAAGTAGGCATCCATGTTTATCCCACTCTTTTTATTGCTAATGTCCCACCAGGTATACTTGAACATATGGACAAGTCTGTTAACTTTATAGTGAAGCTCTAGAATGTCACCAAATACACCAAAGTATTCAATTTCTTTATCTCCTTCTGTGCCTAGCACCATAACCCCATAATTTCAAGTTCTTCCATGCAATTCGAGGGACCTCGTATAAAATCATAAGTCATTGACAATGCAACTGTGATGCCCCAAAGCCGCCAAGTGGGGCTTGGGTGCCACATGTTCCAATCACCTATATATGATACCATAATTAACATGCACACAGCGGAATATAAATAAATAACCTCAAATAAATACTAGAGTTCTATATAACAACCCAGAAAAACGAACACTACAACGTCCATATATCCGTATCCACAATCAACATTAAAAACATAACTCAGTACAAATATATCTTTACATATATACCAGTATCTCACAATACCCCAAAAAGAAACCACCAAAAACAGTCTCTGCCTAGGCCATCAAGCCCGATCTCTAGAAGAACCTAAAAAGTTGTTAATCCACTAGGGTGAGACATTTCCCTGTAAGGGTGGAATAAATTATAACAGTGTGTGACAAATAAGTTTTAATATTTATATATCAAAATAAACTGCTTCTCATATAACATCAATAACAATTGAGAAATCGTATCATTAATAACATCATTGACATCTAATATCATACACACATCCAATATGCACAAATACATAATTTTTATGTAGGCGAAAGTCCCCGAGGATAGGGAAGATTACCCGCCCATACAAGTAGTTTCCCTCTGCTCTGGTACCTAAAAGATACCTACCAGAACACTCACCTTACTCAGGATGCCCTCAGGGAGAGAATTACCTCGCCGTCAGTATACACATCTTTATTATTTTAAAGGCGAAGGTTTCCGAGGATCAAGATGTCTACTGGCCCATACAAGTAGCATCCCTTTGCACTAATACCTAGAAACTACCTATCAAAGCACTCACCTTTCTCAGCAAGCCCCCAACGGTATTGTTGGCCTTACAAGGCTTAAAATCTTGTTATCTTGTTTTGATGCTAACAAACAAGTGAAATTTAATGTAATTGTGTGAGTAATGATATTTCAGGATTCATATATGTGAAAGTAAGGTCAAAGTGCCCACAAGGATCAAATATGATGGAAGCAAGGTCAAAGTGCTCACAAGGATCAAATGAAGCTTAAATGAGCCAAGACATGAATTACTTGTTGAAGAATATGAGGACATGAATGAGTTGTTGAAAGCCAAGGCATATTAAAGTCAAAAGAGCCAAAGAAAGGCAAAGTAAGAAAGCTTAAAAAATATGGAAGCTTGAAGAAAAGATGGATTCAATGCAAGGACAAAGCATGAAGACTCAAGAACTTAGAATGTTAATATTTTAGAAGTCTCATGTAAGTGCTTTAATGTTTAAAATATCATTTGAAATATTTTGAAGCACTTAGATTAACTTCTTAGACCTAGATACTTTTTAAAATACCTGAATAATATTTTTATAAGGTCAAAAATTATTTTAAAAAGGTTAGAATTATTTTTGGAATAAAGAGCACCAAAAAGAGTTTTTTCCCAAATGCTATCAGTTTTTATACAGCCGCATTGAGGTGAATTTTTCCTTATCAAAAACTCATTATTTTAAAGAGTGATAAACATGAAAGTTGTATAATTTTCTCTTAGCTTTATTTTTACACCAAGAACACCTAATTTGGAGTTATAAAGAAAAGGTTATGGCCAAAACACTGAAACGGGGTCACTGCTGTTAGACATTTAAAAATTGTTCAACGGGCAAATTTTTAAAATTCTAATGTTTTAAATTATAGCCGTTTGAACCTTAAATATTCTAATAAATAGGAAAATTCTTTAAGGAAACTTTTGCAAGTTTGAAAGCCTATAAATACATGGTTTTGCAAAACAAATAAAAAACCTAGAATTGAAAAATCTGTTTTGAGAAGCAGAAAGTATTCTTGTTCTTCCTAAGTTCTCTTGCTCACTCATTGGAAAATTCTTTTGTTGAGAACTCTGAAGTGTTGATCCTTCTTCCTTTGAATTCCTACTACTAATCCTCTTCTAAGAAGGATATTGGTGAATTCTACACTTGAGCTTCATTCTATTTCCTATTGATATTTTACATTTAAGTATATAGTGCTGAAATTGTACTAACTTGCTCTTTGAGAGAGTGTACTTGTACGCAGATTTTATCTTATGTTTCTTGTAGTTCATTGATGTTCCAAGGTGTTTGGATCGTTGGCTAAGCAAGGGGATATTGCTTATAGAGGGAGACTCTAGCCTATGTAAGGAGTGACCGAACGAGGGAATATCGTTTGGAGAAGGCAGGCTTTAACCTTAACCAAGGAGTGTTGTAATCGGTTTTGTTCCACCCGTCAACGGAACAGGTTTAGTGAATCCTTTGGTGGTTTGCCAAAGGCGAGGACGTAGGCTGGGTATAAGCTGAACCTCGTAAAAATCTCCGTCTCACTCTCTCTTTCCCTATTCTTTAATTTCAGTTCATATACAACTGCGTGGATGATTTAAATATCTAAATTATACATACTATGCATATTTGGAAATCAAGTAAACTTAAAATCCAATTTTGATTTGGGTTGCGGAAATCGAAAGGGAGTACGTTGGTTATACCATATCTTACGGAAACCATACGGGAGTACATTACTTGGTTAACACCCCATAGATAAATTTACCAAGAGTTTATTTGAATTCTAAATATTTGGAAAGAGTGATTGGATTTATTTATACAGGGCTTTACTTCAGTAAGCATAAATTATAATTCATAATCACAGGGCTTATATAATCAAATAAACTATCTCGAGATCTTATATTACCAAATTGCTGAATACTTTATATCTTGGTTTGGTTGTTTGTTGTTTAACTTGTACTTGGCAAATAAATTGATTGTTCGGTTTGAAGATTGTGTTTAATTGATTGGATAAAAGAACTAAGTTCTTGATTGATTAAGGAATTAAAAAATAAGTCAAGAATTGGTTAAAATAAATAAAAGAAGTTTAAGGTATTTTAAAAGGAATTAAAAGAAACTTTTAGAATCCAATTAACCCCCCTTTTGGGAAGCTATTCCTAATTTCAGGTATGTTTATCTTGTTGCATGCACACACATGCATTCACAATATACTATATCATTATTATTATGCTATAATTAAATTCAAATGCGCACAACACATCCACACAGGAATCATGCATTTCATACTTCATCTTCCAATGTCTTTAGTATGTGGCCCATACAGAGCAACTTCGTACATATCAATACATGGCCCACACAAACACCTACGTACTTCTTATCTACACGTGGCTCACACAGGCACCATTACCCACACAGGGTACATAACATGACCCACACAGGCGTCATTATCCACACATGATATATAACATGGCCCACACAAGCGCCATTATCCACACAGGATATAACGTGGCCCACACAGGCACCACTCCGGCTTCCGCAACATGTGGCCTACACAGGCACCACTATTCACCAGTATCCAATTCCCATGACCTACTCGTAGTACATCAGTATAACAAGCTCCTCAACTAGCCAATGTCCCTTCCCATATAAATGACAATATGATGAGCTCCTCGACCTACCAACGTTATATCATGATTTATATCTAGGAAATATAACAACCTCCTCATGCCAATGTTATATTGGGATGCATACAAATAACCACACCATTTAGTTCACATAGACGCATCAATGCATTACCACATAGGTATCCAACAGATCAATACATTCCCACACAGTAATCCAACATATCAATACATTTCCACACATGAGTCAAACATAACAATTCATTCATCATGTCATAATCATTTCAAATATCCCCACATCCAAACTCAAATACCACAGTAATTGATATTCAATTTATTAGGAAAAATTGTTCTCATGTCACACGAATTTAATATCATATGCAATTATCTCAAATATAAACCTTAAACAAAATCATCATTTTCCAGTACTCAAGTTATTCTAAAAAAAAAATCATATAGATAAATAATAAATTTCATATTCTCGTAAATAACCAATTCGCCTTAATAAAATACTGATATAATTTTATTTCCTCTTACCTGATTTCCTGAACCACGTCTGCAGGATTCCCAAAATTGTACCTGCGGTGTTCACCCGATCCCTGATTCAATCAAATCAACCTCAATAAAATATTATTTTAACCTTTCCTAATTTACAATAATTGAATAACAATTAATTTTTAAATAACCCATTTATCCTAGTTTTGGGGTTATGCCTACAATGACCCCACGAGAAATCCGCTTTGCTAGACTTGTAATGTAGTGACTCAAAGAATAATAGTATTTTAATAATAAAGAGGGAGGAAAATGGAAACAGAAATAGAAGGGGACGACATTGCATTTTGGATGGAATGACCCGAAAGATTTTCCACAGGGCCTCGTCGACAAACACAGGGAGTTCATCGACGAGTGCATAAGGGGACCTCGTTGACGAAGCTACGACTCGTCGACGAGAAGATACTGAGAGAAGAATTTGGGCTACTCTGAATTTCATCAACGAAGGGTAAGGTTCATCGACGAAATTACTTAAGAACTCGTCGACAAGATGACGTGGCTCATCGATGAAGCCGGCAGTATAAATAGCCCTAAATTGATTTTTTTCGCAAAAATTTGCCGCAGTTTCTCTCTCTCTCTCTCTCTCTACCCCTATGGCTCCTCCCTTTTCTTCCTTTGATTTCAACCCCGTCAGTCACTGAATCAATGATCTGAGGCCACCACGACGTTCCTGGCAGAGTTCTCTTCAAGTCTGCCAGAGCGGATCATCGGTGGGACGAAATTGAAATTCATCCCAAATCCAAGGTAAGGTCTTTTATTCAGTTTTTAACCTTTTGGCAGTTGTAGGAAATAATGTAGGCAAGAAATATTAATATTATGTTCTAAAAAATGTGTTTTTCAGGGTGTTGAGTGGAGAACCCTGGGGGTGTAGGACCTGTTACAGTAGGGGGATTTTAGCAGAAATCAAGTAAGGGAAATATGCTATGCTAGGCAATTTTACTATATTTTAGTATAAACTATACATTTTTATCAGATGATTATTCACGATAGAAATTTATACAGTTTATCATTTATGTATAATATGTTTAAAATTTCTATGTGGCTTGAGAATATGAGTATAGTAAAGAAACATGTTTTACAGTATTTTCAGGATATGATTTATAGAATATACGGCCAGTGGTTATGTTTTATAGTAATTACAGAATACCATGATTATACACTTACAGTACCATGATTATACAGTTTTCAGTACCATGATTATATAGTTTACAGTACCATGATTATACAGTTTCCAGTACCATAACTTACATATTACAATTCAATTTAGAAATACAGTTGACACAGTTACAGTTTATTCTAGTATCATGGTTATTACAGTTATTTTAGAATTATGGTAAATCAGATTGTTGTATATAGAGATGTATTATATAGTATCAAACCCTGTTGGACCATACAGTTACAGAGTACGGTACCGTAGCTACATACAGTTTATAGAGTGCAACCACCTATTCAGATAATACGTGGTAGTAGGTTGATCGTATAGTGCCCCGACGTGGACAGGCTCCCCATCAGATATGGGTTGAGCAGGGCAGATCAGACTGAGGGAGTATAGTGGTTTACCCTGGTTGGCCAGCCAGGGTAGATCCCGCCTATGAGTCGCACAACCCTATCATTAGGGGTTAAATCATGACACACAGTTATCCACAGGGAAATTTTCAGTTATTATTACGTATATTCATATTTACAGAGACAAAGAATATACTTATGTACATTAGAAGTATTTTAAATAGTAACCTAAAATACTGATATGTTAAGCAACATGAGAATGGTGGTGGTTTCTATTACTTGTACTGTATTTACAGATCTAGTTATACATGATTTTATAGAAACAGATTTGCATATTATTGTAACTCATTTTTCACACACTAGCAATAGCATATTTCGTCTTACTGAGCATTGGCTCATCCCAATTACTTTAACATTTTTCAGGTGATCCAGGTAGGCGAGCAGATCAGGCTCGCAAATAGAGGAGCCTCAGTATTGCCTTAATAGTAGTGTGAGTATTTTTGGGAGTATTTTTGTATAGCCCTAGCCATTTGAGGGTATTCTGGAAAACAAACATATATGTATGTTTTGGGAAACACTTTAGCACTCTGGTATTGTATATAACTACGTATGGTTATGTTTATTTGATTTCTGCTTCTCGCTGCTTAGGTTGATGTTTGGGTTTAATCCATAATGGTATCAGAGCATTTTAAATGTCATAGTATTAAAAAAAAAAAAAAAAAAACCCCATTTAAATAGTAGGTTGTTATATGTAAAGAATCATCCCTAGATTCTCGTGGTGGTGTCTGATCATCAATTTGGCTTAAAATTTAAGAAAAATTGAGGTAAGAGTGAGAACTTACCTTACCCCGGGAGATATGCCTACGTTGCTCCAACAACAAATCCACTTCGGTAGAAATGTCGGTGGCGGAGAATGGAGTCCAGTGGTATTTTTGGATTTTCAATTGGGGGAGAATCTGCCACGAAATCGTAGAGAGAGGAGTGGAGAGCGTGAGAGTTTTTTTTTTTTTCCTTTCCTTCCTTTCTATTATGTTGCGTAAGAAGAAGTTTTTTCTTTCTTTTTTTTTCCTTTACTTTATATATATATATATGTAATAATTTATCCTTATATGTATTTAAGAATATATATATACATATATATATATATACACACACACACACACACACACACACATTGTAACGTCCCTCAATTTCTTAACATAAAATATCACATAATAAATAAAATGGTCAACCCGAACCCGTGGGTAGCGGGGACACCTGTCCAACACAGCGGAAAACCTAGCAGCAGTAAACATAAAATCTTAAACATCCAATCACAAAACATAATACCAGAGCATTCTATACATCCTCACATACATCCAAATATCTTTAGGGTCAAACACAAAATAATTCTGCCGCTATTACAAAATCTTACCCTTCTCACAGGATAATCTCACTAGCTCAACGGCGGCCCTGACCCGCCAGTCTCTCAGGAGCTCCTGAAAAATTAATTAAGTTTGGGGGTGAGACACTTCTCAGTAAGGGAAAATAAACTAAATATAGTTGTGTGGCAACATTAATATTTAATGCATTTGTACATATACAGTACATTTCATAACTCTATAACATAATCATATCATACTGGGTAAACATATATTTTCACATATGTTAATAAATCATATCATACATAAAATCATCTGTTATAACTGTAGTACTGAAAACAAACCCAGGATGACTAGCTAGCTGGTGTCATGTATTACCCCCCATGACGGGTTGTGCGGCCCGAAGGCGGGACCCAATAATAGCTGGCCGACCACTGCCAAATCAAATATGTCTGTAAGTACGATGAGCCTGCCACACCCTGGTCCGGACTGCCAGGTGGACGTCCACACTCTACTGAAAGCCACATCGACTATCCATCTCCCATCCCCTCGTGGGACGGTAGCACTAATAAGGCCTCGTGCCAAAATGAACCCATAGCTACGGTACCGAGCTCCTGGTCTGAACTAAACTAACATCCTAGTTGTGAAAAAATATAATACATGATCACACGTAACATCATTACGGCCTCGTGCCGAAAACATAGATACGGCCTCGCGCCGAAATCATACATATGGCCTCGCACCAAAATCATAGTAAATATGGTCTCGCGCCAATAATATAAATACGGCCTCGTGCCGATAACATAAATACATGGCCTCGCGCCAATAACATAAATACGGCCTCGTGCCGATAACATAAATATATGGCCTCACGCCAAAAACATAGATACGTCCTCGTGCCGATAACATAAATATATGGCCTCGCGCCAAAATCGTTTCAGGTATATATATACTGAAAATACATCATTTATTACATAATCGTCAAAACCATCACAACATAACTCATATTTTCATAATACCTGAAATCATGCTTGGTTCGTAAAATCTTTCACATCATAATACATTTCACATAAAATAATATTCATGCCACACATATGCTGTTAAAAGTCATACTTCATATTTTAAAATCGTGAATTCCTTACATCTCATACATACATATACATTTTAATCATCATAGCAGTATTTTCCCAATCGTATATTTCATTTGTAATACACAATATAACATAGGCTTTTCTGAAAATAAATTTACTCATAATCAATAATAATTTGTATGAAAAAATTACTGCTTTAGTTTATTCCCTTACCTGACTATTGAGAAATTTCTTAGGATCCAAAATTTCACGCCCTTGGCGCCCGAAATCTAATTCCTGCAATTTACATTTTTCCCATATTAATTAATCTATTTCTCCAAAATAATACTCATCTAACCTTCCTTAGGCTCCATATACCTCAAATTAATATTTAAACTATTATTTAATATCCATACTTAATTTTCCAAATTTTACCTGCGGGTCCCAAAATTACATCCGCAGCACTCACCTGAGCCCTAAATTTCAGAATCCTACTTCAGTCCTAGATGCTTAATATTTTAGCATTTCTAAATTAATGTTAATTAATTAAAAATAAGCCCCTTAATAATCGCCGCACCCCAAATTTGGGGTTTTGGCCCGACACCCCCACGAGAATTCCATCCCACTAGACTTGTAGAGAATCATCCCTAGATTCTCGTGGTGGCGTCCGTTCGTCAATTGGGCTTATATTTTGTAAGAAATTAAAGAAAAAGGGAAAAATGGCTTATCCTAGGGAATACGCTTACGCTGCTCCTATCACCGATCCGCTTCAGTAGAAATGACGGCAGCAGCGAATGGAGTCTAGTGGTATCTTTGGATTTTCGATCGGGCGAAAATTCGTCACGAAATCAAGGAGAGAGGGAGAGAGAACGTGAGGAGAGAGAGAGAGATTGCAGGTTGCAGAGAAAAGAAAAAAAGAGAAAAGGTAAAGAAGAAGAAGAAGAAGAAGAAGAAGAAGAAGATTAAATTGAATTTGACTCTCCTAAAGCTTGCTGAAGCTTTAGGAGGATGAATATAATAATAATAATAATAATAATAATAATAATAATAATAATAATAATAATAATAATATTTAATTAATATTAATAATATTATATTTTTATTAATAAAATAAAAATTAATTTTAATTATTATTATTTTTTTCTTTTTTTTAAATCCGTTTAATTAATTAATTAATTAATTTTAATTAATTTACTTTTTTTTTTTTTTTTGGAATTCATTCTACTAATCTTTTATATTTCTTTTTGGGGTTTTTACACACATAACCCACAGATTTCTTAATTTAATTAGTTTCCTTAATAATGTTTAATTAATTAATTAATTAATATTTATTTATTTATTTTATTTTTTTTCTGGGTTACTACATTCTCCCCTTTTTAAAAGAATTTCGTCCTTGAAATTCGCTAATCAATCCTTTTACAAAACTCTAAAATTACTTAATCATCATTATACCACAAATTCAATATACTCCACAATTCTAAGTAAACATATGAATCTAAAATCAAATCAATCTTTAATATAAAATCATACCTACTCCTGCACCACGAGCAATATCATTATCAACTGGAATCATAGTATACACACGCATTGGACCACCACGAGGCAATGGCTCATTCCTATAGTGTTGATCAGGAGCGAGTGTGTTATTCGGCAGTCCTTGACAATCTCGGGCCATGTGGCCGTATCTGCCGCACCGATAGCACTTCATGTTCCTGGCTAGGCATTCTCCCCAATGCCTCGACTTACAACGAGCACAATAGGGAGGTGATGAATCACTTTGACGTCCTCAATCACCTCTATCAGATCTCTGTCCCCTAACATATTTGTCCCTCTTCCACGAGCCTTGTCTGGCATCATCAGAAAGACTGGGAGGCATAGGTCTCTTCCTCTGCTCTGCCATGTCTGTACTCCTCTGTAGACTCAATTCTGCCATGGTGGCTATATCCACCAACTCTAAAAAGTTTTGTACCTTTAGGACTGCAACTTTCTTGTGAATTCTCGGTTTCAATCCCCTCTAAAACCACCTCGCCTTTTGGAATTCATCTGGAACCATAAAAGGTGCAAAACGGGAGAGTTCCATGAACTTTGTAGCGTACTGCTGCACCGTAAGTTGCCCCTGAGTCAGGTGGAAGAATTCCTTTGCCTTCGCAGCCTTGGTGGTGGCAAGAAAATACCGATCGTAGAAAAGCTCCTTAAATTGACTCCAGGTCATATCCGTGGGTACTGTCCGCTATTCTTTTAGCAGTTTCACTGCTTGCCACCAGCGCTCGGTCTCCCCAATTAGCTTAAAGGTAGCGAAGAGAACCTTCTATGCCTTAGTGCAAGATAACACTGCCTACATTTTTTCCATTTCTTGCACCGAGCTCTTCGCTACGATTGGGTCAACACCGCCCGCAAATGCAGGAGGTTTCAAGCAAGTAAATTGGTCAATCGAGCAGCCATGGTTCACAGGTGGATAGTTATGTCCTTCATAGTCTCGCCTAATTTCTTCCCAAACCTTCTAAGTTAAACCCCTCAGTAGAGTGGAGGTATCGATCTCTCCTACACTGGTAGCTCCTACATCATTCTCCTCTCTAGCATCAACGTCTTTTCCCCTGGAATCCATCCTGTAGATAGGACAGAAGCGAATTTAGAACCTTCATATCACATTAGGTACAGTTATAGAATAACGAATTAGTTTAACATTTAAATCTTCTAATAAAACATCAAACCACCAGCTTATCCCCAAATCAAATTAACCCTTAAGTTCTAATTCTGAGTTCCAGTCTCTCTACTCAGAAACATCACCGTCAATGGATTTACCATGGTTTTCTAAAACTGGCCAGATTCAGAAACTCATAGAAGTCTATCAAGGGGATTTCTGTTGCTAAGCTACAAAACAAAACTCGAAATCTCCTATCAACATCCTAATCTACCCATTCCTATCCTTATCCTTATTCGTACCTATACTCTGGTATTAATCAATCCTAAAGTCTGCAGAACCTATAACCTGGCTCTAATACCACAATGTGATGCACCGAACCCGCCAAGTGGGGCCCGGGTGCCACGTGTACCAATCACATGCATCTGATATCATAATTAACATGCACGCAGCAAAATTTAAATAAATAACCTCAAATAAATACCAGAGTTCTATATAACAACCAAGAAACGAACACTACAACATCCAGATATCTGTATCCACAACCAATATTTAAAACATAACCCAGTACAAATATATCTGTATATATATATACTAGTATCTCACAATACCCCAAAAAGAAACCACCAAAAACAGTCTCAGTCTAGGCCTTCAAGCCTGATCTCTAGAAGAACTTGAAAGGTTGTTAATCCACTAGGGTGAGAAACTTCTCAATAAGGGTGGAATAAATTATAACAGTGTGTGACAAATGAGTTTTAATATTTATATATCAAACTAAACTGCTTCTTATATAACATTAATAACAACTGAGAAAACATATCATTAATAACATCACTGACATCTAATATTATACACACATCCAATATACACAAGTACACAATTTTTATACAAGCGAAAGTCCCCAACGATAGGGAAGATTACCCGCCCATACAAGTAGCTTCCCTCTGCTTTGGTATCTAAAAGATACCTACTAGAGCACTCACCTTACTCAGTAAGCCCTCAGGTGGAGAATTACCTCGCCGTCAGTATACACATCTTTATTATTTTAAAGGCGAAGGTTTTTGATGATCAGGATGTCTACTTGCCCATACAAGTAGCATCCTTTTGCACTGATACCTAGAAACTACTTATCAGAGCACTCGTCTTTCTCAGCAAGCCCCCGACTGTATGTCTATCTTACTGCATGCACACATATGTATTCACAATATGCTATATCATTATTATTATGCTATAATTAAATTCACATGCACACAATACATCCACACAGGAATCATGCATCTCATACTTCGTCTTCCAATGTCCTCAATACATGGCCCACACAGAACAATTGCGTACATATCAATACATGGCCTACACAGGAACCTACGTACTTCTTATCTACACGTGACCCACACAGGCACCACTACCCACACAAGGTACATAACATGGCCTACACAGGCGCCACCATCCACACAGGATACATAACATGACCCACACAAGTGCCATTATTCATACATGATATATAACATGGCCCACACAAGCGTCATTATCCACACAGGATATAACATGGCCCACATAGGCACCATTCCAGCTTCTGCGACATGTGGCCCACACAGGCACCACTATTCACCAGTATCCAATCCCTATGACCTATCCGTAGTACATCAGTAGAACAAGCTCCTCAACGTACTAATGTCCTACCCCATATAAATGACAATATAATGAACTCCTCGACCTGCCAACGTCATATCATGATTTATATCTAGGCAATATAACAACCTCCTCATGCCAACGTTATATTGAGATGCATACAAATAACCACAACAGTTAGTTCACATAGATGCATCAATGCATTACCACACAAGTATCCAATAGATCAATACATTCCCACACAGTAATCCAACATATCAATACATTTCCACACATGAGTTAAACATAACAATTCATTCATCATGTCATAATCATTCCAAACATCCTCACATGCAAACCCAAATACCACAGTAATTCATATTCAATTTATTAGGAAAAATTATTCTTACACGAATTTAATATCATATGCAATTATCCCAAATATAAATCTTAAACAAAATCATCATTTTCTAGTACTCAAGTTGTTTTAAAAAAAATCATATAGATAAATAATAAATTTCATATGCTCGTAAATAACTGGTTCACCTTAATAAAATGCAAATATAATTTTATTCCCCCTTACCTGATTTCCTAAACCATGCCTGTAGGGTTCCCAAAATTGTACCTGCGGCGTTCACCCGAACCCCGATTCAATCAAATCAACCCCAATAAAATATTATTTTAACCTTTCCTAATTTATAATAATTAAATAACAATTAATTTTTAAATAACTCATTTATCCTAGTTTTGGGGTTATGCCTACAATGACCCCACGAGAAATCCGCTCTGCTAGACTTGTAGAGAATCATCCCTAGATTCTCGTGGTGGTGTGCGATCGTCAATTTGGCTTAAAATTTAAGAAAAATTAAGGTAAGAATGAGAATTTGCCTTACCCCAAGAGATATGCCTACGTTACTCCTACAACAAATCCACTTTGGTAGAAATGTCAGTGGCGGGGAATGAAGTCCAGTGGTATTTTCGGATTTTCAATTGGGTGAGAATCTACCGCGAAATCGTAGAAAGAGGAGTGGAGAGCATAAGAGTTTTTTTTTCCCCTTTCCTTCCTTTCTGTTCTGTTGTGTGAGGAGAAGATTTTTTTTTTTTTTTTTCCTCTTCCTGCTTTGTTCTAGGAAGCTTAGGCACTAAGCTTTCTTTTTTGTTTTTCTTTTTTTTTTTCCCTTTACTTTATAAATTATTATTTACTTATATATATATATATATATATATGTGTGTGTGTGTGTGTGTGTACAGACACATAATCCACAGATTTCTTAATTTAATTAGTTTCATTAATAATATTTAATTAATTAATTAATTATTTTTTATTTGTTTACTTTTTATTTTATTTTATTTTTTTCGGGTTACTACAGCAACTGTTGTAGCGGTTAACTCATTGATCGGGGTCACATGCCAATGCGTACAAATCTTTACTTGCTGTTGGTTATTTATTATAATACATGACTTTCATCTATTATACGAACTGTCACTAATACTATAATATTAGCGACGAACACCCTAACATCACTACTAATAGTTAAATAAATTATTTTTTTTTTTTTGAATAAAAACACTATTAGTGACTATTTCCACGCACCGTCACTAATACCTCATATTAGCGATGAATAACTCAACCGTTACTAATAATTGTTAAATAAATTATTACTTTATTTTTTAAATAAAACAACTATTAGTGACGCTTTTTCACGAACCGTCACTAATACTATATTATTAGTGACAAATACCCCAATCGTCACAAATAATAGTTAAATAAATTATTTTTTTATTTTTGAAATAAAAGTACTATTAGTGATGCTTTTCACACACCATCACCAATACCTCATTATTAGCGATGAATATCCCAACTGTCACTAATAATTGTTAAATAAATTATTTCTTTATTTTTTTTTAATAAAAAAACTATTAGTGATGCTTTTCAGGAACAGTCACTATCAATAGACTAGTAGCGACAAATATTCAAACCGTCACTAATATCATTAAATAAATTATTTTATATTTTTTAAATAAAACAACTATTAGTGACAATTTCCACAAACCGTCACTAATACTATATTATTAGCGATGAATACCCCAACCGTCACTAATAATAGTTAAATAAATTATTTAATTATTTTTTAAATAAAAACACTATTAGTGACGCTTTTCATGCACCGTCACTAATACCTCATTATTAGTGACGAACATCCCAACCGTCACTAATAATTGTTAGATAAATTTTTTTTTTTAATAAAAAAACTATTAGTGACGCTTTTCATTAACTGTCACTATTAATAGACTAGTAGCGACGAATATTCAAACCGTCACTAATATCGTTAAATAAATTATTTTTATATTTTTAAAATAAAATAACTATTAGTGACAATTTTCACGAACCGTCACTAATACTATATTACTAGCGACAAATTTTCGAACCGTCACTAATATAATTGACTTTTTCTACTAGTATAATGCTATTAGTGACGATTGATAAATCGTCACTAATAAGTTCCTTTTAGTGATGCAAAAAATAGTCACTAATACCCCAATAATTGTCACTAATATTTTTCCGAGGTAGTTTTCGCATGAAAAGTGGTTTCCTACGATGCTTTGACCAGGAAAACTGGTTTTTAGTGATTGAGGTATTAGCAACGATTTAAAATTCGTCACTAAAAGTGTAGTATTAGTGACGGTTTTGAAATTCGTCACAAATAAGTAAACTATTTGTTGAATTTTTGTGTTTGATCTCTATTTTGATACTAACAAAGCACCAATATCTTATGTGTGTTTAAGTATGTGAACATGTCTAAATTTCAGCACAAATAAGATCAAGGGACTTGGAAGCCAAAAGAAACTCCAAGATCACATGTATCTGACGCAGTCTATGAAGACACACGAGCAACAAGATTGAAGACATTTGTTCTTATTGTAAAATTCATTTTGTTTTATATTTTGGGTCTGTAATATTTGAATATCATGCATGATAAGAATTAAATGCTCAAGACCATAGTTTGACCTTAGGGATTCGGTCGACCAACGTCGGATTTTTAGGGTTAACTCTCAAGAGGCCTTAGAATGACCATAGGAATCATCACCTATATAGCTTAAAATGTCTTATGTTTAATTGCTTTGGGTTGATGAATCATAGAGACAAAAATAGGGCTTAAATTCACATCTTAAGTGGTCTCGGTTGACCGAACCTAAAGCTACATAGAAGCTTCGGTCGACCGAACTGAAGCCAACATTTCAACTTTGGTTTGTCGACCGAAATCTTAGTTCAAATTTGTCCTGATCAATCAAATCTTTGAATTTGGTCAATCGAACATGCTCTAGTCGACCAAACCTCGGAGGGTTCAAAATTCGCTTCAATCTGGTCGACCAAAACCTTAGCTCAAAAATGTCATGGTCGACCAAACTTAGTGATATGGTTGACTGAACCTCTTAGGTTGGAAAAATTTTTACCGCAATTAAACAGGGTTAATTTTTATTAAACATGTTTAAACATTTTCAAAAATGCCCATTGAGTCCCCAACGGTTATATTTTTTGGAAAAACTATATATACTCCCTCATTTGTCATAATTAGTATGAGATTAGCAAGGTGATTAGCCAAAAATCCTCTAAAAATTTTATTGTGCTAAAATCTTTCATCCTCCCACATTTTCATAAACTCATTGTTAAAACTTCTTCTCATACTCTATTGATTACATATTTTAGAAAGAGTGTATTGTGTTCTTTATCTTCATTTGCAAAGTTATTGCAACCTGAGGATTGAGTGAACACTCATATCTTGTGGCCATTTATACATTCTAATTAAGCTAACTACTCTCACATACTTGCATTGTTTGATCTGGATTTTTGAGAGTAAGTTAAAGTTTTTCCCATTATATTTTATTGATAAATATTATTCGGGAAGAACTCCTCCTTGCTTGTGAATCTTGACATCCTTTTTGCAAGGTTCAAAAGCTTGCTTTGTGTTCTTGATAAAAATATTTTTGCAAGCTTAAACCCCTAATATCTATTGTGCTGGATATTTGATAAAATATTTTGAGATATTTGCTTAGGATTTTATAAACCACCTTTGATTTCTCATTTATTGAATATACTATATTGAACCAAAGGTCTCACTCTCACATACACATATTGACACATATATTGTTGAGAGTTAACACATTGATTAATGAAATCTCACTTGAGCATTAATTCTTGATCATCTATGAGTGTATTAGTTGTATTGTGCATAGTGGTACATATCTGCTAGTGCAGAAGCATTTGAATTGCACTCAAAAATTGTTATCATCTGTTGTATTCCAGGCGTGGCATGAGGGGGTGTGGATCTAGCCTGTAAGGATTGGTAGGGCCTTCTCCGCCTCCTAAGGAGAATGCAAAGGTTGAGGTCAGCTCAGACGTAATTTGACTTGGTTGTAACCGGTACTACTCCACCCATTAAGTGAGCAATAGTGGTAATCCTCAGGCTTGAGAGCTAAGGCGGGGACATAGGCTCGTTTGCCGAACCCCAATAACATATTCGGTGTCACTTTTACTTTTCCTGTATTATATTATGTTTTGTACTTGATTTAATTTCCTTACTGAATATACTCCATATCTAGTCGACACGTTATTGTATTTAGTTGAGAGATACTAGAAATGTGTTGCATGTACTGAAAATTGATTGATATATCATCTCTACAACTTCATACGCATGTAGACCGCCCCTAGGTTGTGTAATACAGTTGCTAGATTAGTTGAAACTAGGAAGAATTTTTTAAATCTCCAATTCACCCCCTTCTTGGGATTGCACCAAAGTCAACAATTGGTATCAAAGCCTCGTCACTTAGACTTAAACGTTATTTTGTAAAAGAGCATGATAGCTCGTGTTGGCGCATCCCCATCTTGTGATGGAAGGTTATCTATGAACCCTCCAATGTTTTACGGTGAAAATTTCTCTGAATGGAAATTTAGAATGACTATATTTGTTAAAGCTTTAAATTGGAGGTTTTGAAAAATTATTGCCTAGGGAAATGTCATGCCTATGAAAAACATTGATTCTGTTGTAGTTCCCAAGTTAGAAAATGAGTTGAATGATAATGACACGTATTTAATGCAAATAAATTTTGATGCCATGAACACTTTGTTGCATGCTTTAGATTCTAACATTCTTCATCAAGTTATGGCATGTCATAGTGCTAAAGAGAAATGGGAGGAACTTGAAAAGAGATAGGGAGTAACTAAGCAAGAAAAGGCTATCACTCCCAGTGATTCAAGTTCAAAGGATCATGGTGGAGAAAATCAGTGCTTTATAACTTTAACTGACGAAGAGGTAAATTCATCTCCATCTACTTCATTGAATAATTCATGTAATGATTGTGTTAAATCTGATGATACTTCTAGTAGTGAATATTGTAGAGAATCTGATGATGATAGCATGCGAACTTATGAGGAACTCAAACAAGAGTACATTAGAACCTATAAGTCTCTTGTTAAAGCACTTAAACGTTATACTGTTTTGAAAAACAAGGAAGAGGCATCGTTGACATAACTTGAATAAAAAATTCTTGTTGAAAAGGAAAATGATTTTAAAATAAAAAATTTAGTAAACAAGAATGAAAAATTGGAAAAAGAGTTGAAGGTCTTAAAATCTCAAATTTCTAGTGATAGAAAAAAGGATCTTCTCATTTTAGAACTTGAGTGCAAAGCAAACACAATGTCCAAAGAATTCATAAAACTACAAAGTGTTTGCAAGGACTTAAAAAGATGCGAAAACTCAAGGCCTTGAAAGAAAAATTGAGGACCAAGCCAAAATCATTCATACATTTACTAGGGGCAAATAAAACTTAGACAAGCTTCTAGGTTCACAAAAGATGACCTTAGATAAAGAAGGTATAGGTTATAATGGAATTGAAAATAGGAAAAGAAAGAACCTATACATGGGGTACTTTGTAAGAGAATCTAAAAATTATGCTAGTACTTCCTCCGGTCCATATACTCACACCACATGTGTCTTGTGTAAAAAGAAATGACACATAAAATTTTACTGACCGTTTAAAAGAAAAGGTGTGAAACCCAAACGAGTATGGAAAGTCAAAAAATCACCAACTCCTAACCCATTGAGAATCAAAGACAGAAAAATGGCATGGGTTGTTAAGAAAGCAAAACCCTTGAAATTCAAGGAAGAATTTACTCAAATAGGAATTACATGATCATACAATTCTTCCTTAGCATTTAGGATTAGCTATAGGGGGTAGTGATGACCATAAGCTTGGGAAGTGGTTTGGGCTTCAAATGTTAACTCTTAGTATATGTATTCACTATACACTATTACCATACTAAGAATCATAAGATTGGCAAGCTAATACGAAAATTGAACAAAATCCACTTCCAAATGGACAAGGCATGTTTGCCTAGTAAATAATTCTTACTGCTTAACTTATGCCTTATTATGAAAATATAAAGTTAACTGCACTTTTGTCCATCACACAAGCCCGAGTTTTAGGGAATCAATCTTGTTATATATCATCTATCCCTAAACTCAGTTTCGACTGTAAAAGCCTTGATCAAAATGACTAATGAATTGAGTGCTTATTAGGAGACATCCTTTCTCAACCAAATTAGGGGCATCCACTATGGGAATCAAGTCTTCATCTCGATATCATAAAATTTTTCCTTGTGAGTTTAAATCATAAATCGTCTAATTTTGGTTTATCTCATCCACAAGAAATCTTTACCACTCCACAATCATATCAGGTAAAGGTTTTGCCTATTCCTTGGGTGTATCCTTGTTCTAAATCGTGATCTTGTCTTAAGGATACTTTCCAATCACCAAAGAGCAGTGTTTAAAAATTTATATACACCTAGTTGCTCTTTGTCTAAATGGTTTGGACATATTCACTATTATAAAACTATTTTAATACTATCCACACGTGCTCATCATGCATAATATCTTATTTCCTCAAATACTCTTCTGAACATAATAGAAATTTAATTCTTAAGAGTATTCAATTTTTCTACAAGCTCTCAAACTTTAATCAAATCTTTTAGAGTTTCAAATTATATTGAATGGTTAAAGTGGTTGCACTAGGTTTCAAATCTAGATAATTTGAAAGGGACCTATGCACATGTAGTTAAAATTCAAAGTCATTTGATCTAGTGCCTCTCACACGTATTAAGGTTCATAAGAAAAGAGGCAGACAAAGGCTTATCATTTTAACAAATATTCATTGTGACTTTTTGGTCCTATAAGCCTAAAGCATCCATCGCCAAGCTTAAAATCTTAAAAAAAAAAAAAAAAAAAAAAACTTGCCTAATGGAATTAGAAAATTAAGAAAAGGCATAAAATGGATTAGCACATAACTCAGGGGGAGCATTACACTCTCATGTCTATACAAATTAAATGCTCTCATTATCTCATAACATTCATGCTCGTATGCCTTAATTGCAAAAATCCCTAAAAAGAGATATAAAATATTAGTGGATTGATTTCCAAAAAATAAAAAAATAATAAAAAAATAAATAATTAATTAATTAACTAATTAATTAATCGGATTTAAAAAAAACAAAAAGAAAAAAAATTATTAATTAAAATTTATTTTTATTTTATTTATAAAATATATTATTATTAATATTAATATTATATTATTATTATTATTATTATTATTATTATTATTATTATTATTATTATTATTATATATATATATGTAACCACCTGAAGCTTCTGGATTCTAATTGAATTCATGCGCCCCCCCCCCCAGATTATCTTCTATCTTCTTCTTCTTTTATTTTCTTTCTTTTCTCTGTTATTTTCTTGCAAGTCTCTGAACTCTCTCTCTCTCCTCAAGTTCTCTCTCCCTCTCTCCTCGATTTCGTGACGGATTTTCGCCCGATCGAAAATCCGAAGATACCATTGGACTCCATTCGCCGCTGCCGTGATTTCCACCGAAGCGGATCGGTGGTAGGAGCGGCGTAGGCGTATTCCCTAGGGTAAGCCATTTTCCCCTTTTTCTTTAATTTCTTGCAAAATATAAGCCCAATTGACGAACGGACACCACCACGAGAATCTAGGGATGATTCTCTACAAGTCTAGTGGGACGGAATTCTCGTGGGAGTGTCGGGCCAAAACCCCAAATTTGGGGTGCGGCGATTATTAAGGGGCTTATTTTTAATTAGTTAGCATTAATTTAGAAATGCTAAAATATTAAGCATTTGGGACTGAAGTAGGATTTCTGGAATTTAGGCCCCAAGTAAGCGCCGCGGGTGTAATTTTGGGACTCGCGGGCAAAATTTGAAAAATTAAGTGGGGATGTTAAATAATAGTTTAAATATTAATTTGAGGTATATGGAGCCTAAGGAAGGCTAGATGAGTATTATTTTGGAGAAATAGATTAATTAATCTAGGGAAAAATGTAAATTGTAGGAGTTAAATTTTGGGCGCTAAGGGCGTGAAATTTTGGGTCCTAAGGAGTTTCTCAATAGTTAGGTAAGGGAATAAACTAAAGTAGTAATTTTCCATACAAATTATTATTGATTATGAGTAAATTTATTTTCAGAAAAACATATGTTATATTGTGTATTATGAATGAAATGTATGATTGGGAAAATACTGCTATGATGATTAAAATGTATATGTATGTATGAGATGTAAGGAATTTACGATTTTAGAATATGAAGTATGACTTTTAACAGCATATGTGTGGCATGAATATTATTTTATGTGAAATGTATTATGATGTGAAAGATTTTACGAACAAAGCATGATTTCAGGTATTATGAAAATATGAGTTATGTTGTGATGGTTTTGACGATTATGTGATAAATGATGTATTTTCAGTATATATATACCTGAAACAATTTTGACGCGAGGCCATATATTTATGTTATCGGCACGAGGCCGTATTTATGTTTTTGGCGCGAGGCCATATATTTATGTTATCGGCACAAGGCCATATTTATGTTATTGGCGTGAGGCCATGTATTTATGTTATCGGCACGAGGCCGTATTTATGTTTTCGGCACGAGGCCGTAATGATGTTACGTATGATCATGAATTATATGTTTTCACAACCAGGATGTTAGTTTAGTTCAGACCAGGAGCTTGGTACCGTAGCTATGGGTTAATTTTGGCACGAGGCCTTATTAGTGCTACCGTCCCACGAGGGGATGGGAGATGGATAGTCGATGTGGCTTTCAGTAGAGTGTGGACGTCCACCTGGCAGTCCGGACCAGGGTGTGGCAGGCTCATCGTACTTACAGACATATTTGATTCGGCAGTGGTCGACCAACCATTGTCGGGTCCCGCCTTCGGGCTGCACAACCCGTCATGGGGGGTAATACATGACACCAGCTAGCTATTCATCCTGGGTTTGTTTTCAGTATTATAGTTATAATAGATGATTTTATGTATGATATGATTTATTAACAGATGTGAAAATATATGTTTACCCAGTACGATATGATTATGTTTATAGAATTATGAAATGTACGGTATACGTACAAATGCATTAAATATTCATGTTGTCACACAGCTGTATTTAGTTTATTATCCCTTACTGAGAAGTGTCTCACCCCCAAACTTAATTAATTTTTCAGGAGATCCAGTGAGACCGGCGAGCTAGAGTCGCCATTGAGTGATTAGAGCTTCCCTTCTAGAAGGGTAAGCATTGAACTAGGATCGGGAGTTTTTGTTATGTAATCCTAGTGTTATTTTGACTTTTGGAGGTTGTATATCATAACAGTATTTTGATGTTATAGAAAGCTCTGGTGTTATGTTTTATGATTGGATGTTTGAGATTTTATGTTTACTGCTACTAGGTTTTCCGCTGTGTTTGACAGGTGTCCCCGCTACCCACGGGTTCGGGTTAACCATTTTATTTATTATGTGATATTTTATGTTAAGAAATTGAGGGACGTTACATTAATGAATAACAATACTGCACTGAAATCAAAACTATCCTCTGCTCTTTACTATTTATATTCTTTGATGGATAGATTATTTGTAGAGACCCAAAGAAATTATAATGATTAAATAGTACAGAGGGAGGAAAGAAAATAAATTTTAATTAAAATTCAGCAGGGGTTTCATCGACAAACACAGTGCGTTCGTCGACAAAGTAGCTTAGTGGGGTCGTCAACAGGGGGGTGTCTCGTCAACAAGAAGATACCAAGAGGCTATTTTCAGCTCTGAATTTCATCGATGAGGAGTAGCCATTCATCAATGAACTTCCTTCTTGGCCTCGTCAACAAAGTGATGTGGCTTATCAACGAGTGCAAGTGTATAAATGGCCTAAACTTGATTTTTCTGCAGCAAATTTCACAAAAAAAAAAAAATCTCTCTCTCTCTCTCTCTCTCTCTCTCTCTCTCTCTCTCTCTCTCTCTCTCTCTCTCTCTCTCTCCCTCTCTCTCCTATTCATACCTTCCTCCTTCTCTCTAAGATTTCGAGCTGGTTACTCGCCGGTTCGACGATCGGAGGCCACCACGACGCTCCTAACAAAATTCTCTTCAAGTATGCTAGAGTGGATGGTTGGTGGGGCTGACTTGAACTCCATTCCAAATTCAAGGTAAGGCTTTTTATTCAATATTTGGCTTTCCTACAATTGTAGGAAATGTAGTACGCAAAGAAATGCTGAAGTTTTGTTCAGGGAGATATTATTTCTAGGGAGTTGAACGGGAAACCCTGCGGGTGTAGGACTAGGCGCTGTGGGAGGCTTTTCAGTAGTCAGGTAAGGGAATAAACTAAAGTAGTAATTTTTCATGAAAATTATTATTATTTATTAGCAGATTTATGTTCAGAAAACATGTATTACATATGAGTATTGTTGAGAAAATGTATATTTGGGAAAATGCTGCTATTATACAGGAATGTATAGTTTAATATGAAATGTCAGGAAATATGATTTCAGAACAGAATGTATGATTTTATTTAGCATTGTGTGGCATGAATATTATTTTACGTATATTGTATTATGTTAATCCAATTTTACAGTTAAAGCATGTTTCAGTAATTTTCAAAAATAATAGGATAATGCAGTACATTGTGATTTCAGAATACATGATAAGTAATACATTTATTCAGATCAGTATGTATGTTATGTTCGGCGTAAGGCTGTGATTGATAGCTGGCGCAAGGTCGTGGATTATGCATGTTTTCAGCGCAAGGTCGCAGTTATGAATATATTCGGCGCAAAGCCGTAATTATTTATGTTATTACAGAAATCAGAAAATGCTATCAATCTATTTACATTCAACAATATATTATCATGTATTATATGTTATCAAAACCCAGATGATAGTTCAAATCAGTTTCAGGAGCACGGTACCATTGCTATACAGTTCAGTTCAGTTCAGTTTAGTTCAGACTTGTGCTAATTGCCCCTACTAGTAGAGGGGGTGGGAGATGGATAGTCGATGTGGCATTTAGTGTAGAGTTGTAAACGTCCACCTGGCAGTTTAGACCAGGGTTTGGCAAGCCTATCGTACTTACATACATTTTTTACTCAATAGTGGTCGGCCAGCCATTGTCAAGTCCCGCCTTCGGGCTGCACAACCCGTTATGGGGGGGTAATACATTACATCAACTAGCTATATATCCTGGGTAAATTTCATAATTACTAGTTATATCAGATGTTTTATGAATAGTGAAATGTAGTATGATTTAGTATATTTATGATATAATATGTTTATTCAGTTATTATTTTATCAATGTTTTTAAGCATGTGACATGTACTGTATTATTATTATAATAGCTAAATATTCATGTTGTCACACAACTGTATTTAGTTTATCTCCCTTACTAAGAGGTGTCTCACCCCAGCTTAATCCATTTCAAGGTACCCAGAAAGACAGGCAAACCGAGCCCGGCATTGAGGCAATATTACTACCCCGCTAGGAGGGTGAGCTTTTAAACTAGGATCAGTAGGTTTTTTATGTAAGACCCTAGATATAAATTTTGATGTTTTGGGAATTGCATATTTAAATAGTATATGGTGGAATGTAGGTACTCTGGTATAATGTATCTTATGGTTTGGTAAATGAAATTTATATTTACTCTTGCTTAGGTTTCCGCTGTGTATGACAGGTGTGTCCCCATTACCCACGGGTTCGGGTTGACTTTATTATGTTTTTAAGTAAATGATGTTTAATATGGTTGATTATGTAGTAAATTAGGCAAGTCGTTACAGTTTGGTATCAGAGCCTAAGATGTTAGGTTCTGTAGACTCTAAAATGTAGTAGTAATAATACCAAAGTATAGGATAAGGGAATTTGAGGTCTGATTTTGTAGTCCAAATGCAGAACTTCTGTGATGGTTTGTGTGTCTTTCCTGGGGTGACAATTTCAGGAAAGTCATGGTAAACTATTGTCGAGTTGGGTATCTAAGTTATAGGATTGAACCTTGAATTAAGATCAGGGGCGAGGAATTAGTTAAGGATATAATATACTGGTTAGATGATATGTTATGGTAATAGGGTCCTAAGCTAAATTTATTGTCTTTTCAGGATGGACCCTGGAAGGAGTAGCGCCCATGCTAGTGGTAATGAGGGTGTTGGGCCCTCAGGCGCTGCAAGTGGTGACTCAGATGCAGTATTACGCAGTGTGGCTCAACAAGTTATGGCTGAAATTGCTAGGAACTCCAGAGAGCTAGGTGGTTTATTTGCAAGCCACGACAGTTCGATTGAAAAGTTCATTAAGATGAATCCTCTAACTTTCTTAGGAGGAACTGATCTTGTAGTCCCTAAAAATTGGATGCAGAAGATTGAAAAAGTATTTACAGTGCTGCAGTGTACTGAGGAGCAAAGGGTGTTGTTCGCTATGTATAAATTGATAAGAGAGGCCGAGAGATGGTGAACGGTAGTGGAACTCCTAGAGCAGCAGAGGATAGTGCTTATAGAGATGACATGGGATCGATTTAAGGAGATATTTTTTGATAGATATTTTCCAGCCTCGTCTAGGGAAGCCAAGATTGAGGAGTTTCTGAATCTGAAGTAGGAACAGCAAACAGTGCAATAGTACACGGTGAGGTTCATTAAGCTATCTCGCACGTACATTATTCCAGATGAAGCGAAGAAGGTACAAAAGTTTGAAAGAGGTCTAAGGAGAGAATTATATAAGCGGTGTCAATACTGAAATTGCAAGATTTTGTTGAGCTAGTAGATAGGGCAACTATGGCGGAAGTTGGAGAGTGGTTGGAGGCTGAGGAGTAAAGACAGAGAAAGAGATCTACACATTCTGGTTCCCAGCAGGGGTCCAATAGGGGTTCGTGGAAGAGAGGTGGCTACTACATGGATCAAAGGTAGGAGTCAAGGAATCATGGTTTCTAAGGTATGCATTTTTTTCCAGCTTACCCGACTTGTGGGAAGAGACACCCGGGTGAGGGTCGTGTCAAGCGGGGTATCTAATACCGATGTGGGGAGCCAGGACATATGATGAGAGATTTCCAAGCTCAGATTGAAGCTTCTCCTATTACTAGACCTGCTCGGGGAGGCTATGAAACGTCACATGGAGGCCAGCAGAGGAATATGGCTCCAACCAGAGTTTTTTCTTTGACACCGGGTGATTCTGACACAGCTGGTGACGTGGTGACAGGTATGGTTAATATACTTTCATTTAAAGTTATTGTATTATTTGATTCAGGGGCTACACACTCATTCGTGTCTATGGGATGTATTAAATTTTGTGGGGGCAGAAACACAGTTATTAGATGTCGAACTATTAGTAACTACACCGATCGAGTCAACAATGAGGTGTAGTAAGGTGCTCCGTGGCTATCCAATTGATATTCAGGGGAAAATTTTATCTGCTGATTTGATAGTACTGGACATGCATGGTTTTAATGTCATATTCGACATGGATTGGTTAGCAATTAATTTTGCCAGTATAGATTACTGTTCAAGAGAAGTGATATTCAGACCTCCAGGAAGACCAGAATTTAGATTTATAGGGTCACAAGTGCAATCTTTACCTAAGTTAGTATCAGCTATTCATGCAAGGAGACTGCTCCTAAGTGGTTGTCAGGGATTTGTAGCCTTTGTGAAGGAAATGTCAGAGAATGAATTGAAGCTCACTTGTACACCAGCAGTAAAAGAGTTTACAAATGTTTTTCCAAATGAGCTACCAGACTTGCCACCTAATCGTGAGGTAGATTTTCTTATTGATCTACTTCTAGGTACAACACCGATTTCTAAAGCACCTTACCAAATGGCGCCAGTAGAGTTGGCAGAATTAAAGAATCAATTGCAAGATTTGCTTGATAAGGGTTTTATACGACCTAGTGCATCTCCGTGGGGAGTTCTAGTGTTATTTGTGAAGAAGAAATATGGGTCTATGAGGATGTGTATAGATTATAGGGAAATTAATAAGGTGACAATTAAGAACAAGTATCCTCTACCTCGTATAGATGATTTATTTGATCAGCTCCAGAGTACAGAGGTGTATTCTAAGATTGACCTCAGATCAGGCTACCATCGAGTAAAGGTAAGGGAGAATATGTATCGAAGACGGCCTTTAAGACCAAGTATGGGCATTATGAGTTTCTTGTTATGCCTTTTGGTCTGACGAATGCTCCTACAATATTGATAGATTTGATGAATAGGATCTTCCACCAATATCTAGACCAGTTTTTTGTTGTTTTTATTGATGATGTACTGGATTATTCAAGGAGTTATGAGGAGCATGAGATGCATTTGAGACAGGTCTTATAGATGCTCAGTGAGGCATGTTATCTCAGGGGATGAAATTTTTGTGGATCCTAGTAAAATTAACGTGGTAGTGAATTGGGCTAGACCGAGGAACGTCCAGGAAATTAGAAGTTTCTTGGGGCTAGCTGGTTATTACCATTGTTTTTTTTAGGGATTCTTAGCATTATCAGGACGTCTAATGTGACTAACTAAGAAGAATGTTAGGTTTAAATGGGACGACAGCTGTGACTAGAGCTTCCAGGAATTAAAGCAAAGGCTTGTCACGGCATCAGTGTTGATCATCCCATCAGGGGGTGAGGGTTATGTTATCTATAGTGATGTGTCCTTAAAGGGACTTGATTGCGTATTGATACAGCATGGCAGGGTGGTAGCGTATGGTTCCAGACAGTTGAAATAGTATGAGAAGAATTGCCCTACCCATGATCTTGAATTGGTTGTAGTAGTACATGCATTGAAAATATTAAGGCTCTTTAGAGAATCACGAACATCATATCAAGCTCTTAAAGCTTCATAACTTGATATGGATTGTTCTTGGTTATGTACATTATTGCATGCCTTAATATATACTCTCTAATGCATCCTTGATCTATAATGACAACTATACAGATAAGGATAAATATAGTTGGTTTAAGGAATGCAAAATAGTTGCTATATTAGTAGGCATAATGAAATAAATCTCTAACTAGTATAAGCGGTTTACTTAAGCTTAGATGTGTATTGAACGTATTGTGGCATGTTCTTGATTGTTATGCTTTTATTGAATACCTTAAGTATAATACTTGTCACATTGTCCTTGAATTTGCCATGTGATCCTGCATGTGATTATTAAATTTTTTAGATCTATATGGTTGTCCTATTCTGGTATATTATGAGATTGTACTTAAATACTAAACTAGAATGACAATTCCTTGCTTGCTTTAAATTAAAATCTTTTTTGCAAGCAAACCCTAGTACTTCCTGATAACATCATTAGGGGGATATATGTAAAAACCAGACCCGAGATATGTGGATTGACTAAATAGCAAAAGGGCAAAAAAGTATATTTTATAGGCTTCGTCAACGAAGCCATTTTTCTCATCGACGAAGGCCCTCATATTCTTCGTCGCTAAAATTCAGATTCTCGTCAACGAAGAGATACCGAACGTGTTGTAAAATATCAGAGTAGGGTTCCTCGCCGAAGGAGCCAATTTGTCGATGAAATGTATGGATGATTCGTCGACGAAGGCACCATCTCGTCGACGAGGTTGGCCGGGTTAAAAGGGCTATAAATATCTATTTTTCTTTCTTAGTTGCTAAGAAACCTCAAACTCTCTCTCTCTCTCTCTCTCTCTCTCTCTCTCTCTCTCTCTAGAACCAACAAAACCTCTCCTTCTCTCTTCGATTCTTTGTTGTTCGTCGTTTGACTCAACGATCTGGCGTTACGACGTGGATCAAGGGAGGAAGCTCTATGTTTTTAGAGGATCAAAATCTCGTTTTGAGGATTTTCAGGTTTTTACCCAAAAATTGAGGTAAGGGTCTGATTTCAGTTTTGTTTTGGAATATATGTAGTAGTATGAATTGTAGTGAAGTATAGTTCTTGAATTTTTAGGTTTTGGTGTCTAGGTTCGTAGTTTTGGAGCCGTAGAGTTTGTATTTTGGTATTCGGGAAAAGGTAAGGGGATTCTGTTTATATCAGTTTATTTTTGAAATAATGATAAGTAAATCTGTAGTTTACGATCGTATGTATGTTTTGATTACTTATTTAGGAAAATTTATCGGGTGAAAATGCGGGATTTTCGAGTTACAGTTTTTGGAAAAATTTGGGGGTTTCGGGTATCATCTCTACTTTTTTGGAGAAACCGTATGTTGTATTAAAATTGTAGTGTTAAGATGACCGTACCCATATTTGTATTAAACTGTATTCTTGAACTGAAAAACAATATGATTTGTTGTATACTCAAATAAGTGTGGAATGAAATGTTGTATGTAAATGTTCTAGGTTTTGTAAAATCGACTAAGGGCGGCTAATTACCGTATGCTGATGAGTATAGGGACATGAGTTCCAAAATTGTTCCAAGTTTTGTGAAATCCGAAATTAGAATCGCGTTCCCAAGAGGGGGGGTGAATTGGATTAATTAAAAATTTTATCTCTTTTCAACTTCTTATTTGTTTTAATGCAACAACAAGAAAGTAAATCAATCAGCTTATGATCACAATCAAATCACACCACAAAGCACTGAAAAATTAAAAAAACAATCCAACCAACCAAAGTATGAAAATCAATCAATCATTTAAGAATTTTATGCTTTTTAGTAGCAGCCCTATAGTTGTTTGCAAATCCTGCTTTGAATGGAATTTTAATGCGTTTCTCTTAATCAAAATTTTCGTAAATTAACCAACGTACTCCCTTGTGGGTTTCCACAAACGGTTAATTAAAACGTACTTTCTAAAATCAAGAGTCTTCTTTGAATTTTGATTTTAAGCCCTGCAACCTGCACTTAGCATACACAAGAATATATGGTGTAAAAAATAAAAAGAGTAGAGATGAGAAGAACATCGAGATTTACGAGGTTCGGCTTATCTCAAGCCTACATCCTCACCTTTGGTCAATTCCACCAAAGGATTCAACTAAGTATGCCCCTTTCCGGGTGGAGCAAGCCTTTTACAATGTTCCCTCTTTTTCAAGAAGAGAAACTTCTCCAAGCAATCAATCCTCGCTTGGTACAATGATCCAAATCAACTTTGAACCGTCAATAATACAATGAGAATGCTACTATAATCTAAGTACAAAGAAACTCTCAAAACAGAGTATAGTTGTACAAATTAGAGCACAGATTATACTTCAATCAAATAATAATAAAGTATAAAGCTCAAGTATAAAAATCACCAAAGGTTCGTTGATTAAGAAAACTTAGTGTAAGAATCATAGTTTGATGATTCAACAACAATTTTAGAAGTTGTATCCTAGATGGAGTGTAAGCAATAAAGAACTTTGAGAGAGATTGAAAGCTTGAATGCAAAAGTGTTGAGTGATTACTTGGTAATTGAATTCTTGGGATTAAAGGAGTATTTATAAGCATTTTAGGATTAGTTTCCTTGTTCCCCAAGTAACTTGGAGTGTCCACCAAGTTTTTATAACGGTCATAATTGAAAAATCAATTTTTGGAATTTTCCCGTTGGAATTTAAAAAATCAAATCACGTGGAGTCAGTCGACTGACCAGGCGACTAGGTAGTATATTTCCACAGGGTCAGTCGACTGGACAGGCGGCTGACACCCTTTTGTCTGCCATAAATTAAAATCAAAAAATTGTCATTCGGCTTGCATGACACAGTTTAAAATGGGTTAGTCAGTAGGCACTGTCAGTCGGCTGAGTGTTTTTAGTTCATTGAGTCATTCAACTGGACAGTTAATTTAGTTGTTGTTTTTCTGTCAGTCGGCTGAGTGAACCCAAAGTATTTCTAGTCAATCGACTGACCAGTCCTCTTTTTGTTTTTTCATTTTTAGTTTTCAAATTTAATTTTTCTCTTTTGTTTTGATCTTTCATAAAACATTTTTCAGGGTTTTAAAATAGGTCTCTAAGTCCATGTATTTCCCCTAAAGAGCTTCATATTTCTAAATTATATTTGATATGGAGTACTTACAAACAACTTCACTGAATATGACATTTAAGTACTAAATCTTCAAGTGTCTTGACATTCAACTTTATTTCGAGTCCCTCTAGGTCTTTAAGCTTTTTCATTTGTCTTTAAATACTCGGTGAAGCTTTCACTTGATTTGGCTTTGATTTCCAGCTTGCATCCATGACAAACGTGAGTGTTAAGTTATGTATTCCTGAAATAAAGTCACTCAATAGCACATGTTAAAACATCTTCATTTGTTATCAAAACAAGATTGAAAAGCCTGGTTAGACCAACAATTTCCCCCTTTTTGATGATGACAAATGAGAAGCAAAGATGAGGATAAAACAAACTCCCCCTTACTATATGCATTCTTTAATATGTGACATCAAATATGTATAGCATGTGGAAATGTTCAATATGCTCAAAGTTAAAGATATCAACATGCTCAAAGTCATAAATATTCCATATTCCATACACATCATCATAAATACACACATCATCATAAATGTTCCATACATATCATTCCATACATGGTACTTCCATCTAACACTTCCATCTTTGCTTTTTCACAACCTCTCCCCCTTTGGACATCAATCAAAAACAAGGGGAAATAAACAAGCAAAGTGACCAAGCTAAGTGTTTTATCATACTTCATGCCAAAATACAAGCAAAAAGTTACAAATGTCAAATTTTTAAGAACCACATTAGTTTTCATCATCACAATGATGTTCTTCTGCAGCTTCATCCCCTTCTTCTTCTCCTAATTCATCATCTTCACCTTCTTCAGAGCCATGCTCCTCTTCTGTGTCTTCCTCATCATCACCATTGCCATTTTTGGATTCCTCTTCGTCACTTCCATCATCACTAGCAAGAGCGAAACTAATATCCATAGGATCAGTGGGACGAAAGGAACTGGCTAAGTGTTTCTCGATGCGACCCAAACGGTCATCAAGGGAGGAATAATTAGCTTGAAGAGATGAGAAATTAGTTTGAATGGATTGAAGCCCTGTTTGCATGTTTTGGCTGAAGTTGGTGAATTGCTAGTAAAATGGATTAAACCATGTAAGAGGACTGGTTACAGAAGGTGGACGGACTTGACCTCCGCTTCCCTTAAGAATCCATCCATCATCATACTTTTCATACCCCATTAATTTAAGAGTTGTAGAACTGAAAATGTCATAATGGGTACATTTTAGAAAGAAATCAGAGGAGGAGGATATTTGAAGTTTTGCAAAAAACATATTTAGGATGCCTCCATAGGGAAGGGTAACTTGCCGAGCCTCTACACGTGATAGCATCCATTTAAGCATAAGGCTTGGTAGATCTAGTTTCTTGCCCTTGAGCACATGGGATCCAGCTTGAGGGAGTATATTATACGTAACGATTTTTTGCAAAATTTGAGCTTGAAGATTCAAATGCTTATATAGTGGAGGATTATCAAAAGAAACGGGCCCGTGGTCAAATATCAAAGGAAGAAATTCTTCCGGAGTGAAGTCTTGTTCAAGAATCCAAGATGTGCCAAAAGTAGGACATTCAAAATCACCATTGGTAATTTTAAAAATTTTGGCAAGGGATTCGTGAGTGAGAGATAGATTTTCCCATCACTTTGGTCGAAAGCCGAAGTTCTTCTTTAACAAAATTGGCATAGAAAATTTTTACAAGGTTCAAGAAGTGTCCCTTAGCTTGATAAAGTACAAATTTTTTCCATCCTAGGGCTTCAAATAAAGAAATAATATGCTGGAAATCAGATGTGAAAAAGGACGTGACAAGAACTTTACCTAGGAGTGGTTGCATCATGCTTAGATGATTATGATAGAAACTTTTGGTGTGTGGGGCCACAAGCCATTGCTCAATGGATGGAACTTCAATGGTTTGAGAAGAGGTGGAAGGTTTCTTACTTCCAACAGATTTGATCCTAGCCATTTTGAAGTTTTTCTATGGAAAAATGAAGGTGGTAGTGATGGATTTCGGAAATGAAAGATAGGGTTTTATGATTTTTGGAGGAGAAGGAGTTGAGGAAAGGAAGAGGACGAAGGAAACGAAGAGTGGAAACCCTAAGTTAGTTGGCTGACAACTCGTATGACTCATGTTTTTATAAATGAAGTTAGGGTTCTTCCGTTAGTCAGTCGGCTGACTGCAAGGTCAGTCAGTTGACTACTCTCTATTTCAGAAACCACAGCTCAGTCAGTCAGCTGGGTCTTGGTTCTGTCGATTGACTACAGTGCTTCTTTTTATTTTTTTGTTCAATCAGTTAGCTGGGCCTGTAGTCAGTTGGTTGACTGTGCAATCTTTCTTAATTTGACTTTTTACTCAATTTCTCTGCTGTACAATAGGCAAAGCTCTCTTCTAATGTTTATAAATCTATCTTCTGAGAGAGGTTTAGTGAAGGTATCGGCCTACTGATCATTTGTATTAATAAATTCGAGAGTTATGTCTTCTTTTTGAACATGATCTCTTAGAAAATGATGTATTATGTCAATATGCTTGGTTCTTGAGTGTGAAATAGGATTTTTAGATATGTTTATCGCACTTGTGTTGTCACACTTAATTGGTATTGTTCGATAATCTAGGTTGAAGTCTTTTAATTGTTGTTTTATGTATAGTATTTGCGCACAACAACTCTCGACTGCTACATATTCAGCCTTGGCAGTTGATAAGGCCGCGAAGTTTTGTTTCTTTGAGAACCAAGATACTAAGAATCGACCTAAGAAGTGACATGTGCCACTTGTACTCTTTCTATCAATTTTACATCCGACATAATCAGCGTCTGAATAACTTATCATTTCAAAATCAGAGTCCTTTGGATACCATAAGCCTAGATTAAGTGTGCCTAGCAAGTATCTAAGTATTCGTTTAACTACTATTTGATGTGATTCCTTAAGTGCTAAGTGAAACCTAGCACACATGCATACACTAAACATGATATCGGGTCTACTAGCAGTTAAATATAATGAACTACCTATCATTCCTCGATAATGTTTTGTGTCTATTTGTTTTCCCTTTTCATCTCTATCAAGGATTTTTGAGGTACTCATAGGGGTTCCTATGGGTTTACTTTGTTCCATATCAAACTTTTTAAGCATATCTTTAATATATTTAGTTTTATTTATGAATGTTCCATTTTTGGCTCGTTTAATTTGTAACCCAAGAAAATAATTTAACTCCCTATCATACTCATTTCAAATTCTTTTTGTATACATGTGGCAAAGTCTTTACAAAGTTCTTCATTTGTAGCACCGAATATGATATCATCCACAAATATTTGAACAATTGGCATTTCTTTGTTTTTAGTCTTAATGAATAGAGTGTTGTCTACCATTCCTCTTGAAAAGTCATTTTTGAGTAAGAATTTACTTAGCCTCTAATACCAAACTCTAGGAGCTTGTTTTAATCCACATAAGGCTTTGGTTAATCTAAATACGTGATCGGGATGTTTTAGATCTTCAAAACCTGGTGGTTGTTTGACATAAACCTCTTCATTTATATACCCATTTAAGAACGTATTTTTTACATCCATTTGATATAGCTTGAATTCCTTATAGGCTGCATAGGCTAGGAGCATTCTAATTTCTTCCATTCTTGCTATGGGGGCAAAGGTTTCATCATAGTCAATACCTTCTTCTTGATTATAACCTTGTGTTACTAGCCTAGCTTTATTTCTAAAAACTACCCCATTTTCATCTTTCTTATTTTTAAAGACCCATTTGGTTCTTATGATTGAATGTTTTTTGGGTTTAGGTACTAGTTGCCATACTTGACTTCTGTTGACTTTTGTGTATTCTTAAGAGTGGGGGTGAATTGGAAATTTAAAAATTTATCTCTTAGGTTAATCTATCCAGCAGCAATATATACACAACCTAGGGTCTATCTATGCAATTTCCAAATGCGCAGATAAATATGATGTGGAAATTAAATCATACGCATCATTCACACCATAGCATACACGTGTGGTAAATATAAAGTGCAGAAATATAAACAGACATACGATATGTTATCGGGGTTCGGCCAACTGTGCCTACGTCCCTGCCTCTAGCTCGTAAGCTCGAGGATTCTACTAATGCTCACTTAACGAGTAGCACCTAATACAATCAGGTCAATTAGCACAGGGCTGACCTCAACCTTTACAAACTTTCCTTGCGAGGCAGAGAAGGCCCTAAGTCAAATTCACAGGGCTAACCCCATCCTGATCCTTCCGCGCTAGATCAAACCCCTTTAGGCTATGCCTGGAAATACAATAGTATTTTTCTCAATAAGACTGGTACAATGATTATGCTTTCATGTAAAGCAGATATGTACCCGATATGCACAGTATACTCAATCAACCACACATCAGCAATGTAGGTAAATGTAATATCAGTTATGTGTATTTTTGTGCAAGACACACTCAACAAGATATGATCACTAATATGTTCAAGAGTGTTCTAAACAAGTTGTGTCTTTGAAACAAGTTAAATGAAATCTCAATAGCAAATCAGGGTTTTAAAGATGTTAATCAAGTATTCAAACTAGTTCTAAAGATTTTCCTTCAATGTAATGAGCATAAAAGTAGTTTGAAAATGTTTTAGCTTGTAGAAAAATATTTTGCACAACAAAATCAAAGTTATAAGACACTTGCAATAAAAATGCAAATATGCTAAGCTTGCTAGTTTATCCTAAGACAAGATTTATTATATTCAAATCTGTGGGATAAACTTTGCTAACTCCCCAAAAATAAATCAATCAATCAAACAAGAATAATGGAAGTATTAGCAATACCTAATGTACACTAACACAACCAATATGCTCTCACAATACTAAAATATATCAAGTGAATAGATTTATGAGAGTATTTGGGCAAGAATAGGATTTTGAAATTGAGAGGATTTTTGTTAATGATTTTCTACTAATCACACCTTAATCCACACAAATGAAACCATATATATAGGCCAAGACCAAAATATAACCGTTTAGGACCTATAGGGTATTATTAGAAAAGTTTTAAAATGCTTAGGGAGTATCAACCCAAATTAACTCAATTTACTGCAGTTAAATTATTATTAACCCGACGAGGTTCGAGTGGCTGAATCGTGGTTTGGTCGCCCAAACAGACACAGTTATAAATGTCCTTTAAATTAGTTCGACAGCCTGAGTGTAGATTTGGTAGCCTGAAAAAAAGTCATAAACATTTTTTCGTAGGTTCAGGTGCCCAATCCTAGGTTCAGTAAACCGAACTAGCCAATTCGGTTGCCCGAACCCTATTTTGAACGTGATTGTTCTGGTGCCTAGGTAGTTGAAAAGGAACCTGACACAGGTTCGGGTGCCCGAGGGAGATATGCTCAAAATATGTTTGGTCGCCCGAAGCATGGTCAAACTATTGACTCTTCAACAGTTCGGGTGCCTGAGGTGATTTGTTCACCTAGGGTTCGGTCGCCCGAGATCTCTCATACTTTCCTTATTTTGTCTAATTTTATTTCAAATCTTTCCCCTGATAATGTAAGTGATCTGGGGACTTATTAGTGCATATGTCTTGCGACCTAAGGTCTTTTCAAGTACGCCCAAAAACCTGACATCGGTCGATCATGCCCTAAGGTCATGCGGTCCCTATGGTCATTGTATGGTCATTTTAAGCTTACAAAAACCTACATGCATGACATGCAGAGATTATTATAGACCATATACCTAGTTACTATTATAGACCCATATTACAATCATTGATTTGATAATACAAATTAAAGTCTTAAGGGTCTTCATGCTTTGCTTTCATGTGTCATCAATTGGTTTGCTAATATAAACCTACACACAAACTAGATAGACATTAAATACCAGAATATTTGTCATAATCAAAACAGGGCATGACCCATAGGGTCAACAACTTCTTTCAAACTGATTTAGTTCTTCTTGCATAACAATTATCCAAGAATCATCATTTAAGGCTTCTTCAATATTCTTGGGTTCATCTTGAGATAAAAATGCATAATGGTTGCATATATTTTTCAATGATGCTCTAGTGGTTACTCCTTTTGATGGTTCTCCAAGAATTTGATCTTTTTGATGACTTTTAACATATTTCCACTCTATTGGTAGTTCTTGGTTTTCTTTGGGGGTTTCATTTGAAGTTTCATCATTGTTTTCTTCATTATTTCCATATTTTCTTCTTTTTGTGAGATATCTTCTCTTTCATCATTCTTAATTTCTTTATTTGATTCATCAAAAGTTATATGCATAGATTCAACGATAGTAAGTATTCTTATATTATAAACCCTATAGGCTTTACTATTTGTTGAATATCTTAAGAAAATGCCTTCATCTGATTTTCCATCAAATTTACCTAAATCATCTTTATTATTGAGAACAAAGCATTTGCATTCAAATACATGGAAGTAGGCTATGTTGGGTCTTCTATCTTTCCACAATTCATAAGGTGTTTTATCTAAACTTTATCTAATAGATACCCTATTATAACATAACAAGCTATATTTACGGCTTCAGCCCAAAAGTACTTAGGTAAACTATTTTCATTTAACATGGTTCTTGCCATTTCTTGAAGGGTTCTATTTTTTCTTTCAACTACTCCATTTTGTTGTGGATTCTTAGGTGCTAAAAAGTTATGGTTTATACCATGATCATCACAAAATTTATCAACATCTTTTATTTTCAACTCTCTACCTTGATCACTCCTAACGTTAGTTACGTTATAGCCTTTTTCATTTTGTAGTTTCTTGCATAGAGTGATTAACATCTTTATTATTGAGAACAAAGCATTTGCATCCAAATACAAGGAAGTAGGCTATGTTGGGTCTTCTACCTTTCCACAATTCATAAGGTGTTTTATCTAGATTTGATCTAATAAATACCCTATTTATAACATAACAAGCTATATTTACGACTTCAGCCCAAAAGTACTTAGGTAAACTATTTTTATTTAACATGGTTCTTGTCATTTCTTGAAGGATTCTATTTTTTCTTTCAACTACTCCATTTTGTTGTAGAGTCTTAGGTGCTAAAAAGTTATGGTTTATACCATGATTATCACAAAATTTATCAATATCTTTGTTTTTTAACTCTCTACCTTGATCATTCCTAAAGTTAGTTACGTTATAGCCTTTTTCATTTTGTAGTTTCTTGCATAGAGTGATTAACATTTTATTATTGATAACAAAGCATTTGCATCCAAATACATGGAAGTAGGCTATGTTGGGTCTTCTACCTTTCCACAATTCATAAGGTGTTTTATCTAGATTTGATCTAATAAATACCCTATTTATAACATAACAAGCTATATTTACGACTTCAGCCCAAAAGTACTTAGGTAAACTATTTTTATTTAACATGGTTCTTGTCATTTCTTGAAGGATTCTATTTTTTCTTTCAACTACTCCATTTTGTTGTAGAGTCTTAGGTGCTAAAAAGTTATGGTTTATACCATGATTATCACAAAATTTATCAATATCTTTGTTTTTTAACTCTCTACCTTGATCATTCCTAAAGTTAGTTACGTTATAGCCTTTTTCATTTTGTAGTTTCTTGCATAGAGTGATTAACATTTTATTATTGATAACAAAGCATTTGCATCCAAATACATGGAAGTAGGCTATGTTGGGTCTTCTACCTTTCCACAATTCATAAGGTGTTTTATCTAGATTTGATCTAATAAATACCCTATTTATAACATAACAAGCTATATTTACGACTTCAGCCCAAAAGTACTTAGGTAAACTATTTTTATTTAACATGGTTCTTGTCATTTCTTGAAGGATTCTATTTTTTCTTTCAACTACTCCATTTTGTTGTAGAGTCTTAGGTGCTAAAAAGTTATGGTTTATACCATGATTATCACAAAATTTATCAATATCTTTGTTTTTTAACTCTCTACCTTGATCATTGCTAAAGTTAGTTACGTTATAGCCTTTTTCATTTTGTAGTTTCTTGCATAGAGTGATTAACATCTTTATTATTGATAACAAAGCATTTGCATCCAAATACATGGAAGTAGGCTATGTTGGGTCTTCTACCTTTCCACAATTCATAAGATGTTTTATCTAGACTTGATCTAATAGATACCTTATTTATAACATAACAAGCTATATTTACGGCTTCAGCCTAAAAGTACTTAGGTAAATTATTTTCATTTAACATGGTTCTTGCCATTTCTTGAAGGGTTCTATTTTTTCTTTCAACTACTCCATTTTGTTATGAAGTCTTAGGTGCTAAAAAGTTATGGTTTATACCATGATCATCACAAAATTTATCAACATCTTTGTTTTTCAACTCCCTACCTTGATCACTCCTAAAGTTAGTTACGTTATAGCCATTTTCATTTTGTAGTTTCTTGCATAGAGTGATTAACATGTTACAAGCTTCATCTTTATTTGCTAGGAACAATGCCCAAGTATATCTTGAATAATCATCTACAATCACAAAAGCATATTATTTGTCTCCTAAGCTTTGTGTTCTAGTAGGACCAAATAAGTCTAGGTACAAGAGTTCTAAGGGTCTACTAGTTGATATGTACTTCTTCTTTTTGAAACTTATCTTGACTTGTTTTCCTTTATGGCATGCATCACAAATCTTATCTTTTATAAATTTTGTATTTGGTAATCCTTTTACTAAATTTTTCTTGGATAGTTTAAATAATAGGTCCATGCTTGCATGCCCTAGTTTCTTATGCCAAAGCCAACTAGTTTCATTCATGGCAGCCAAACAAGTCACATTTGGATTAACTAGGTTATCAAGATTTATACAATATATGTTATTTACCCTATGAACTGTGAATAAGGTTTCATCATTCTTAGGATTTTGAATAATGCGTTTGTATTTCTTAAAAATTATTTCAAAACCTTTGTCACTTAATTAACTAATACTTAAAAGATTATGTTTTAAACCTTCTACCAACAACACATCATCAATTGTAATAGAGGGTTCTTTAACTATTTTACTAATGCCAACAATTTTTCCTTTGGCATTGTCACCAAAGGTCACGTATCCCCCATCTTTTTGTTTTAGTGTGGTGAACTTGGTCCTATCTCCAGTCATGTGTCTTGAACACCCGCTGTCCAAGTACCACTTTTCCCTTGATGGTGTTGTCCTAAAGCACACCTACAATGAAGGATTCATGGTGTTAGTTTTTGGAACCCAAACTTTCTTAACTTTCTTTGAATTATTTCTAGTTCCATTGTTTACTATCCATTCACCTTGAACTTTAACATATTTTCTTTTAAGTGGGCAATTAAACATCACATGTCCTTTATTCTTGCACATGCAGCAAGTAGTATGTTCATGTATATTGTTGAGGAAGTACTAGCATAGTACTTTGCTTCTTTAACAAAATACCCCATAAGTAACTTCTTACTTCTTTTATTTGTTTTTCCATTATATCCAATTCCTTCTCTATTTCCATGTAATTTTTGTTGTCCAATCATCTTTTTAAAATTTTCTCTACCTTTGGTAAAGTTATAAATGATTTTCTCTTTATCCTCTATTGACTTCTTAGGTTCAATTATTTCTAAATCCTTCTTATTTAGATCATCTACTTGTGTTTTGCCTATTTCTTGAGTCATATCTTTTATTTTCTCTTCTAACTTTTCAATATGAGATTCTTTCTCGTTTTCAATGGATTTAGAAGATTCAAGTTGTTTTATTAGTTTTTCATTTTGTTCTTTCAAAGTTATGTTTCTTTTGGAGACTTTGATAAACCTTTTATGTAAGGCAAATAACTAAGCTTGTAGTTCTTTATAGGAGGGCATGCTATCACAAGATTCATCACAAGATTCATTACTAGATTCCGTTGATGAGTAGTAAGAATTTACCTTTTCATCATTTGCCATGAAGCACATATTCGTTATCTCTTGTCTGCTTCCGTTTCGCTTGAGCTTGAATCATCCCATGTAGCTTTCATGACTTACTTCTTCTTTTTATCCTTTTTGAGTAAAGGACAATTCGGCTTAATGTGTGCTTGTTTCTTGCAATGATAACATATAGGAGGGTCATTTTTACTTTTGTTTTCTTTCCTACTTGTTTCCCCTTTTTCAGATTTCTTTTTACTAACTTTCTAGGGAACCTTTTATTTCTCCTATAGAACTTGTCAAGTCTTTTGTGATGAATGCTAATTCATCTTGGTCTAGGTCACTTGATTCATTTTCATCTTCACTTGAGCTTTTACTAGATGCTTTTAAGGCAATAGACTTCTTATGCTTAGGTTCAGGGTTTCTTTCTTCTAATGTCATTTCATAAGTGAATAGTGAACCCATAAGTTCATCTAGTGAGGTAGTCTTAAGGTTCCTACCTTCTGTAATTGCAGTGGCCTTTGGTTTCCATATGGAGGGAAGACCTCTTAATATTTTCCTAATCATTTCATAGGTAGTGTAGGTCTTTCCTAAGGCACTTAGAGAATTTATTTGTGTGTAAATCTAGTATACATACTAGTGATTGTTTCATCTGAATTCATTTTTAATGCATCATACTCACTAGTTAGCATATCAATCCTATTGTCTCTAACATCTACCGTTCCTTCATACGTTACTTCTAATTTGTCCCAAATTTCTTTAGTTGTTTTGCAGGCCATGACTCTATTGAATTCATTAGCGTCTAAAGCACAATACAAGGCATTTATGGCACTTGAATTTATTTGAAGCATTCTGTAGTCTGTATCGGTCATATCCTTTTTCTCTTTAGGAATTTTTTTTCCATCCACTATTTTAGTAGGAATTAGATCTCCATCCATGACTACTTCCCAAGCTTTCTAATCCATATGTTGAAGATAGATTTGCATTCGTTTTTTCCAAACAAATATAGTTATGTCCACAAAAGATTGGTCGACAGGTTGATGATTGGCCCTCTCTAAAAGGAGCTACTCCTATATGTGTCATTAGATCTTTTTATGGCTTCTTGTTAAGATTTACTATAACTAGCCTCTGATGCTAATTGAAATTAGAATAGCGTTCCCAAGAGGGGGGTGAATTGGATTAATTAAAAATTTTATCTCTTTTCCACTTCTTACTTGTTTTAATGCAATAACAAGAAAGTAAATCAATCAGCTTATGATCACAACCAAATCACACTACAAAATACTGAAAAATTAAAAACACAATCCAACCAACCAAAGTATGAAAACCCTGTAGTTGTTTGCAAACCCTACTTTGAATGGAATTTTAATGTGTTTCTCTTAATCAAGATTTCCGCAAATTAACCAACGTACTCCCTTGTGGGTTTTCGCAAATGGTTAATTAGAACGTACTTTCTAAAATCAAGAGTCTTCTTTGATTTTTAATTTTAAGCCCTGCAACCTGCACTTAGCATACACAAGAATATATAGTGCAGAAAATAAAAAGAGTAGGGATGAGAAGAACACCGAGATTTATAAGGTTCAGCTTATCCCCAGCCTACGTCCTTGCCTTTAGTCAATTCCACCAAAGATTTCAACTAAGTATGCACCTTTCCAGGCGGAGCAAGCCTTTTACAATATTCCCTCTTTTTTAGGAAGAGAAACCTCTCCAAGCGATCAATCCTCGCTTGGTACAAAGATCCAAATCAGATTTGAATTATCAATAATACAATGAGAAGGCTGCTATAATCTGAGTACAAAGAAACTCTCAAAACAGAGTAGAGTTGTTTGTACAAGTTAGAGCACAGATTATACTTCAATCAAATAATAATAAAGAAAGTTTGAAACTCAAGTGTAGAGATCACCAGAGGTTTGTTGATTGAGAAAACTTAGTGTAAGAATCGTAGTTTGATGATTTAGCAACAATTTCGAAAGTGGTCTCCGAGATGGAGTGTAAGCAATAGAGAACTTTGAGAGAGATTGAAAGCTTGAATGCAAGAGTGCTGAGTTATTACTTGGTAATTGAATTCTTGGGATTAAAGGAGTATTTATAAGCATTTTAGGATTAGTTTCCCTATTCCCCAAGTGACTTAGAGTGTCCACCAAATTTTTATAACGTTCATAATTGAAAACCCGATTTTTGAAATTTTACTGTTGGAATTTAAAAAATCAAATCCTATGGAGTCAGTCGGCTAACCAGGCGACTGGATAGTATATTTTCATAGGGTTAGTTGGTTGGACATGCGGCTGACACCCTTCTGTATGCCATAAATTAAAATCAGGAAATTGTTAGTCGACTGGCGTAACACAATTCAAAATGGGTCAGTCGACTGGGCACTATCAGTCAACTGGGTGTTTTCAATTCATTGAGTCAGCCGGCTGGACTGTTAATGTAGTTGTTGTTTTTCTATCTGTTGGCTGAGTGAACCTAAAGTAATTTGGTCAGTTGGTTGACGAGTCCTCTTTTTGGTTTTTCATTTTTAGTTTTCAAATTTGATTTTGCTCTCTTGTTTTGATCTTTCATAAAACATTTTCTTGAGTTTTAAAATAGGTCTCTAAGTCCATGTATTTCCCCTAAAGAGTTTCATATTTCTAAATTATATTTATTATGGAGTACTTACAAACAACTTCACTGAATATGAAATTTAAGTACTAAATCTTCAATTCTCTTGACATTCGACTTGATTTCGAGTCCCTCTAGGTCTTTAAGCGTTTTCATTTGTCTTTAAATACTCAGCGAAGCTTTCACTTGATTTTGGCTTTGATTTCCAACTTGCATCCATGACAAATTTGAGTGTTGAGTTATGTATTCTCGAAATAAAGTCACTTAACGGCACATGTTAAAATATCTTCATTTGTTATCATCAAAACAAGATTGAAAAGTCTGGTTAGGCCAACAATTAGTTAGAGGCGGTTAATTACCGTACGCTGACGCCATGCCTCGACTAATTACCATGGGCAAAAGTGTCTGACTCTATATCCGAGGGTGTGAAATATCGCATGCTCTTTCCGAATGGTCACCGATGCATGTGAGCTACACCGCACTGGCAATGATATCGCTGTGAGGCTTCTATTATTGTAGGGTATCGAGTGCTTGAGTGTGACGACACTGACCGTATGTTTGGTATCATATGTACTGGAACGAACTTGTAAAAAATACTAGAACTGTATTGAATTGTATTATATTGTATTGTATTGTGTTATGTTTTACACCGAAATAACACTCGTATGCCACACACTGATATAACCTGCTTTCTTTCTTACTGAGAGGTGTCTCACCCCGAATATACAAATGTTTTTCAGGTCCTTCGAGTAGCCAAAACTAGCATCCTAGCGTTCAAAAGCGGGGGTGTCATTTAACTATGTTTAGTACCTATGTAGGTATGAGTTTTGTAACCAGGTTGTCAGTGTTGGTTTTGTAGACACCCGGAGTATGTATTGTAATTTTGGGAACGTATATTCTAGTTCTGTATAGACTCTGGTATGGTGTGATGTGTATAGAAAGAACATTTTCTGCTGCGTGTTTGATGAGTATGGATATGTATGTGAATATGTATAGGGTTCACGTGTACCCCACGAGGCCGAACCCTCATTCATTGTAGTATCATGTATGTTTTAATTGATACAGAGACATGTTAAGTTACTAAAATCACACTTGGGACCCATCCACGGGTTTGGGGCGTGATATATATATATATATACATCTTGTTTTCTTGCATATGTGCTTAAATGTTATATCTTTGTTAAACAACATTTATATGCACATATGTTATATGATAAAGGGGGAGACTTTGTCTATGCTTAAATGTTAAAAAAGGGGGAACATTTTTTAAGAGAGGGGAGTTCTCTGAAGCTAAGTATGTTTTTAAAATACCATTCACTTAGCTTAACTCTTTTTTGGATGCCAAAAAAGGGAGAGGTTTGTTGAGCAAAATGCATGTGTGCCTGTGCTTTAATGTTTAAATGAAATGCATGGTTTCTTTCTCAATGTCTTCTTTCACGATTATGCTTGAGCTATACTGTTTATCTTTAAATTATGCATACTCTTAGGGGGAGCCTTTTCAGGCATAACCCATTTTGCTCCTCGACGTTTGTCATCATCAAAAATGGGGAGATTGTTGACTTTTTGAATCCAATCTCTGTTTTGATGCTAACAAAGCACCAATATCTTATCTATGTTTAAGTATGTGAATAAGTCTAAATTTTAGCACACATAAGATCAAGGGACTTGGAAGCCAAAAGGAACTCCAAGATCATATGTATCTGGCGCAGTTCATTAAGACACACGACCAAGAAGATTGAAGACATTTGTTCTTATTATAAAATGCATTTTGTTTTATATTTTGGGTCTGTAATATTTGCATATCATGCATGATAAGAATTAAATGCTCAAGACCATAGTTTGACCTTAGGAATTCGATCGACCAACGTCAGATTTTTGGGGTTAACTATCAAAAGGCCTTAGAATGACCATAGGAATCATCATCCATATAGCCTAAAATGTCTTATGTTTAATTACTCTGGGTTGATGAATCACTGATACCAAAATAAGGCTTAAATTCACATCTTAAGTGGTCTCGGTTGATCGAACCTAGAGCTACATAGAAGCTTCGGTCGACCGAACTGAAGTCAACATTTTGACTTTGGTTGGTCGACCATTTTCAAATGAACTAGGCACATGCGGCCAACCAAATTGACACGTGGGGAATTCCCAATGCCCTGACTAACCGAAATCTTAGTTCAAATTTGACCTGGTCGACCGAACCTTTGAATTTCGTCAACCAAACATGCTCTAGTCGACCGAACGTCCAAGGGTTCAAAATTGCCTTAATTTGGTCGACCAAAACCTTAGTTCAAAAATGCTACGGTCGACCGAACTTAGTGATATGGTCGACAGAACCTCAAATCTGGTTGACCGAACCTCTCGAGTTGGCAAAATTTTTATCGCAATTAAATAGGGTTAATTTTTGTTAAACATGTTTAAATATTTTTCAAAAATACCCATTAAGTCCTCAACGGTCATATTTTCTGGAAAAACTATATATACTCCCTCATTTATCATAGTTAGTATGAAATCAGCAAAGTGATTAGCCAAAAATCCTCTGAAAATTTTATTGTACTAAAATCTTTCATACTCCCACATTTTCATGAGCTCATTGTTAAAACTCTTTCTCATACTCCATTGATTATATATTTTAGAAAGAGTGCATTGTGTTCTTCATCTTCATTTGCAAAATTATTGCAACTTGAGGGTTGAGTGAACACTCATATCTTGTGGGCATTTATACATTCTGATTAAGCTAATTACTCTCACATACTTGCATTGTTTCATCTTGATTTTTGAGAGTAATCTAAAGTTTTTCCCATTATATTTTATGGATAAATATTATTCGAGAAGAACTTCTCCTTGCTTGTGAATCTTGGCATCCTTATTGCAAGGTTCAAAAGCTTGTTTTGTGTTCTTGATAAAAATATTTTTGCAAGCTTAAACTCCTAATATCTATTGTGCTGGATATTTGATAAAATATTTTGAGATATTTGCTTAGGGTTTTATAAACCACCTTTGATTATTCATTTATTGAATATACTATGTTGAATCAAAGGTCTCACTCTCATATACACATATTGACACACATATTGCTGAGAGTTAACACATTGGTTAACGAAATCTCACTTGAGCATTAATTCCTGATCATCTGTGAGTGTATTAGTTGTATTGTGCATAGTGGTACATATCTGCTAGTGTAGAAGCATTTGAATTGCCCATAAAAATTGTTATCATCTGTTGTATTCCAGGCATGGCCAGAGGGGGTGTTGATCTAGCCCGTAAGGATCGGTAGGGCCTTCTCCTCCGTGTAAGGAGAGTGTAAAGGTTGAGGTCAGCCCTAGTGTAATTTGACCTAATTATAACCGATGTCGCTCCACCCATTAAGTGAGCAATAGTGGTAATCCTTGGGCTTGAGAGCTGAGGCGGGGACATAGGCACGTTTGCCGAACCATGATAACATATTCGGAGTCACTTTTACTTTTTCTGTATTATAATATACTTTGTGCTTGATTTAATTTCCTTCCTGAATATATTACATATCTGGTTGACACGTTATTGTATTTGGTTAAGAGATATTGGAAATGTGTTGCATGTGCTGAAAATTGATTAATATATCATCCCTATAACTTCATATGCATCTAGACCGCCCTTAGGTTGTGTAATACTATTGTTGGATTAGTTAAGCATAGGAAGAATTTTTTTAATTTTCAATTCACCCCCCTCTTGGGATTGCACCAAAGTCAACACTATTAGTAATGGTTTTTAAAAACCGTCACTAATACTGCACATTTAGTGACAAATTTCAAACCGTCACTAATACCTCCATCACTAAAAACCAGTTTTCTTCTAGTGTTGCTTGGAAAACCTTCAATCATAAGCTAATTGTTGTCAAATCTGAATAGGGGTTTTCCCCCATTTAAGTCATCCACAGTCTAACAATGCAGGATTATGATATGATATACATCTAGTAAGGGCAATCTAGCACATGTGGGGAAATTCGCCCATCCATTTGGTTGAGATAGAAATCTATCCAACCTTGACATAATTGGTGCCTCATGGTTGTTAGACCAGGTAAACTTAGCCCCATTAAAAGGAAGATCAACTAGGTCCCACTTCAAAATGAATTTGAAGAAAGAGCTCATAGCCTTAGTGAAGGTGCATCCTCGTATTTCTCTAGGAAATCGAATTTCGTTGAAATCTCCACTTACACACTAAGGTAAGTTTAACTTCTCTTTTATGTACGTTCGACAATTCAACCCAAAAATTCAAATTATCCTAATCATGATACCAGAAGGCTCGTACCCAACCATAAGTAGCCAATCCCAACTTGTAAGGATGGTTCGGAAAATTACAAAGATTGAAAAATTGCCCCTAATAGTCTCTTTGTGCAAGAAGATGTTCGAGTTCCATGCTACTAAAATCTCTCTTGAAGCTCCATTCAAGTTTAAGCATTCCCACCCTACCTGGTTTACCTTCCATACAACTTTCATCGTGTTTCTTTCTAAACTTTTCATTTTTGTTTCCTGAAAACAAATGATTTTTGGTCTCCATATCCCCAACATATGCTTGATTCTATTCCTTTGTACCTGACAATTCAAGCCCCTAACATTTCAAGAGATTATTCTGGGATTCATAGATTATTAACACTTTACCATCTTCAATGCATGTTAATAACTCCCTCAACTCAATATTGCAATCCTCCTAGACACCAACTATACTGGTAATATCTATTATTAATGCACAACTTATCTGTATTCCCATTTTTTTTTTTTAAAATAGTGTGATTGTTTGTACTATTAATATACCCCTTTACTTAATAGAAATGATGAGCAGCCAATACATGTTTTAGGCTTTTTAGAAATGATGCTAAGAATAACACGGGATTAATTAAGGATTTCATTTTATCAATAATAATACATTATTTTATTATGCCTTGATTCTTATTTTTTATGCTCAAATCATACATGGTGTTTGTAGTGTATTTTTCTTATAATTTTATTTATCAGATTTATTGTTTCATTTATTATTGTTATTATTGATTTTATATTTAAATATTTGATCTTTTGGCAGATTTTTCTTGACCCAATTAGCTAAAGAAATTATATATATGTTATACTTTAGTTCTGTGCTTAGCTAGCTAGGTAGCTGGTCCTAGTAGTCAATGCAAAAACAATTCATTTATTTTTTTTAAAAAAAAGTAAAATAAAATGTGTGTACCTAAACTGTTAATTAATTAATTAATTAATTAATTGGGCTATACATAAATATATACCCATTGGAATCCTATCTTAGACCTACTTTCACTAAATATTTTAATATTATACATATGACCCATTTGAAGTTTTATATATATATATATATATAAAAAGTTCTATGAACCGTACCCTAGCTTAGCATCATCTTGGAATTGGAGTCATATAGAACACGTACTCCCCCGTCCCACCACATAGCTAGTCATGATCAGTCCTCATTTGCGGCTGAATTTAATTAATCCCATAGATATAAGGTTATTTTAAAATGGATTGAAAAGTCACACTGACTTTTTTAAAGCTTGGGGGATGATTAATTGAATCACGTTGTCAAAAAGTAATTCAATAAAATTATTTTATTAAGAAGTATTGGCCAGAAAAATTCATTTGATTTATGTTTTTACCATATGAATATGATATTTTGAATCAAAATATCATATTATTATATTATTATATGAAAATATTTTAAAATTTGCATATGTGAATTATGAATATATCTTATTCATTCATTAATTATTCAGTAGAGATTTTACATAATTTTGTTATCATAAGTATGCCATTAAGTAAGTATAAGAAACATTATATTATAAAAAAAAAATTTCAATCTCTTGCAAATAAGTTGATCATTAAGATGGCTAAATTAGATATGTACACTAACACTTGCTGCATAATTTTTTCATTAATTATTTTTCATTAAATGGCCAGAGAGAGGTTAATATATGTTTGAATTGATTTATTAGTTGTTTATAATATTCCATAGGGGGGAGGTGTAGGGTTTTGATTTTAGCAGTACATCAAAAGGCTGACTAAAGCCTCTTTCTGGCACCTATGCTTAAATAAATGCCTATAGACATAGGTTGCATTAACCTAAAAAACATTTTTTAAACGTGACAAACTTTTGTACTCTCGTGACGAATTCTTTTAATAAAAATATTCTAGCAGCTTCCCACTGATATCATTATATATGCAGAGGCATTTTCTTACATTAATTAATTACTATGTTTATTTCATATCTAGTAAAGCAAAATACATATGATAAAGAAAAGAATCAAAGAAAAGCACATTTGATATGCATAAAATAAAATAGTAGAGAGAGAGAGAGAGAGAGAGAGAGAGAGAGAGAGAGGGAGAGATTTAATATTTAAGAGAATAAAGGGTGTGTGGTAAATAATAAATAAAGACTTATACTATGTGTGATAAAAAATCAAGACAGCTGATTAGATATATAACAAAATAATAAACGTCGAGTTAAGCGTTTCATATTTTGTAATGTAAGTATTTATTTGCTGATTTTTTTAAGTCATTATTTATATTTTCAAGCATATGTTACTTTGTCACAAGATTATCGATATCCATTAAAAGCTTATATTAGTAACGGTCATTAATAAATGATAAAGTAAAATAATCTCTTAAAGTTGGTTAAGAGATAGTGTTAGTATGTATTCTAATGCACCCAAAGACGGTACTTCGCACCGTCCGCACGTGCATGTGTGTGATGTGGGTTGTAGGGAGACCAGATGCAACCTGGTTGACAGTAGCTTCAACTAAACATTCAGAATAATTGATTTTTCAAAGAATCTCAACCCGAGCGCGATCAGGTCGAATTTGCTTCACAATTTGAACATATGCAACCTTTCAAAAAATACATAATTCTTACATAAAGTTTCAACAAATTATATTTTTTTCAAATCTGAATTCTATATTTCTGCCAAAGTAGAATTTCAAAAAATTTGTTCAAATTATTCTAAATGTGTTTGTGATTAATTTTCGTTTGTATATAAGACAAACTGATATCAGATTATATTCTCAATTTTAATGTATCCTTAAGGAAAACGATATTGTAACGTGTTTTAAAACATTTTCAACATTGCTGCATTTTCTCTCTATTTATTTTTCTACAGCCTCATGGGATGGAAGGTATTATTTAAAATCATCGAAATATGTGAAAAAGGGTTGTCTATAGAAATTAACATTTGGCAAAATCCATGAATTTGTGGGTAAGGAAAATAGCTTCTTACATCCAACTTCATTGATCCCGGCGGATATTAAAGAAATTTGGGTCAAGGATTTATGGAGTGAGGATAAAAAAACCATTGGAGTTTGGACTTGCTCAAAGATTACATATCCAAGGGGCTGAGCAAGCCGAAGAGATTAAGAAAATCACGATTCCTATGATTGTAAAAGAAACAAAGTGGATATGGAAGTTTAGAAAATTAGGGGAGTATTCTATAAAATGGCACCTGGTGGATGTTGATACTTGTTCAATTCGTCTTCAAGAGTCAGAAGATGTTAACCATTGCAATCAAAATTCAGTTCACAAGATGATATTGTTAAGGCATTATCATTCCTTATAGAAAGTGAGTGGAATCACAGGGAAATGCTTGAGACACTACAGATCATTGCAGTAGTGTGTCAGTGTATTTGGAAACGTAGAAATAAACTATCTTTTAAAAATCAGGAATGGAACCAGGAAGATGTATCAAAGACATCAGCGCGTGAAATTGTTAGGACTCGCCTTGTTTTTTGAAACAGGCCATGGAAAATCAAAGTGCGGGGAAGACAAAATGAAAGCAGCTTCAAAGAATTGCTAGCACGATTAGAGGAACTAAATCAACCTGGTGTGATGCTACATGGTGTGAGAAAAATGTGAAGGCAGTAACTGGTATTATTTTGAGAGATGAAAATCTCACTCCTTCAAGGATATATGGCAGAACCTCTCATTGCTTTTCTCCCTTACGGGCAGAGGCATTGGAAATCAAAGAAAGACTAGTTCAGGCAGTGGCAACTGGCTGGGAAGAGTTCTTTATAATTTCAGATGCAAAACTAGTGGTGGATATGATCAACTCAAAACAATGTCATAACTGGACATTATCAACACCTTTTGAGGATACATCAAATTTGTGAAAAGGAAAACCAAATGCCAAAATTGTTTTTTGTCCAAGGGAAGCTAATGGTCTTGCTCACCATGTTGCTTCTGGTGAGGATTTTACTAAGCTCCCTCCATTTGGTTTACTGTTATGTAATGACTATGCTTTTAGAACCAATTGAGTATCTGTAGGAATAAGATAGGAGAAAATGTTGCTGAACAAAAAATTACTTTAAGATACGTTATAATGTCGTTTTCCTTAAAACGTTATTTGCCCCCATCAGATCGGTGTGTATTGAATCAGCAAATACGTTTTTAAAATACAATGAAACTCTGAATATAATCTAATATCAGTTTGCATTATACACAAACAAAAATTAATCACAAAACCCTTAGAATAATCCAAACAAATTTTCTATAATTCTATTTCTGCAGATAATAGAATTCAGATTTGAAAAAGATATAATTTGTGGAAGGTTTATGTAAGAAAGAGACGGTGAGAATGATGAATTTTCTGTATATTTTGTGGAGTTAACTCTATCTTTATATAGACAAAATTATGTATTTTTCGAAAGGTTGCATCTGTTCAAATTGCGAAGTAGATTCGACCTGGTCGCACTCGGCGTTGACCTAGTCAATCCCTGGTTGAGACTCTCGGAAAATCATGTTCAGTCAATGGTACCATCGACCATGTCACACCTGGTCTCCTGGTTGCGCACATTGGTCGCACCACTTGATCTTAAAAATATAAGATTAAGTTTAAGTCATCTGATCATGATCAATGGTCACGATCTCACAATGATGCAAGCGTGCAAAGTGCTAAGTTCTTGTGCGCCAACTAAATGCGTCACTAGCGTCCTACACCCCATGCCCCGCACGCGCGTGTGCGTGTGTGGATGTTGCAAAATTCCGTCCTAAGGTGCACTAGAGTACACACTAGCACTTTCTCTTAACAAATTTTAAGAGATTATTCCACCTTGTTATTTATTAATGACCTTTCATTTTCCACTTTTTCTAATGTGAGACAAACCCACATTACTTTAAATACTCTTCATGAATGCTTCAGAAAATTCATAAATGGAAAACTTTGAAAACCCACAAGATCGTATATTTTAGAAAATATTTCAACATCCCCCCCGCCCCCCCTAAATTTTCAAAATATAGATGAAAAACAATTTATTCAGATAAGAGATAATTTATGCATAAATGAAGGTGTTTTTAGAACTTGAACTTTCACTTAATGAATACATATCAAAGTTAATCGGGATTACATAGTAGACGAACTTTGAGCTAGCAATTCTCTTTTGATTAACCGGATACATATCACACACAAATTATCATATCTTTGCGTGTTAACAAAAATCAACGCATGGATTGGCCTTGCGTCTATATCCCAGTTTGATGAGTGCTCTAGAGATAAATCTATTTCTCATAGGAAGTGGCACCACTTCCGACACTCATATAAGTAGGTTTATCAAAGGTACCCCTGTAATTGAAGTACCTCATAGAGCCTGTTACAATCCTATTAAGAGCTTAAGCTCAATCTTCACCTTTTTTCACATTAAAGGTGCAAAGCATTATTTTCCTTGGGATGGATTATGTGACACGTATACATTTTAGTGTTTCCAGTCACTACATGTGATGTACTTTACTCATTGAACTCAAGAGCTTGAAAATTTCAAGTGTTGAGTCAAGTTTCCATCATTGGTGAGTATGAGTTATGGATTTAAGTCCCATCCCCTTTGATGTTTTCCCGACCATATTTCTTGCAAGTCCTTTTGTTAATGGATTTTGACTTGATCCTACAAAATCTATGGTAATTACACTATCAGTAATTAACTGCCTCACATAGCTATGTCATAGGCCAATATGTCTTGATGTACCATTATATATATTACTATATGTCTGTGACAAAGTTGCCTCACTGTCACCATTTAAAGATATAGGTGGCATAGGCTTTGGCCAAATTGGAATTTCTAATAGCAAATTCCTAAGTCATTCCGCCTTTTTTGCTACAAGAAGCTAAAGCCACAAATTCTGATGTCATAGTGGAATCTGTTATAAGGCTTTACTTCTTTGAACCCCATGAGATAGCTCTTCCACCAAGGGTGAATATCCACCCACTGGTTGATGTATGATCATTACAATCAGTTATCCAACTGGCATTTGGGAATCCTTCTAAAATAGTAGGATATCCTTCATAATATATGTCATAATCCATAGTATTTTTCAAATACTTTAACACTCTATATATAGCATGCTAATGAATATCACTAGGATTACTAATATATCTACTAAGTTTACCTACAACAAATGTTATATTAGGTATAGTAGAAGTCATAGCATACATCAAGCAACCAATAATTCTAGCATATTCTAACTAATTTAGTGCTTTACCACAGATCTATTATCAACCATAGTATAATTGAAAATTTTGCCAGTCATAAATTTCTTACTCGTCGCATCATTTGTGAAATACTCAACCTTAAGTGCATCCCACAACTCTTTTTTAGTAGCCATATTCTAATAGAGATCGAACATATTGTCTGACATTGAATTGCAAATGTAGCCTTTGCATATATAATCATCTTGTTCCCATTTTAGTCTTGCACGTCCTTGAGCCAAAGTCTCATTCTCATTTACAGCAAGTTTGGGGGTGGTAAGAACATACACCACTTTGAGACCCACAAAAAGAAAGTGCATCTTTTTCTGCCAGCGCCTGAAATTGCTTCCATCGAATCGTTCAAGTTTGACAAAATTCGCAGCGAATTCCCTCAAGGTTGAAGGACCAGCCATTTCGAAATAACGTTTTAAGATTGTAGGAATAAGATAGAAGAAAATGTTGCAAAACAAAAAATTGCTTTAAGGCACGTTACAATGTCATTTTCCTTAAAATGTTATTTGCCCCCACTAGATCGGTGTATATTGAGTCAAAAAATATGTTCCCAGACTAGAATGAAGCCCATAATATAATCTGATATTAGTTTTCATTATACTCAAACAAAAACTAATCACAAACACCCACTACAAAAAATCAGGGTATTAGTGACGATTCCAAAATAGTTGCTATATGTGCCGTTACTACTAACTTTTAGTGACGAATATAACTTTTGTCACTAATAATGGAATATTAGTAACGGATTATATCCGTCACTAAAACCCTAACACCGTCGCTATATAGTATAGAACAACTCAACTCAAATTCGTCACTAATAGTAGGGGTATTAGTGACGAAATAGAAATTTGTCACTACTAGCATTGTATTATTGACAAATCTGAAATTCGTTACTAAAAGTAAGTTATTTGTGAAAGAGAGTATTAGTGATGACCTAGAAATTCGTCACTACTAGCATTGTATTATTGACAAATACGAAATTCGTTACTAAAAGTAAGTTATTTGTGAAAGATTAAAATTCGTCACTAATAGTAGGGTATTAGTGACAAATTTGAATCCTTCACTAATAATTAGAAAGAAAAAAAAAACCTTTTAATACTATTTTTTTTAATCATGAATTCTTATATAAAAATCTATAATTACATTTTCAAATACATAAACTGAAACCATTCAAAATTTCATACAAATTTAATTAAAATGAAGAAATAACATATGTTCAGATAACAAAAATTATTTAAAAATATTCAAAATTCAAATACAAATACTAGTACAAATTCAAATTAAAATATAAAAACTTCATTTGTTCAAATAATAATTAAAACTATAAGAGACAGTGTTGTATGATATATTCTAATGAGGCATTGAACAGTAACATAAGAAACAAAGTTCAGATAAACAAACAAATTCATCTGGAAATCTTTTGAGAGTCCAATGCCTGAAATGAGATATGGGATTAAGAAAAATGAAAACGATTTCTAGGCAGCACCTGCTTCCTTTCCCTTCTTTCCCTTCTTCCTCTGGATCTTCTTCATGTAGAATTCCAACTCTTTCCCTTCCAAAATATATCTGCCAAACCATTTAACCAATGCATTTAGCCGAGATGTCCAACATAAAAGAAAAATCAAAACAAATACAGCAATATTCAGTAGTATAAATTGATGTTTGACAAATTTTCCATGCAAAAGATACCCCCCTCATCGTTGAGTATTAGAAAATGTAACAGTTAGTTTAGTATTGGAAAATAATTTTTGTTTTCTATTTTCAAAATATAATGAAATAAAAAATATCAGCACATTTCCCTGTTTTGAAGACATCTATATTAATTCAAAACAAGGTTATATTTTGGTCATTTTAAATCTAGAAATTAAAAATGAAAATTTTTTTTTTGACAACTAAACAAGACCAAGCTACATTCACAAGCTGACCACAAACAACTAACAAAAATAGGGCACCTCACTACATGAGAATAATTGACATCAAATAATGAGTGCGATGCCTCATAAAAGTTCACCAGATACATTGAGGTTTTGTTGGTTCACTGAATAGCTATTCCTATGAATAGAATGGAATACAAGTAGATATCTAGGAATAGAGATAATAGTCATTTCATATTTATTCATCATTCTTCCACTCAACATGGAATATGGAAGGTATATCTATGATGATATTATAGCCATTCCTTGTCTACTCTTTACTTATGATTGATAAGAAATTATAAATTTTCACTTGTGCATTATAATACATTTTTAATACAAATTATCAAGTTCTTCTATTACAACTATCTTTTTTCCTAGGAATAAGCATTCTGCGAACTAAAGATAGTCCAAGGGATTTATAGTGTTCACTCAACAGCTGAAAAACCACTAGATCATGGCAATTTTTTTTTTGCTCGGACATGGCAAATGTTTTTACTCATCCTTTCAAAAATATTTTTACATTAAACTAAGTCTATCTTTTTTCTTTTGTTTGGTAAAATTTTAACTCAATTTTGGCAGCATGTCGTCTGTAAATTGGACGTTTTCTCATAAAACCTGCACCTGTTAAGTTCAAATAGATCATTTATAAGAAGTTGAAGGCACACGAGAACCTATATCCACTACCAGCATGCAATACACATCAACTGCATCCACCATGCAGGAGGCATTCTAGATTAGCATGCAATCATGTAGCATATTCACGACAGTAATATATGTAACCATATCTTAAATTCATAACATAAATAGCAGAGAACAGTGGATAGTACTAGGTTTAGTGTAGTATTGTTATTCATCCAGGCATTTGGACATGAACGTTATGAGATGATGAGAGCATTTAATTTAAATAATTATGAAACTTATGCTTCCTGTGAGTTATGTATATATTCAACGTATGTCTTTTTCAAATTTTCAAATCCTCAGCCAAGTGTATATAATATTTTCAATGATTTCGGCACGACAATGAATGCTTTAAGCTTATCGGACCAAAAACATATAAATGAATGTCCGTTCTAAATGAACTAAGTCTATATTACCTAATTTATTATGATTCCTAAGTTTCACTCATCCTTTCAAAAATATTTTAACATTAAACTAAGCCTATCTTTTCTTTTTGTTTGGGAAAATTTTAACGCAATTTCAGCGGCATGTTGTCTATAAATTGGACATTTTCCCACAATACCTGCACCTAATAGGTTCAAATAGATCATTTATAAGAAGTTGAAGACACACGAGAACCTATATCCACTACTAGCATGCAATACACATCAATTGCATCTGCCATGCAGGAGGCATTCTAGACTAACATGATTTAACATGAAACTCAATTTGTGATCATAATACCTTATAATTAATCCGAGGAGCCACCCGCATCATTTGGTCCAGATTGGCGCATCCTTTCCTTTAACCGTGTTTGCCTATCCATCATGGCTTGCATCTGGGCTTGAAAGCTAGAGACCTTCAATCTCAATTCTGCGTTCTCCATAGCGATCATCTGCATCTGTCGAGTCATCTCTGGCTTATCATACTCGACCTCTCGACGCTGTCGTTTCATCTCTGCATGAGCCGCAACACCTATGGATGATGATGCTGTTGGGGCGATGTAACCACTTCCAAGACCTTTCACCCAACCCCCCGCTCGTTGCCCAAGCACCTAGGAAGTGATCTCAAAATCTGTCATGTGCTAACTCCCCTCTGAAACAGGTGCATCCCTCAGATCGACATCCGTGCCTAATTTCAATCATGAAAATGATAAAAAGGAATAAGTAAGACTACAACTTTGATGTTTTGAATAAAGTAATAAACTAAATCTTTTGCTTCACTTACATGTCGGTCCTACGCACCCTCGCACCACTCCCTCGATCGCCGTTGGTGTGTTCTCTGATACAAATCCGACAGTGGCTCCTCTGTGCTAGCCTCGGGATCACACTATATTATCATATAAGACATCATTAGTATTATGTCATGTAATGATCAGATAATTTTATATATAGTAATTACCTAGCGATGATTTACGAATAGCCTCGATCCACCGCAAGTCGTAGGGAGTTTGTTGCAGTTCACAGCATTTGTTTCACATATGGCCTACAAGGAAGATGTAATGATAACATATTAGCGATATCATTGTGAAAAATTAGTGATTATAATACAAACACATCACCTGATAGGGCGGGTCGCGGAAATTGCGACACACCACGTCCCAATCTTCTTGGGATATCTTATCGTATGGCCAGGCTTCTGCTTCATCTCCCATCGCTCGAAGATGGGAGCTCATTTTCGAGCGATAGCTCTTAAATTTATTACACAATTGGACGTCGACCGCCCTCCTCACATGGTCATCCTCGAGGATGTCCATATCAAACTCCCGCTGCATATAGAGGTAATATAATTACAGTGTTAGACAGTTGTTAATTGGCTAATATATTAAAAGTAAAAAAATATTTAAATTAAAAACAACTTTATAGGGTTTGGGAACTTACCAAAATGCGCATGTAAAGAACCATGCACTGCTCCTAAGTCACCTGCGGCCAACTGAATGCAGTAACTAGAGCATACTGTCGGCATATAATGTCGAGCTCCCTCATCCACGCGATGCACCAATCGTTTAGCGGGGCGGTGTATCCTAGAGAATGTCAATCTGAATCCACTGTTTAGTCCTATCTAGGTGCTTCTTCAACGACATGTTCTTTGCTGCACCACGGCCTGACCTAACCGTGGACGTAAATGCTGAAAGTAAAGTTAATTTAAGAACAACATTATAATCATACATGTGAATAATTATCATCAACAATTGACACGTAAATAAATTAATTGTATCCATACCAACACTACTCATGACTGTCGACAACTCACCCTACATGTCAGTCGCATAAGTGGTATCCATGTCTGGCCGAGGTTCCGATGGATCAGAAAATGGTGCCGCCGCATCAGGACTGACGGGGTCCGCCAGTTTGGAGGAGGATGTCGGATCATCCTCATGTAATGTACTCGTGTGCCTGAAAGGATTTCTCCAATATCGGTCTCCTGGTGCCATATCTGCAAATTAATAGATAAGTAAATATAAGAAGTACGAATATTAGATGGATGTAGCATACATCTATTTTTAAGTTATTTACACATGTCAGATATATAGTGACAAAAATAACATGCTTACCCCCCTATATGTCCTCAATATCAATATTATTCTCACTTTCTAAAGTGTCTTCCTCTTCACTATAGTACTTGACCCCTGTTTCATCTTCCTTATCAGTTTCCTCATCGTCGATGAAGTGAACGTCTACAGAAGGTTCAATTGTAATGTCAACAGTCCCTACGTGTTCTGCCCTAACACCATCCCTATGCAATGGTATAGGATCAGTGCCTTTTTCGACAACATTTGTAGCAGATTGTGCTGCTGCGTGGACAGATGGCTCATCTTCTTGGAATGCAGTCTCATTGGCACTCATCTCACTATCTGCAACTTCTGCAATAGCGTACAAACTTCGGGGAGAAATCTTTTGGGCCACATGTCATTCACCCTTCAAGTTGGTGTCTTTAAGGTAAAGTACTTGTTCTGCCTGCGTCGCAAGCACGAAAGGTTCATTTTGATACCAAGTCTTGCTAAAATTGACACTGGTGAAGTAAGCATTAGTGTTTATCCCAGTCTTTTTATTGCCGATGTCCCACCAGGTACACTTGAATAGGTGGACGACTTTATTTGCTCCATAACTAAGCTCTATAATGTCATCCAACACACCAAAGTAGTCAATTTCTTCATCTCCTTCTGTGCCTAGCACCGCAACCCCACAATTTTGGGTTCTTCTATACAGTTCGAGGGGCTTTGTATAAAATTGTAACCCGTTAACAATGCAACCGCTGTAGCGGTTAACTCGTTGATCGGGGCCACATGCCAACACGTACAAATATTTACTTGTCATTGGTTTCTTATTGTAAAATATGACTTTCATCTATTAAATAAACAAGAGTTTAGAAGAATACCGTCAATAGTGAAAACATGCATTGCTTCTCACTCAAGTAGTTTTTGTTATTTACACAACTCCCAAACCAGTTGATAAATTCCTTCTTATGTCTTTCGTCAACATTCCATTCATTTTGGGTAAGGAGTTCAACTTTATGTTCGCTATATGCAACAGTAGTACATGTTAATGTCAACTAAGTATATAATTATGCATATGTAAATACAATGCAAAGTAAGGAATTTGGAACCACGTACTCGATAATGGAACAGTTTCATCACAATTGTTGAGGATGTAAAAATGAGCCTTTTCTAGGTCGTCCATATCAATGAAATCGTAAACTCGTGCACCGAGAGGCCTAACATTTTCTCGAAATATAGAGCTCCTGGGTTCTTCATCTTCGGCATTAATAGCATGAACGTCTGCATTTCGCTCATCACGAGTGAACATTGTGTCAATATCATGTAGATACATTGAGCAAAATGCAAGACATTCACTATCAATGTACGCCTCAATGATTAAACCTTCCGGCTATGCCGTATTGTGCACGTACCCCTTCAAAGTGTCAAAAACCTATGCATTTTACATAGCATTATAGACTTGTAGACACAATAAAGAAAAAAAATAAAAACAGGGAAATCACGTGACCATTATACAAGGACTTTATACTTTACCTCTTAATAGGAAACATCCAATGATATTGAACCAGTCCTCCAATTATGGCTTCCCTTGGTAAATGGACAACTAGGTGGACCATCACAACGAAGAATGCTGGCGGAAAAATTTTCTCCAGCTTACATAGTATGATCATGATGTCATCCTCTAACCGTTCAAGTACGTTTACGCTCAATTTTTTTGAGCACAACTGCCGAAAAAAAAAAATCTCAGCTCGATCAGCACCGAGTGAACATATTTAGTCAAGTGTCCACGAAGGAAAACGGGTAGAACCCATTGTAGAAGGACGTGACAGTCATGACTTTTCATTCCTAGCATCTTCCCTTCCTTCGTGTTTATGCATCGAGCTATATTCGATGCATATCCATCAGGGAACTTCACTGATTTCAACCATTCGAAGAATTTATTCTTCTCATCCTTCGAAAATGTGTAACAATCTGATGGCATGAGAATTTTGTCCCCATCACGAAACAGGTGCAGCTCAGGTCATATTCCCATGTCTTCCATATCTCGGCGAGCATTTGCGGTGTCCTTTGTCTTCCCATTTATATCAAGCAATGTACCAATGACATTCTCACAAATGTTCTTTTCGATGTGCATGACATCCAAGTTGTAGCGTAGTAGAAGATCTTTCCAGTATGGCAACTCGAAGAAGATGCTTCTCTTTGTCCAATTCAACTCCCACTCAACACGTTTTCTTTTTCTACTGGTTGGTGGTTTCCAAAATTTCACATTTCCGATCAACCTTAGCTGGTTTTATATCTCTTCCCCACTTAGCCACTTTGGCGGCGACCTTCATTCAGGTTTTCCATTGAAGCTTCTGACACCACGAGTCCTCCAAGGATGTCCAGTTTGTAGAAAACGGCGATGACACATAAAGCATAACTTGCGGCCATGCTAAGTAACCTTTTATGCTCCAACCTGACAAGTTGCCGTATGCGGGGAAATCATTAATTGTCCACAAGACTGCAGCATGTATCCAAAATGTTGTCCCGGTTTCCACATCGAATGTCTCCACTCCTTTTTCCCATAATTCTTTCAACTTATCAATTAACGGACGCAGGTAAACATCAATATCATTACCAGGTGCTCTCAGTCCAGGAATCAGCAAAGACATAAAAATAAAAGGTTCTTTCATACATCGCCATGGCGGCATATTGTATGGCATCATCATAACTGGCCACATGCTATATGGGTTGGTTATGTTACTGAAAGGATTGAACCCATTTGAAGCAAGACCAAGTCTGATGTTGCAAGGATCACTAGCAAACCACGGATGCATTTTATCGAATTCAGCCCAAGCTTCGGAGTCCGTTGGATGGGTAAGGGTGTTTCCATCTTGAAGACATTTCTCTTGATGCCATCTCATATTTGTAGCAGTCTTTTTGCATATATACAATCGTTGCAGCCACGGGATTAATGGACAATATTGCAAAACCTTTTTGGGGATCTTTTTACTCTTCTGATTAGTTGTATACCTCGGTTCACTACATTCTGGGCACTCATTCGCATTTTCATGTTCACCATAAAAGAGTGCACAATCATACCTACACGCATGTATTAGAGTGTTACCGAGACCTAATTCATGCATGTATGTCTTCACCTCATAAAAAGACTTGGGAAGTGTTTCACCATCAGGCAGTGCTACCTTAATGAGGCTTAAATGCATGTTGAATGCGCTATGAGATAACCCATGCATTGTCCTTGCATGAAGCAGCTTTATCAGAAACTCTAATTTTGAGAACTTTTTATAGTTTGGATATAGGGGCACTTGTGCATCCCTCATGAGATTAGAAAATGGTTTACTGAGTCGATTCAACGTACTAGGATCGCAAGGTATGGTACCGCTGAAGTAGTTTCATCACCAGTACGCGACACATTGACATCACTCGTGTCCACTGTAATCCCCCTTTGCAATTCACCTAACATTTTGATTAACCCTTCCAAACGTGTATCACCACCTACTATATTTTCCCCCTCATCTTCATTGTCATCATTATCGCTCTGAACTGCGTAATCTTCACCATGGAACACCCATCTTGTATACCTTTTCTCCATTCCAAAGTCTAACAAATGTGAATTTTTGGCATTTCTTGCAAGGACACCTTATTCTACTGGCTTTGTCTACACGAGGACGCGCGAACTCTATGAAATCATGTACCCCTTTCATGTATTCTAGAAAAAACCTATCCTGAGCGTTCATCCAACTCTTATCCATGTTCATTAATTACCCAATCATATGTTCAAGTAAATGGTGTTCATTATATTCTCATAATGTTAATCATGTATGCATCGTGAATCCTATAATCAACCATTATACTCTAAAGGGTACGGATCCTATCCCATTCAGGAATGTTGCTTTTACATTACGATCAATCGCTCAAATTCCTTTGTTGTAGTCGTTATAAATTTCGGCAGCTCTCCAAGTACACAAGATGGGGGAAGTGAAAATTTTGCTAGTTTTCCATCACTAACAAATTGTCACGACACCCCACTATGCACCCAGAGAACATAAGTAGAGACGCGCTCGAAATATATAATGACAATTAACAAAGTGTGAGCAATGACAACAATGTAAATACAACTTCCTGAACTATCCACATTGAATAATCCAAGAATGTTTGAAATACAAACATTACTAATTGTAAGTGAAACAAATAATTAACATGTTCAAGTGATTATTAGTCAACATAGTATGACTAATAATCAATTGAAATATAACATTTGATTTGTCTCACATGTACGATTAGGAATGAATGTATAGGAACCGTTCTTGGATAGGTCTAAACTTCAATGAATACATGAAATGGCAGTAATTAATTTGGGATTTTACTTCATATTCCATTTAACAAAATTTTGGCAGCATGCCGTCTATAAATTAGACATTTCCCAAAAAAATCCTGCACTAAAACTTGATAGATTCAAGCAAACAAATCACAATAATACGCACCATGCAGATACCAGTGAGTTTGAGCATGCGAGAACCTAATTCCACTACCAGCATGCAATTCACAATGTTGAAAAACCTTAAAATTACAAGATCCAAAAATTTCACTCTCCCTAGCTGACCTAGCTAGCTAATGTAACCAAACTAGGTCTACTGTTCAAATTGCTACTCATTTGAATCAGCACTTAGCAATCCTGCTCAACTTTGTGTACGTAGATGTGCCCCATCTGAAGATTGTTCACAAGCTACACTATTTTGGGCAACAAATCATCAGAATTATTCATAATGTCCATTGAGTTTGATACTTTAAAATCTATATAAATTTGAAAGTTCATCGTTCCATTGTGAGCATTGAACCTGAATTCAAGAAATATCCTCTTAAGCAATTTTTAAACCTCGCGAGATTGTTTTCAAGGTCTATGAACCTATTTGTTTTACTATGTGAGGCATAACCTATTAATGCATACCTTCTAGCTTGAATTCACAGCTTAAGTCTTTAAAAGATTAGATCGCCTTCCATATGCTAGAAAACCATTCAATAGTTTTTATTTTTCATTTTTAGTTTCTTAAAAGAATTAAAAAAATGTCAACTCTTTTATTTCTAGGTTTCCAAATAATTAGAATATAGAAAATTATAATTTTTTTTAAAATTTCCAAAAATCATATATAAAAAAATCAGAAATCAAGAAAATAAGAAAAAGATATTTTCCAACTTTACTACACAAATTTAGAAAATTGAAAAACAATATGGTATTTTTGTAATTATTTAAAATTTTAAAAATGAAAAATAAAAGTATTCTCCATGAGGGAATAGTGTCAAAACTTATTGTTTTTCAAATTTTTTATATAAATGTTAGAAAATAAAAATTCATAATCTGGATTTTTTTTAATTATTTGAAAAAAAAAAACTAAAAATGAAAATGAAAATTGTCTCTCACAACTAAAGAGGCCCTAAGACTTTTGATTCTACCATTATAGCAAGGTTAAAAATTCCCACCCTTTCAATAATTTAAACCTGAGACTAGCATGGAAGTTCCAACTCCCAACCCTTTAACCTAAAAACACTCAAACTATTGTATTTACCAAATGAAGAAAAACAGGATTTTCCACTACCATAATGAATTCATGATATAAATTACGATTGAGAATGCAAGTATTTAAGTTCCATGATTGCACTTCACATTTTAAAGCTTAGGGAGTAGGGGCAATGGCATACCGAAAGATCTATAGTGGGATCAATAAAAATTTTGTTGAATAAACAGTAGCATCCCTAGCAAGAGGGTTTGGACCAACAACTTAAGGCAAACTTTGTAAACAAACAAGGAATATAGAGAACACAAAGTCAAGAATCCTAAAGGGCTCAACTAGTAATATTTGCTGTAAAAGGGATAGCCTAATTAAAGAAGCTTTGAGTTATACTTGAAAATTTTCAAATGAGTTCCCATTACTTTAGAATATACATACACCAACCACCTTTCATCTACTATATTTGCAATCAGATCAAAATAATTTTGTTGAATGAAAGAGCAGAAAAGTTCTCCAGTTGAGGATCTACTAGCAAAACTACAATCAATTTTCTATAATTACAGTTAACATGCAACAAAAGAATTTGCTTCAAGGACCTCTTTCAATGAAAAATCATCCTACAGATACTGAACTATTAATTTAAGTCCTAACTTGTACAAAAATGTGATCAATTTAATGGGATGATAGCAACTTAATCGTGGAAAAAAATTTCAGCTCAATCCATATGGATCATGGTAGAACAAGGCATCAACACTTCACATCAAGTTGTCAATCAACCAATTCTGTAGCAGACACTGCATGCCTTTAGTGTCTCAGATGTTATATAGCATTGAACCCAAATAGTTGGCATAAAGGCATTGTCAGCAAATGTTTTCCTTAAGTATTAGATGATTCACATAGTCCATAATAATTAGAATTCAGACAGAAAATTCTCAAGAACAAGAGCTGTAAAACTTATTAATAAGTCAAAAAACTGAAGAACTCTACGCAAGATTATCTGATTCAAGTTCCAAGTTTATACCAACTCAAACAAGAATGGACAAATTTATTTGGTTTTGCACTACCAAAAAGGCTTCAAAGAAGAAAGCACAACAATGCAAATGCCTATGTTCCCATGCCCACCCACACCCCCACATGCACCCACACACAAAAACAACAAAGAAACACAATAGAGGTATGCTACTTGAACAAATTCTTTCAATCCATTCTCCCACTCATCCCCAAATATTCACATAATTCTAGTTGCTCAGTCTATTCCCATTAATTTCAAGTTCCTCAAGTAGTATTGTGGCACGATTTTCCAAAAATATCTATAATAAAAAAAATGTTAAAAGCATATACATATTAATTTTTTTCCAAAACTAACTGCTAACTCCAAACATATAAAATTTTGACATACTAACTTTAGCTTACTTTTCTTCTAATCTTAACTGTATAAATATGATTTGCAAAGGACATGAAGATAATAACTGCCAAGACTTCTCCCTTTAAGAGATAAATAACGAGAGCAGATTTAAACCATGGCTCATAAAACAGGGCTAGGTAAAGCATGAAATTTCACAAGCCTCTAACTTCTCTTTCCAGCAAAAATCTCCAACTTGATAGCATATAGAAATGCAGAGTGCTAACAACCTTCATATCTAGCTATTAGTAAGAAATATTTAATAACTCATTCACTATGTTACTATGGTAGAGCTAAAACAATCATAATCCTGATTATCACTAGGGTGAGGAAACTTACTTGATTGTTTGCTTTACATGCTCAGGATTTCAAATCCTAAAATAAAAAGAAATATCACATACATGGGATACAATACTTGCTCGCGCCCCAGCACACATACAAAGGAAATTATGATAAAATTGAATATGGAATTAAATACAGCAGATAGAAACATGGAAAGCTTAAACGCACATCTTGTGATGTAAGTGCATCAACACAGAAAAGGGTGTGTAAGTGTAAACATACACATGGTGCATAAAACAAACATAAAAACCAAGATCAAACTCCCACTACAGGAATCAACTATATGAATCCTTCTCTGCCATTTACCATGATCTAGGGCGACATCCTCCAAATGTTGCAGAATGATAGTACCAAATGGAGAATACTCAGATGTAAACACAATAACCAAATGAAAATTAATAACTTACTTGTTCAGTGGGATGTGCTCGACAAGGGTCGCAAGTTGGCTAGGGCTCCGACCAAACCCAAGATGTCTGGCGAGAAGGCCGTCAGTCGGCTAGGAATAGCGGGAGACTGAGAAAGGGGTTCAACAGGGGTGAGAGTCCGCTAGGGCTCCGACCAAGCCTGAGACATCCGGCGAATAGCACGTACTAGGCCGAGAGCAGTGGGAGATTGGGAGAGAGGTTCGCGGGAGTAGGAGCCAGCTAAAGCAGGAGGGAAAAACGAGGAGCAGGGGAAAGTGTGGGAAAATATCCCGCGGGAAGGGATAAGAGTTTTGGGCATTAGTGATAGTTTCAAAACCGTCACTACTACTCTCCATCTAATATTTTTTTTTAAAATAACATAACATTAGTAATGGTCCATAATTCGTCACTAATAAGGGGTCAATGGTGACAAATTTGTAAATTTGTCACTTATACTATGAACATAAAATTTTTATTTAAAAAAAAAAAAAAGTATTAGTGACGAATCTACAAATTCGTCACTATTGGTACCTTATTAGTGACGAGTTTAAACCATCGTCACTAATACTCTGAAGTGAATTTTTTTTATTTGTTTTAAAAAAATGCATTATTAGTGACTTTTTCAAATCCGTCACTAATAAGAGACCAATAGTGACAAATTCATGAATTCGCTACTAATATTCTGAACTTAAAATTTTTACTTTTTTAAAAAATAGGGAGTATTAGTGAAGGTTCTCGAATCCATCACTAATAATCGGCCAATAGTGAGGAATTTACAAATTCGTCACTAATACTCTGAACTCAAATTTTTTTATTTTTTATTTTAAAAAGTGAAGTATTATTGACAGTTGTCAAATATGTCACTAATAATGACCAATAGTGACGAATTTTTTAATTCGTCATTAATTATTTGAACTTAAACCCTTAACTAAATTTTTTTATATATTCATAAATATTAGTAGTGATGATTGGTTAATCGTCACTAATAAGTGACTTTTAGTGACGAATTTAATTCGTCACCAATACCATAAAATCGTCGCTAATACTTTCCTAGAAAAAAATTTGCACGAAAATTGTTTACCGCGCAGTTTTTAGTGATAAAAGTATTAGTAACAGTTTTGAAGAATCATGACTAATACAACACTATTAGTGACGGTTTTAAAACCGTCACTAATACTTTCGTCACTAAAAACCTGTTTTTTTGTAGTGACCCTTAGAATAATCTAAACAAATTTTCTGGAATTTTATTTCTGCAGATAACAGAATCCAAATTTGAAAAAAATATAATTTGTGAAAGGTTTATGTAAGAAAGATATGGAGAGAATGATGAATTTTTTTGTATATTTTGTGGAGTTAGCTCTGTCTTTATATAGACAAAATTATGCCTTTTTCAAAATGTTGCATCTGTTCAAATTGCGAAGCAGATTCGATCTGGTCGCACCCGGCATCTACCTGGTCGAGCCCAACTAAATGTGCCACTAGCACCTTACAACCCACACCGTGCGCGCGCGTGTGCATGTGCGAGTGCGTATGCGGACAATGCAAAGTACCATATTAGGGTGCACTAGAATACACACGAGCACTTTCTCTTAACTAATTTTAAGAGATTATTCCACCTTATCATTTATTAATGACCTTTCGTTTTCCATTTTTTTCAATGTGGGACAAACCCACATTATATTAAATAATCTTCATAAATGCTTTAGAAAATTCATAAATGGAAAACTTTGAAAACCCACAAAAACGTATATTTTAGAAAATATTTCAATAGTATCCTGTATGTTGTTTGAGCAAGTTTAATGATTTTTTGTTGTTGCTTAAGAAAAAAGGTTCCATTAATATATATCTATCTATCTATATATATATATATATATATATATATATATATATATATGTTTTGCTATCAAGGTCTAGTGTTTGGTATGTTAGGGTCTAGGATCAGGCACATGATTTTAGTTTGATGGTTATTATATATCAAAAAAAAAAAAGGTTTACTTTCTTTTAGTTTTTTCTACTATAGGAAACAATGAGCTATCTCAAGAATTGAGTAGGAAAAAAATTATCATCAACAAATAATTATAATGATGCTAAATTAATTAGAGCGTCTGCAACTCCATCATCAACTCAATTTGAATTAAGATTGCAATGTGGAGAATAATTAACACGAGTACAATAATTTTAGAAAATCAATTAGTTACCAAATTAATGATCACTTAAAATCGGTTTGAATGACAAGTTGAATGTAGGAAAGGGTAATTGAATAAAGATTAAGGTTAGAAATGAAGGTCTCAAAAAATTAATTTGGTTTTATGTCTAGGAGATTTACCATAAAAAATATATATCTTTTAAGAAGATTAATGGAAAAGTTTAGAGAAAAGAAAAGGGACTTGCATATGGTATTTATTGACCTTGAGAAAGAATATGATACGATACCTAAGGAAGTTCTATGGTGGGTTTTAGAAAGAAAAAAAAAAAGAATGTATATTGTAGGTATACTGATCTCATGAAGGATATGTATGATGGAGTAATGACTAGTGTAAGAACTGTAGATGGGAAAACTAGAGAATTTCCAATCACCATAGGAGTACATCAAGGATCTACTTTAAACCCTTATCTTTTTACTTTAGTGATGGACCAACTGACTAAGCGTATTAAAAATGAGGCTCCATGGTATATGTTGTTTGTAGATGATATTGTATTAATTGATGAAATTAGGGACGAAGTAGAGGCTAATTAAGTTAGAATTATGGAGAGAAGCTTTGGAATCTAGAGGCTTTAGCATAAGGAGAAATAAGACAGAATATGTAACGACCTCAAAATTACAACCATTTTTTTTATGTATCTATATATCCTGTAACAAAATAACATTACTCTGATACCCGTAATAATATTCACTATCACATCTCGGACCTCAAGTTGTACTGAGGATACTTGTTCACAAAATATACCACTTAGCAGCAGATAACATAAAAATACATTAACCTTATTTACAATACCAGAGTTTCAGTATTTCCCAAAATATAAATATACATCTCCCAAAACCAAACACAATGCCCTAGGGGCAAACCCAAAAGTACAACTCTCAACTCAAAAACTTACCCTACAGTTACGGCAATACAAAAGTCATCTCTATCTTAGAGTACACTCCGCATGTCTATCTGGATCACCTGAAATGTTTGGAATGTTGGGGTGAGACACCTCTCAGTAAGACGGAATCCAATGTGTGGCAAATGAGTTTTACTTGAATAACATTATTATTTATTCAATTATAACTATGATAGCATTTCTGTGTAAAACTTATCATAACTCAGACCTATGCCTTTTAAAATAAGCTTTCTATTGGATATACTTTTAAATGTAATAGATAGATCTTGATCTCTATAAAAACTATATACATTTATCGATTTAACTGTGAAAGCTTCCCTGAAAGGATAATTGTATGCATAAATTAACCCCGTATGCTTAGGTTGTGCGGCCCGTGGGCAGGACTTAACTCTAACTAGCCAACTAGGCTAAGTTAAACTATAAACCTCTGTAGTACGATTGGCCTCTCCAACCTAGACTTGACTGCCAGGGAGCCTGCGTCTCTCCTCTAGGCACAATCGGCTGTTCCATTCTACACTCTATCTGAGATGTTTGGTTGCACTCTGTACTGTGTTAACAATGGTACCATGCTCTGTAATCTGTACTGGTCCAGCAAGGATCTGATATTATATAATACTATTTCTGTATATTACTGTTTTACCATGATTCTGTAATAAATTGTAATACCATGATTTTATACTAACTATAAATCATTACTTTGTAATAACTATATATCATGGTTCTGTAAAAGCTGAGTATAATCATGGTACTAAAAGGCTATATAAAATTGTATATTAAATATTTGTACTATATCTGATATTTCTCATGCCACACAATTTTAATGAAACTATTATTCTATAATCTGTACGGGTAAAATTGTATTTTCCTACTATATGAAAATAATACATATCATTTGTAAAACTTTCCTGCAACCCAAATTTCTGAATTTTCCCAAATATACCACAACTGTAAAATTCAAAACCCATAAACACATGTTATACTTGAATTAATAAAATTCCTGAAAATTAACTAGCATAACTTATTCCCCTTACCTGATTATCAAGAAGCCTGCTAAAAATACTATATTTATGCCCGTGGCATTCAGAATTCAAAAACCCCGAAATCATGTAATCCTAGAATAATATCTCATTCACATTTTCCTCAAACCCGCATACTCCATTTAACCAAGGAAACATAAAATACTCAACTACTTATCACCATTACCTAATTTCCTAAGGAAACGTCCGCAGGAATCTTAACCCCGTGCCAGCGGTGTTCACACCAAAGCCCTGTATTCCCCAAATCCCAATTTATCAATTCACCCCAGAATTATGCTCATATTCACATTCCTAGACCTATACACCCATTAAACTAATTAAAACACCAATCAACATCATAAACAACTTCCTCACCTCAGTTTGGGATGGTGCCTAGGATCCTCAAAAGATAATTCTGCTCTGGTCAAAATGACGAGGATCGCCGCTAGGCCCAAGATACAAAGTTTGATCATCGATTAGGCGAGTTTAGTGTGAGAAAATGAAGAAAGAGAAATAGAGGTTCACAGTTGCCAGAGGAGAGAGAGAGAGAGAGAGATTTTGAATTTTTTTACAACAAAATAACATGCAGCCCCTTATATACTATTCTGTCTCTAGCCAAAATTGTCAACGGTTTTCATAGGCTCCTAGAAAACTGTTGCCGATTTTGTCTTTAACCAATCCCAATTTTCACTATTACCCTTTTACCCAGCTACGGTAAATCCATATAACCGTCAACGATTTTCTTAGCTCTTCAGAAAATCGTCGTCGATTTCTCCTCACCAAACCATTTTCCTCTTTTCTTCTATTTTTATTATCATTTCTATTTTCCAAGTCTCTACATTCTCCTTTTCTTACAAAATTTCATTCTCGAAATTTGCTATCAATGTTATATATCAATTTCTAAGGAAAATTTGCTACAATTTTATTAATTACCCTCACTTATGGCGGAGGAATACCATGGTTATAAGACAGAGTTTTAGGAGATTACAGTTATTTAAAGAAAAAGAAAACTCTCCCATAACCATTTATAATCTAAACCAAAACACTAACCATCCTACCCTATATTATACAAGTCAAAAATACATACACTATTATTTTACTCTTAATATCTCATCTTTGATCTCCACTGAAAAGATGTGGATATCGTTGGCGCATCTGTTCTTCTAATTCCCATGAAGCCTCCTCAACTGCATGGTTGCGCCATAATACTTTTACCAGTAGAATTCTCTTTGTGTGTAGCTCCTGTTCCTTTCGATCTAGAATCTATACAAGCACTTCTTCATAAGACAAGGCATCACCAAGTTCCAATGTCTCATAACTAATCACGTGAGAGGGATCTAGAATACGTCATGAATTCTAGATAAAACTGGTGGTAAGGCGAACTTGTAGGCAAATGAACCCACTCTTTCAAGTATCTCGAATGGCCCAATATACCTAGGTCTCGGCTTACCCTTTCTTCCGAACCTCATTACCCCTTTTATTGGTGTAATTTTCAAAAAAAACATTATCTCCTGCACCAAATTCCAACTCTCGCCAGCGAGTATCTACATAACTTTTCTGTCAACTCTGAGTTGTTTGGATTCTATCTCTGATGAGTTTAATTTTCTCTAAAGTTTGTTGAACCATTTCTGGCCCCAAAATCTGTCTCTCACTAGTTTCATCCCAATATAATGGGGATCGGCATCTACTGCCATATAATGCCTCATATGGTGCCATCCCAATGGTAGCTTGGTAACTATTATTATAAGCAAATTTGACTAGTGGCATGTACTAGATCCACCTACAACCAAAATATAATACACAAGCTCGTAACATATCGTCCAGTATTTGAATCGCCCTCTCTGTTTTTCCATCGATTTGAGGATGAAAGGTCGTACTAAATGTCAGTTGTGTACTCGTGGCTCATTGCAAACTTTTCCAAAATTGCGATGTGAACTGTGGGTCTCGATCAGAGACGATGGACACTGGCACTCCATGTATTCTTACTATCTCCTGTATATATATATCTCTGCCAACCTACTCATGGAGTATACAACTCTGTTGGGAAGAAAGTGAGCAATCTTTGTCAACCGATCTACAACTACCCAGATAGCATCCTGTCCATGAAGTGTTGGTGGCAATCCTATAACAAAATCCATAGAAATATGTTCCCACTTCCACTCAGGAATGTGAAGCAGCTGTAATTTTCCTGTTGATCTATGGTGCTTAGCTTTTACCTGTTGACACGTCAAACACTGCTCTACGTTGTCACGCCCCGAACCCTCCAAGTGGGGCCTGGGGTGTGTTGTGATCCAATCACCTGTGTCTGATACCATAACCTCAATCACGTAGTGGAAAAAAAAAATAAGCATCCTTAATAATATACCAGAGTACTATATGTTGACCTTATAAGTCACGCCCTGGTTTTGATAATGACAAATACTCTTGTATTTAATAAATATCTAATTCATGTGCAGGTCCATATTAGCATATCATTAATGGCACGTAATAGATCAAAAGCTTGAAGACAATTTCATATTCCAAATTGTAATATCTCTAAGTGAAATTTGTCTGTAATAGTAATTAGGGTGTTCGGTTTGTAATAAGCACACACATCACATGCATGATTTATTTTGTAAGCTCACACTGAACCATGAATGAGATAGGACCTTAGAAAGACCTTAGGGTGTACCTTCGGTCGATCGACACCAGACTTTTTCGGTGTTTCCAAATTGGACCCCAAGTGACCTTAGGACACACACATATTCACATACATTTGTTAGGCACTTGATTAGGACTTGTTTGGTTCAATACGGGACCGAAATGCACACTTGGTGCACTTTCAGTCGACCAAAACCTGTAGTTCAAAAGGCCCTGGTCGACCGAACCAGCCCCGGGTCAACAGTTTGACCAAGGCCCGGTCGATCGAGACCTTATAGTTCATTTGACCCTGGTCGACCGAACCACCAAGGAGTCAACATTTTGACCTCCCGGTCGACCGACCAATTCTGTACTCCAACAACTTGGTCACTGAAGGGTCTCGAGAAAATTCCCAGCGATATGGTCGACCGAACCACACAGTTCAAAAAGGCCCGATCGACCGAACCTTGGAAAAATTGGAAAATCACCCTGCCTTGGTCGACCGACCACTCAGTTCAAAATACCCCTGGTCGACCGAGCTACTTGAGTCCTGGTCGACCGAACCATTTCTGGTCGACTGGACCTCTCGGGTTGCACCTATTTTTACCGCGGTTAATAATTTTTTAAACAGGGTTAAATCATTTTAAATGTCATTAAACTTTTCCAATAATCCCTAATAAGTCCCCAACGGTCAAAATTTTCAGTATGTTTATATATACTCTTTCATTTGGTGGATTAAGCACTGATTAGCAAAAAGATTAAGAAAATCTCTCTCAAGCCAAAATACTTATTTTTGCTTCTCATTACTCATACTTCTTTTGAAACCTACTCAAGCTTACCTTCTTCATCTATCTAAATCATTTGTAAGTGTATTGAGTATTATTGCTTAGAGGTTTGCTCTCTCATTTGTTGCATATTTGAATCTATCCTTTTTGAGAGCATAACCTAAGTTTTCTTAGGAGGCTTTGCCAATAAGCCTACCTTAAGAAAGACTTGTGGTGACTTCCCAAGTATTGCATTCTCATTGCAATAACTTAGGAAGTTCGTATTTGTTTGGGGCTTGCAAAAATACTTTCAAACTTATTCAAATATCTTGTGGTGTTCATATTGATATATTTGTGAAAAGGTATTTGTGCGTGTTATATTAATCTTTGTAGCAATATCCATTCAAATCTATATCATTTGCTAAAATACAAAGATTACTTATATCTTGCAGACCAAGCATATATATATATATATATATATATATATATATATATATTCACGGGATTAACATATTCTATTGAGTGATATTATTGAGGCTTGTTTAATACTCTGTGTGAACACATTTGTTTGAACACTCTAGAATACACAGATTATTATTGACACTCTCACGTGCGTACTACACTGATAGAAAACATTGTTGAGAGTTGACATATTTAGACCACACAGAGCTTACATTATTAAATCATCTGTGGTGCTTTGTGTTTGTGCGCATTTGTCGTACAAATCTGCTTTACGTGAAAGCACTCTTGTATTGTACCTTTGATTGTATATCTGAGAGATTCTAGGCGTGGCCTGAGGGGGCGGTAATCCAGCTCGGTAAGAATTGGTGTAAAGGTTGAGGTCAACCCTGTGATAATTTGACCTGGTTTGTATAGGTGCTGCTCCACCCATTTAAGTGAGCAAGGTATTGTGATAATCCTTGTGCTGGTTAACCAAGGCGGGGACGTAGGCAGTTGGCCGAACCTCGATAACAAATCTGCGTGTCATCTTCTCTTTACTGCTTTCTGGTGCCTGTATAATTGTTTAAACTGTTTTATTTAATTTCTGGTATATTTACATTGTGTGCACTAGATTGACCCTAGGCTTGTGAACATACTGCTGCTAAAAGGAATACCTAGGAGATAAAATTTAAAAATACCAATTCATCCCCCCTCTTGGGATCACGGTAAAGCTAACACTATATAAACATCCCAAAATAGTATTTCCCAACATTCAGTATCTATATATATATCTCAGAAAACTAAAAGGCATAAACCAAAAATACAACCAAAATCTGTACCCTCTCACAAAAATACTATGCCAACAAACCCAACCCCGAGCTCGCTAAGCTCTATCACATGGAGGTCCTGAAAAAGATAAATTGTATAACGGGTGAGACACATCTCAGTAAGACGGAATAAATTAATACCAGTGTATGGCTATCGTGAGGTTTATTACAAAACATAATCATTATTTACAAATTAATCCACAACTATGAAATCATTCTCTATACCTACTCACACATATGAAGTGTATTTTATTAACGAGTGCTCCCAAGGATCGGGGTGATTACCCGCCCATACAAGTAGCACCCCTCTGCTCTAATACCTTATGCAATCTATAGCTACAACTGAAGCATATCAAGGCATTTACCTTACTCAGGAAGCCCTCGGGTGGATAGTTTATCTCCTATTCACACACATTCACACAAATGTTTACAAGCAGAAGTTTCCAAGAATAGGGAAGATTACCCGCCCATACAAGTAGCTTTCCTCTACCCTAATATATTATGCAGCCTAGTATGGCTACATCTGATATTAATCTAGACACTCGCCTTTCTTAGCAAGCTCTCGGACGGAGAGTATGGTTTGCCCCAAATACATATAATACTACAATATAAAATACATTTATTACTTTACTATGTGTTTGTTATCTCTATATTATTCATCTTTTCAACTTCTCAGTTTTCACACTTCTCAGTAATTCACATCACATAAATCTCACTTTCCACACTTCTCAATATTTCACATCACATAAATTCCACTTCCACATTTCACATTCACATTTCACTTTCTTTGTATTCCTGTCTGCATTCATATATTTTGTTCTCATTTTATTCACTGGTTAAATTAACAATTATGCATTTAGAACTCTCTACTAGATGGATAACACACTATCATGCTTCCTCCCATGACGGGTTGTGTAGCCCGAAGGCTGGATTTAACCCCGGTTGGCCCATCAGAGTTAAATGAAAAAAATATCTTCTTCAGTTTGTAAGTCAAATTGGCCTGCCCACACTGGTCTAGACTCTGGGGGGAATCTCTACCCTACACAGCACCATCGACCATCTCGTCTCCACACTCTCCACGAGACATGTAGGTGCACTAATCTCTGCCAAAAATCACGTGCAACAGTACTGTGCATAACACGAAACCACAATCCACCGGAGTTCTCAAACCACAACTTGCAATTTAACATTCACATTCAACTCTGATTTAACAATCACACACAATCAATATTCTCAACGCATTTAAGTATTTCCAACATCTCATAAATATATATATATCGTAATTCATCGCATATATTCTTTTTACTCATGCCACATGATTTAGAATAATATAAATATTTATAAATTTACTAAAAATACGCCAACCCACATTCATCATTCACATTATTGAAAATACACATTTAATTATCTCCACAATTATCCAGAAAATCCATTACTTTCATCACTTCATTTTCGCAAATAATAACTAATAACACAACCTTAAGCTCAAAATCACAGTTCAAATGGTTGGCTTTTCTAAAATTCACATAATAAACATATACTTACACATATTGTTTTTCCATTTTAACCGGTAAATTCACAAAATTACAGGCTTAATCTATTCTCCTTACCTGGTTTTCAGAAACTACGCCTACAGGGATCCCAAAATTATACCCACGGCGCTCACTCGAACCCTGAATTCATAAATCTTAGTTTATCAATACCATCCCAAATAAAATACTATTCTTTTCCACATTTCCTAAACTCATAAACTTCAAATAAATAATTGAATTACCAAAAACCACAAATTTACTCAATTTCCTAAATCTTACCCTAGCCTTGGATTGGTATCTGAAAAACCCAATTCAAAAATCCGCTCCACTGGACTTGTAGAGAAATGTTCTTAGAACCATGTAGTGGTTTCAAATCGTCAGTTAGGCTGAAGATTTGAGACAAATTGAGAAGAGAGAGTGAGTTTACCTTACACCAGGCGTGGTGCCTACAACGCTCTTATGAAAAATCTACTCCGGTGAAATTGACGATGGCAGAGAATGGAACCCAACGATATTTTCCATTTTTCGATCGACCGAATATTTGCTGAGAAAATGAGAGAGGAGAGAGAGAGAGAGAGAGAGAGAGAGAGAGAGAGAGAGAGAGAGAGAGAGGGAAGGTGGAGGAGAGAGACGGAGAGTGAGAGAGTACTGGAGAGGCGTGAGAGACAGAATGGAATTCAATTTGAATTCTTGAAGAATCATTCATGATCCTTTAGGTAACCTTTATATATATAATTTAATTAATTATTTAATTTTTTTACTTCCATGCATATTATTTTTTGGGGCATTACATACGTACTCAACTATCTCTTTCTTAATATTGTTCCACCAAAAGGATTCCCAAAGATCCATGTACATTTTATTGCTTCCTGGGTGCACTGTATACAAGGATCGATGCGCCTTCTCTAAGATGATTCTTTTAATTTCAGGATCTATAGGTGCGCACAGTCTGGTACCAAACCTTAGAGCACCATCATCTAAAATAGTAAAATCAGTTCCCTGTTCACTCTGTACTTTATCTCTGATTTTTACTAATTTTGTATCTTGCATCTGAGCGATCTTAATTTTCTCCAACAAAGTTGGCTGAAGTACTAGGCTAGCAATAAATGCCTAGTGATCTCCATCTACCAGCTCTACTCCAAGCCTTTCCAAATCCATTCTGATTTGATGCTGCATCACCATTGCTGACATAGAGGCATTCCCTGATTTCTGACTCAAAGCATCAGCTACCACATTTGCTTTCCCTAGGTGGTAACTGATGGTACAGTCGTAATCTTTAATTAACTTCAACCATCTCCTCTACCTCATATTCAACTCTTTCTATGTGAAGAAATATTTCAAGCTCTTATGATCTGTAAAGATCTCACATTTCCCACCATACAGATAATGCCTCCAAATCTTTAAGGTGTATACCACTGCAACTAACTCTAAATCACGCGTCGGATAATTCTTTTCATATTCCTTGAGTTGCCGAGAAGCGTATGTCACAACCTTTCCTTCTTGCATCAATACACACCCAAGTCCTCTAAGAGATGTGTCACTGTAGATCACAAAATCTCCATCCCTTGATGGAATGGTCAAAACTGGTGCGATGGCGAGTCGCTTCTTCAACTCATGAAAGCTCTGCTCACATTCGTCGGTCCACTCAAACTTCACACTTTTCCTCATAAGTTGTGTCAAAGGACATGAAAATCTAGAGAAATCCTCTACAAACCGCCGGTACTATCCCACCAGACCCAAGAAACTTCGGATCTTTTGAACATTCCTCAGCCTCGTCCAATCACCATTGCTTCTATCTTGCTCGTATCTACCGAAATACCATTCCCGAAAATGACATGTCCAAGGAACATAACTTCCCTCAACCAGAATTCACATTTCTTGAACTTAGTGTACAACTTATTTTCTCTCAACATCTGTAGCACCATCCTCAGATGATCTTCGTGCTCCTCAAAACTCTTTGAGTATATCAGAATATCATCAATAAAAACAAGAACAAACTGGTCCAAATACTGGCGGAATACCCTATTCATTAGGTTCATAAATACTACTGGTGCATTGGTCAATCCAAAGGGCATAACCAAAACCTCGTAGTGGCCATACTTGATTTGGAAAGCTGTCTTTGGAACATCATCTACTTTAATTTTTACCTGGTGGTATCCTGGCCAAAGAACAATATTAGAGTAGACCCGAGTTCGCACGAGTTGATCAAATAAGTCATCAATATGAGGAAGAGGATACTTGTTCTTTATTGTCACTTTATTTATCTCTATGTAGTCTATACACATCCTCTTCGTCCCTTCTTTCTTCTTTACAAATAAAATTGGCGCTCCCCAGGGCGACACACTAGGCCTGATAAACCCTTTGTCTAATAATTCTTACAACTAATCTTTTAGTTCTTTCAATTTAGCTGGAGTCATTCTGTAGGGTACTTTAGAAATTGGTGTTGACCCTAGAAGTAAATTGATAGTAAATTCAATTTCATGATCTGGTGGTAAACTAGGTAACTCTTCTAGAAAAACATCTGAAAATTCCCTGACTACTAGAATATCAACAAGTTTCAATTCTCTCTCTAACACTTTATTTATACATACTATATACCCCTAGCAACCATCCTGGAGTAGTCTCCTTGCTTGAATAGATGAAACCAACTGCGGTGGGGCACGCACACAACACTGCACAAATATGAATTCCTACTCTTTAGGAGGCCTAAATACCACCTCTTTTTTATGACAATCAATATTAACATAGTTAGCTGCTAGCCAGTCCATACCCAAAATCATATCAAATCTTTGCATATCTAATACCACAAGATCAACGGGTAATACTCTTCTCTGAATGCTCACTGGATAATCTCTAAGCACCTTTCGACACCTCACCACTGACCTTGTTGGTGTAACTACGAACAGCTCGGTGTCTAATAGCTAGGTTTCTATCCCATATAATTTGACGTAGCCCATAGACAGGAAAGAATGTGAAGCCCTTGATTCAAATAAAATAACATCTTTATATGATAAAACAATAATAGTACTTGTTACAACATCACCTGCAGCGTCCGTGTCTCCTGGTGTCATCGTATAAACTCTCGTTGAGGCTATGTTCCTCTGCTGGCCTCCTCAAGGTGCCTGATTATTTCCCTAGAATGGTCTAGGAGTAGGTAAATTTTCTGGTTGAGCTTGGCAATTTCTCGCATTATGTCCTAGCCATCCACACCAATAGCAGACATTCTCTCATACCCGACAATCTCCCATGTGCCTCTTGCCACATCTAGGGCAGATAAGACAAGCCTGCCCGCCCTGATGTCCACGATTTCCCATCATTTTCCTCTGACCTTGTCGTACCCATCTCCTCTCCATGGGCCCTGGCTAGTACCTGCCTAAAATCGAAGAGGAGTGGGCCTCTTTCTCTAGCTCTATATCGTGGTACCCCTCTGCCTGCTCGCCCCTACTACAATAGCTCTATCAACCAACTCTGAGAAATCTTGTACTTTTAAAATGGTCACGTGTTCATAGATTTCTTGCCTCAAACCCCTCTCGAACTTTCTCGCCTTCTTAGCCTCGTTTGGGACAATATACAGAGCAAAACGTGACAGCTCAATAAATTTCACCGCGTATTGCTAGATAGTTAGATGCCCCTGCATTAAATTCAAGAATTCTTCTACCTTAGCTTCTCTAAAAGTGGCGGGGAAATATTGATCAAAGAACACCTCCTTGAACCGGCTCCAAGTCATGGCTACTAGCATAGGTCTTTGTTCCTCTAACAATCTCACAACTGTCCACCACCTCTCAGCCTCACCTATCAACTTATATGTGGCAAAAGGGACCCTCTATTCATCAGTACAATGCAAAACCATCAGTGTTTTGTCAATTTCCTGCATCTAGTTTTCAGCAATTACAGGATCGACTCCCCCCAAGAATGCTGGAGGATTCAGGTTAGTGAACTGCTGGATCGTACAGCCTTGGTCAGCTAGTGGGCAGCACTGTTCTCTGGGATTTTGGTCAATTTCCACCATAACTTGTTGTGCTACATTGCGCTGCACCTAGTCAGTTTCACTACCACCCATACTAGAAGGCTTTGCACCGCTACTACCACCGACATGTGCATTGTTGTTTTCGAGATCCATCCTGCAACAACAAAAGAATAATCTGAGAATCCTAATTACATAACACAACTATTACATTAATTTAACTACGATATCCTCATACTACCTATCTACTAATTTAAGGCTCAATCTTACCGTTTGGAAACAAAACCGATGATAACTTACCATGATTTTCCTGAAATTGTCACCTCAGGAAAAACACAGAAACTATCCCGAAGTTCCTGCCTCCAAACCGCGAGACAAACCCTAAATTCATACCTTAGTTCTTCACATTGACTTTATCAAAATCTCAGTCTACCCATTTTGACGTTGTACACTAAAGTCTATAGAACTTATCAACCTAGACTCTGATACCAAACTTGTAACATTACTCTGATACCCATAATAATATCCACTATCACATCTCGGACCTCAAGTGGAACCGAGGATACTGGTTCACAAAATATACCACCTAAGTAGTGGAAAACATAAAAATACATTAACCTTATTTACAATACCAGAGTATCAGTATTTTCCAAAATAACAATATACATCTCCCAAAACCAAACACAATGCCCTAGGGGTATACTCAAAAGTACAACTCTCAACTCAAAAACTTACACTGTAGCTAGGACAATACAAAAGTCCTCTCTATCTCGGAGCACGCTCTGCACACCTATATGGATCACCTGAAATGTTTGGAATTCTGGGGTGAGACACCTCTTAGTAAGAGGGAATAAATTACATCCAGTGTGTGGCAAATAAGTTTTACTTGAATAACATAATTATTTATTCAATTGTAACTATGATAACATTTCTGTGTAAAACATATCATAACTCACACCTATGCCTTTTAAAATAAGTTTTCTATTGAATATACTTTTAATTGTAATAGATAGATCATGTTCTCAATAAAAACTATATACATTTATCTATTTAACTGTGAAAGCTTCCCTTGATGGATAATTGTATACATGAATTAACCCCGCATGCTTGGGTTGTGCCGCCCGTGGGTTGGACTTAACTCTGATTGGGCTACCAGGCTAAGTCAAACTATAAACCTTTGTAGTACGATTGGCCTCCTCAACCTGGACCTGATTGCCGGGGAGCCTGTGTCTCTCCTTTAGGTACAATCAACTGTTCCATTCCACACTCTATCTGAGATGTGTGGTTGCACTCTATATTGTGTTAGCAACGATACTGTGCTCTATAATCTATACTGGTCCATTAGGGATCTGATACTATATAGTATTATTCCTATATATTACTATTTTACCATGATTCTATAATAAAATGTAATACCATGATTTTGTAATAACTATAACTCATTGCTCTGTAATAACTGTATATCATGGTATTGCAAAAGCTGTGTGTAATCATAGTATTTTAAAGGCTATATAAAATTCTATATTAAATCTCTGTACTATATATTATATTTCTCATGCCACACAATTTTAATGAAACTATTATTCTATAATATGTATGAGTAAAACTGCATTTTTAAGCTATATGAAAATAATACATATCATTTGTAACCAAAATTTCTGAATTTTCACAAATATACCACAACTATAAAATTCAAAACCCATAAATACATGTTATACTTGAATTAATAAAATTCATGAAAATTAACTGGTGTAACTTATTCCCTTTACCTGATTATCAAGAAACCTACTAAAAATACAATATTCACACCCGTGACATTCAGAATTCAAAAACCCTAAAATCATGTAATCCTAGAATAATATCACATTCACATTTTCCTCGGACCCACATACTCCATTTAACCAATAAAACATCAAATATTTAACTATTTATCACCCTTACCTCATTTCCTAAGGAAACGTCCACAAGAACCCTAAACCTGCGCCTGCGGCGTTCACACCCAAACCCTGTATTTCACAAATCCCAATTTATCAATTCACCCCAAAATTATGCTCATATTCACATTCTTAGACCTATACACCCATTAAACTAATTAAAACACCAATCAACATCATAAACAACTTCCTCGCCTCAGTTTGGGATGGTGCCTGGGATCCTCATAACATAATTCTGCCTCGATCAAAATGACAAGGATTGTCGCTAGGCCTTAGATACGAAGTCTGATCATCGATTGGGTAAGTCTAGTGTGAGAAAATGAAGAGAGAGAAAGAGGTTTCGCAACTGCCAAAGGAGAGAGAGAGAGATTTTGAATTTTTTTACAACAAAATAACATGCAGCCCCTTATATACTATTCTGTCTCTGGCCAAAACCATCGATGGTTTTTTTAGGCTCCCAGAATTCCGTCGCTAGTTTTGTCTTTAACCAATCACAATTTTAACTATTACCCTTTTACCTGGTTGCAGTAAAACCATATAACTGTCGACGATTTTCTTAGCTCTTTAGAAAATCATCGCCGGTTTTCTCCTCACCATACCATTTTCCTATTTTCTTATATTTTTCTTATCATTTCTATTTTCCAAGTCTCTACAGAATATATGAAATGTAATTTCAGTATTAGTAAGAGGAATATTGGAGACAAAGTTAAACTTGATGATGAAGAAATAAATAACACTTGTAGATTTCGATACCTTGGATCTATTATGCAAGATGAAGTAGAAATTGAAGATTATGTATTGTTTAGAATTAAAGTAGGTTGGGTAAAATGAAGAAATTCTTCAAGTGTGTTTTGTGATCATAGAATACCCTTAAAATTAAAAGGTAAGTTTTATAACCATTTATATTATATAGATTTGAATGTTGAGCAACGAAGAAAAATAATATCTAAAAAGTAAAAGTTGTTGAGATAAGAATGCTTAAATGGATGAGTGGTATAACACTGAAAGATAAATTAAGAAATGAACATATTTGCGGTAAGTTAGGTATAGCTCCTATAGAAGATAAGATAAGGGATGGATTGTTGGGAACTAAGAACAAATTCCCAAAACCTGTGAGAAACAAAATAGAGAAAGAATACATGCCAAAGAAAAATCAATCACACACACAAGACAGTATTTAAGTGGTTCGATAATTTTTCCTACGTCCACGGAGTTGCAGGGATTTCACTATTATCAGGAAGAAAATACAGAGAGTGCGGCGGTACAATGCTCTCCCTCTTGCTCTCTTGCGAAGTGTGACCACATAACCCTAATCACCAAAAAAAATAATCATTTTATATGCTGTGCACATGGTTTCGAATGGGCTACAAAACGAGCCCTAAAAATTTTTTCATTAAAAAAAGGTCAGGTCATCATCCAAATTTAACCCAACTAGGCTCCACAAAAACCCAACAGGGACGACTCAGATGATATGAAAACTTGCAATGTATGCCACATAGTGCACCAGTGAGGAAAAGTGAGTTAGCTACTATAGGGGGCAGTAGAAGAGGTAGAGGTAGACCTAAAATAATTTGGAAGGAGACAGTAAGGATTTAATAGCCCTGAATCTATTAAAAGAAATGGTCCATGATCGCATAAATTGACGGAAAATGATTCATATAGCCAAACCCACCTAGTGGGACTTAAGGCTTGGTTTTGTTGTTTTTTTTTTTTTTTAAATTAATTCAAACGACAAAATGAAAATCCTCTTGCAAAAATTAGTTAAGTGAACCTTATATATTAATCTGTAAGAAATTAAAGAAGAAATATGGTGTTTGAAATTTAGTTCAAGTTTGCAAATCATTGATGTTTGGGATTTAGTTTAGGGTTGAGGTTAACTCAAAATGGAAAAACCCAAAAGAACTGAAGAATAGAAAGAGGAATTGAAAAATAAAGAATTGTTGGCCTAATAAGGCTTAAAATTCTTATTTTGATGATAACAAATCAAATGATATATTTAATATGTTTTAAGTAAAAGTTTTCAGGAAAATAACAGAGTGCAAGTGCATAAGAAAGTTCATGGATTACAAAGAGCATGAAGAACGAATTCATATTGAGAAAAGCTCAAAGGAAAGATGCAACTACAAAGATGATGGAAGAACAAGTTTGAAGATTAAATTATACTTTTAAGGATATTCTCAAATGTAAGTACTTCAAAGTAAATCTCAAGTATAAAGCAATTTAAAGCTCAAAGAAAATTAAAAATATGTTTTAAACATATACTTTAAAGAATAATTTTTCAAATCAATAAAAAGAAAGGGTTTAAGAAAAGAAATTTTTTTAAATACTGAAAGGCCAGGCGACTACCATATTGAGGCAGGGACTGCCAAATTAAAATAGAAACCTTTTTAAAAGTCAATAGCTAGACAGGCGACTGCCAAGTCGTGGCAGGCGACTGCCACTCGAACGTTTGCAATAAATTTCTCAATGAAAAGATTTTTTGAACACGTTTTTGAATACATTTATTTCAAAATATTTGAAAATGAATTTTAGAAATCTTTGGGAGTAATGGATGATTTCTAAAGCCTCTATAAATAGTCTTAATCTCAAAGAGAAATTACACAAGAGAAAGAACTTTGATGAAATATTCAAAAGAATTTTGAAATTGAGAAATCCTCTAAAGTTTCCAAATCTAGTGCTTTTCAACAACTTTTTCTGATCCAGAGATATTCAAAGGCTTTTAGATCAAAGTAAGTTTTTTTTTTTAAAAGGTTTTAGATCAACTAATTTTCAAGTATTCAAAACTTTGTTTTCAAAGGATCTAAAATTCTTTTGAGATAAAATCTCTTATCTGAAATTGATTTACAATTTGAAGCAAAGTTTTCCAATGATCAAAATCTTTTATCTTCTTGGGAAAATTATTTGATAATCCATACCAAGTAATTAAGTTTGAAAATTCTTATATTTGAATTACTTTGAGGTATAAAGTGAGCTGATTGGTGTATTAATTCACTCTACTGTGAGAGTTCTCTTTTGTACACATATTCCTTTGTTATCTTTCTTAAACGATTCTGAGTTATTGAATCGTTGAACCAAATAAGGGGTTGTTATTTGGAGAGGCGGGCTCTAGCCTAATTGAAGGAGTGTATTGTAAGTTGATATTGTTCCACCAAGTAACGGAACTGATATAGTGGAATCCTTTGGTATTTTTGCCAAAGGCGAGGACCTAGGCTGTGTTGAAGCCGAACCTCATAAAAACTCGTCTCTTTCTCTCTGATTTACTTTACATTTCTTACTTGCTGTTGTTATATGATTTATATGTGCAGGTTGCAGTTTCTAAATTGAGAAAGAAACAAAAAGCACTTGATATTTAGAAAGTACGTTTTGATTAATCGTTTGCGGAAACCTAAGAAGGGAGTACATTGATTAATCTGCGGAAATCTTGTTCAAGTAAAGTGTTTGCTAAGAGTTTACAGGGAAATCAACAAAAGTTCTTACATCTTAATTGAATGAATGAATTATCATTATTTCATTGATTGATTTGTAAATTTAAATTTCTATATTCTTGAAGTGTGGTTATTATACATACATACATACATACATATATATATATATATATATATATATATATATATATATTGTTTTCTAGGTTGGTAAAATTAAAAGTCGATAAATCATTAAAATATTAAAAAGAATCCAATTCCCCTCCCCCCCTCTTGGGAAGCTATTCCTCATTTCAATTGGTATCAGAGCCAGGTTATAGAAATTCCTAACAAGAATCTATAAAAATACCAAATGACAAATATTGGAGTAGCACCTTTTGGTGAAGGACAATCCTCTACTCGTCCACCAATCTTTTGTGGACACAACTACACTTTTTGGAAAAAGAGAATGGAAATATATCTCCAACAAATGGATTAGAAAGCTTGGGAGGTTGTCATGGATGGAAACCTTATTCCCTCTAAGTTAGTTGATGGAAAATATATTCCAAAAGAAAAGAAAGACATGACTGACTCAGATTATAAAATGCTTCAGATTAATGCAAGTGCTATGAATGCATTATATTGTGCACTTGATGCAAATGAGTTTAATCGAGTCATGGCCTGCAAAACAGCTAAGGAAATTTGGGATAAACTAGAGGTAACTTATAAAGGAACGTTTGATGTTAGAGACAATAGGATAGACATGCTGACAACTGAATACGAAGCTTTCAAAATGAATTCTGAAGAAATAATATCAAGCATGTATACCGGATTTACCCACATAATAAACTCTCTAAGTGCCTTAGGAAAAACCTATACTACATACAAAATGATCAGGAAAATTCTAAGAGGTCTACCTCCTATTTGGGAACCAAAAGCCACAGCCATCACGGAAGGCAGAAATCTAAAGACTACTTCTTTGGATGAACTTATAGGCTCACTTCTTACATATGAAATGGCACTGAAAGAAAGGACTCCTGAATCAAAACATAAAAAATACATAGCTCTAAAAGCATCTAGCCATAGTTCTAGTGAAGAAGAAAGTGAAACAAGTGACTTAGATCAAGATGAATTGGCATTCGTTACTAAAAGATTAGGAAAATTTTATAAAGGAAATAAAATAATTCCTAGAAAATTTTATAAAAAGAAAACTGAAAAAGGAGATACAAGTAGGAAAGAAAATAAAGGTAAGAATGAACCAATCTGTTATCATTGCAAAAAACCAGGGCATATTAAACCAGAGTGTCCATTACTCAAGAAAGACAAGAAGAAAAAGAAGCAATGAAAGCTACTTGGGATGATTCAAGCTCCAACGAAACTAAAACTGAATCAAGTGAGTAAGAGATGGCAAATATATGCTTCATGGCAAACAATGAAGAGGTAAATTCTTATTACTCTTCAACAGAATCTCAAAATGTGTCTTGTGATGAATCATGTGACAGTTTGCCTCCTTATAAGGAATTACAAACTGAATTAATTTTACTACGTAAAAGGTTTATAAAAGTGTCTAAAAGAAATATAACTTTGAAGGATCAGAGTCAAGAACTAGTAAAACAACTAGAATCATTCAAAGTTATTGAAGAAGAAAGAAATATTTATATTAAGAAGCTAGAAGACGAAATAAAACAAGAATTAGATAAAACTCATATAGATGGGTTGAATAAGAAAGATTTAGAAATAAATAAACTCAAAAAGATAGTTGAGGACAAAGAAAAGATTATCTATAACTTTACTAGAGGTAAAGAGAACTTTGAAAAGATGATTGGACAGCAAAGGCTTCATGGAAACAAAGAAGGAATAGGCTACAATGGTAAAACAAATAAAAAGAATAAAAAGCTATACATGGGATACTTTAATAAGGAAGCAATGTTCTATGCTAGCACTTCATCAAATAACAAACATGAACACACTACTTGCTATATGTGTAAGACTAAAGGTCATATAATGTTTAATTGTCCATTAAAGAGAAAATATGTTAAAGTCCAAGGAGAATGGAAGACAAATAATGGAACTAACAAAACAATAAAAGTTCAAAGAAATTGGGTTTCAAAAACTAACACTTAGTGTCCCTTATTATAGGTTTGCCTTAGGACAACAATGACAACAGACAAATGGTACGTGGATAGCGGATGCTCAAGGCATATGACCGGTGACAAGACCAAGTTCACTACTTTAAAACAAAAGGATGGGGGATACGTCACCTTCGGCGACAATGCCAAAGGTAAAATTGTTGGTATAGGTAAAATCGATAAGGAACCTTTACTTACTATAGATAATGTGTTATTAATACAAGGACTAAAACATAATCTATTAAGTATCAGTCAATTAAGTGATAAAGGGTTCGAAGTAATGTTGATGAAAGAAAAATATGTCATCCAGAATCCCAAAAATAAAGAAATCTTGTTTATGGCTCATAGAATAAATAATGTTTACTGTATAAATCTTGAGAAAATAACAAATCAAAACATAACTTGTTTAACAGCCATGAATAAAGCAAGTTGGTTATGGCATAGGAAACTAGGACATGCTAGCATGGACCTACTATCTAAATTATCTAAGAAAAATCTTGTAAAAGGATTACCAAATATTGAGTATGTAAAAGACAAAATATGTGATGCTTGTCAAAAGGAAAAACAAGTAAAAACAAGTTCTAAAAAGAAAAAATTCATATCCACCAAAAGACCCCTAGAACTTCTACACTTAGACTTATTTGTTCCAACTAGAACCTTAAGCTTAGGTGGAAAATAATATGCTTTTGTAATAGTAGATGATTTTTTTCAAGATATACTTGGGTAATTTTTTTAGCAAACAAAGATGAAGCTTGTAATCAATTGATAACCTTATGCAAGAAACTACAAAATGAGAAAGGTTATAATGTAACAAGTTTTAGAAGTGACCAAGGTAGAGAGTTTAAAAATAAAGAAGTTGAAAATTTTTGTAATGAACATGGAATAACTCACAATTTTTCAGCATCTAGACACAGCAAAATGGAGTTGTTGAGAGGAAAAATAGAACTTTGCAAGAAATGGCAAGAACAATGCTCAATGAAAATAGTTTACCTAAATATTTTTGGGCAAAAGCTGTAAATACAGCATGCTATATTGTAAATAGGGTATCAATAAGATCGAAAATAGATAAAACACCATATGAAATTTGGAAAGATAGAAAACCAAATATATCCTACTTTCATGTATTCGGTTGCAAATGTTTTATTTTAAATACCAAAGATGACCTAGGAAAATTTGATGCAAAGTCAGATGAAGGTATTTTCTTAGGCTATTCTACAAATAGTAAAGCTTATAGGATTTATAATAAAAGAACTTCTACAATTATGGAATCAATCCATATAACTTTTGATGAATCAAATCATTATACAATTAAAGATATGAATGATGAGAAAGAAGTCACTTGACAAAAGAAATATGTTCTTGAAATAAAAGAAAAAAAGAACAATGATGCATTAAATGAAAATCTTTCAGAAAAACTGAATCTTCCTAAAGAGTCGAAATATGACAAAAATCACCCAAAAGAACAAATTCTTGGTGAAACATCAAAAGGAATAACTACTAGAGCCACACTAAAAAATATTTGCAATCATTATGCTTTCTTATCTCAACAAGAACCCAAAAATATTGAAGATGTCTTAAGTGATGACTCTTGGATCATAGCTATACAAGAAGAATTAAATCAATTCGAAAGAAGTCAAGTATGGGAACTAATACCAAAACCCAAAAATAAATCAATTGTAGGAACCAAATGGGTATTTAGAAATAAGAAGGATGAAAATGGAGTTGTTGTAAGAAATAAAGCTAGGTTAGTGGCACAAGGATATAATCAAGAAGAAGGAATTGACTATGATGAAACTTTTGCACCTGTGGCAAGGATGGAAGCCATTAGGATGCTCTTAACCTATGCAGCCTATAAGGACTTTAAGTTATATCAAATGGATGTGAAGAGTGCATTTCTTAATGGATATATAAACGAGGAAGTATATGTCAAACAGCCCCCAGGGTTTGAAAATTCTAAACATCCAAACCATGTATTCAAATTGACAAAAGCTCTTTATGGTTTGAACAAGCTCCAGGAGCTTGGTATGAGAGATTAAGTAAATTATTACTTAAAAATGAATTTACATGAGGAAAAGTAGATAGTACCTTATTCATTAAAACTAAAAACAAAGATTTGCTATTAGTTCAAATATATGTGGATGATATTATATTTGGAGCTACAAATAAAGATCTATGTAAAGAATTTGCCACATGTATGCAAAAAGAGTTTGAGATGAGTATGATGTGAGAATTAAATTACTTTCTTGGATTACAAATCAAACAAGCAAAAAATGGAATCTTTATAAATCAAACTAAATACATTAAAGACATGTTAAAAAAATTTGATATGGAAGAAAGTAAACCCATAGGAACTCCTATGAGTATTTCAACTAGTCTTGACAAAGATGAAAAAGGGAAACAAGTTGATACTAAGCATTATCGATGAATGATAGGAAGCCTACTCTATTTAACAGCAAGTAGGCCAGATATTATGTTTAGTGTATGTATGTGTGCAAGATTTCAGTCAGCCCCAAAGGAATCACATAAAACAGCAGTGAAAAGAATTCTTAGATATCTCATGGGTATTCTTGAACTAGGTTTATGGTATCCAAAGGAATATGGATTTGAAATGTTTAGTTATTCAGATGCAGACTTTGCTGGATGTAAAATAGATAGAAAAAGCACAAGTGGAACGTGTCATTTTCTAGGACATTCTCTAGTTTCATGGTCTTCAAAGAAACAAAATTCTGTAGCATTATCCACAGCAGAAGCAGAATATATTGCTGCAGGAAGCTGTTGTGCTCAAACTCTATATATGAAGCAACAATTAAAAGATTTTCAAATACAGTATCAAATTATCCCTATAAAATTTGATAACACAAGTGCTATTAATATCTCAAAAAATCCAGTATCTCACTCAAGAACAAAACACATTGATATAAGACATCATTTCTTGAGAGATCATGTACAAAATGAAGATATAGTACTGGAATTTGTAAATACACATGATCAATTAGCAGATATTTTCACAAAACCTTTGTCGGAAGAAAGATTCATATTTATAAGAAGAGAATTGGGCATACTTCATAATCGAGAAGTCAATTAGGGTCTGTTCTGGTTGGCAGGCGACTGCCACCAAGGTACCAGGCGACTGCCTGGCCACTGTCTTTTAAAATTCCACAAAGACAGGCGCCTGCCACATTGAAGCAGGCAACTACCTCACGGTGGGTAGGGTTTAAAACCCTATTCTAAGTCATTTTAAAACCCTCCAAGTGCCTGACCATTCATTCTTCTCTCTAAAAACCCTTCGTCTCCATCACTTTCCATACAAAAATCTCACTTAAAACCATCTTAAAACCTAGCATCAAATCCTTTTCCCACACAAACACCGAACCTAACTTCAAATTTCCTTGATTTTCTTCTTCATCTAAAAATGCCTAGATAAAAATCCGTTAGTGTTAAAGGATCCTCATCTTCCATAAAAATCAATAACGATGAAGTGGAGAAATGGTTGGTCACTCCACATGCCAAGCACCTCTACCGAAAGCAAATTGCTTCAGCAGACCCGATATTAGGTAAGGTACTCAACTTAATGTTCTTTAATTCAGATTATCCCGAAATCTTGGAACTTTTCAAGGATATTGGATGGGATAAGTTCATCACCTACCAAGTTAAAGGGTATTATCCTAATGTTGTACATATTTTCTATGCAAATATGGAGCGATATGAAAATGGAATCAAAACAAATATGCTTGGGAAAGAGATTCAACTAAATCCCATATCTTTGGGAAAAATTCTACAAATTAAGCCAGGGGATTTTGAGATTCATATTATTGAGAAACAATGGATGATGGCTCAAGGTTTCACACCACAAGATTTTTTGCCACTAGTAATGACTGACATTCCAGTAAATTTTGGTCATCCTCCACTTTATAAGCTACTCAATTTGAAAGCCCTCATTTTGCATAAGATCATTACATACAATATTTTACCACGATCTGGTTCTCACGACACATTTCATTTTTGGATTGTTTTGTAATGTGGTGCATCCTCAAAGGGAAAAAGTTGGATCTTCCAAGCTTGATTATTCAGTGGATTATTATGAAAGTTGATGCTCCCCGTGTTGTCTTACCATATGCAGGAATGTTGAATATGGTTTTTGCCCATTTCAATGTTTTAACTCCATCATTCAACTTTACTAGCAAGACATATTATGATATCTTTAATGATACTGTTCTAAAAAGAATGGGCTATATGAATTCTCCTCAAGGATGGTTCCATAAAGGACATAGGAATGTCTAGTCTGCACCACCTTCTTCATCATCTTTCCACACAACTTCAATTCAGCTTGCTGCAGACACTCCTTCATGGTTTGTTCCATTTTTCAACCATTATATGACATTCAGTGGTGATATGAGATCTGGTCTTGGTATTTTGCAAGAAAAGGTTACATCCATAGAAACCCACTGTTCACAAATTGATAAACGGGTTGAAAAGATTGAGCAACAATTAGCTAGCTCCTCGAAAGGAAAAACTCCTATGAGTATCAGCTCTGCTACTTCTAGTGAGGATGAATCTAGAGAGCAAGAAGAAGGAGAAGATGACAATTATCAAGAGGAAGGACAGAATGAATCTGAAGAACAAGAAAAAGAAGATGATGAAAGTGAAAATATGGAAGCTTCTGACTGATTTTTACTTTTATGTGTTTTTATGTATTCAAGTTTTATCGGCTATGCAACCTTTGGTGTTCTAGAACTAGTATTTTAACTTGAAGTATTTTCTCTATTTTTCCTCCTTCCCTCCTTTTTGATAGATGTCCAAAGGGGGAGAGAAAGTTGTAGTGCAAAAATATGAAGTATGTTTGTGACTTTTAATGAAGTTTTTTTTTCTCTAAATATACCATGCTTTGTGATAGGGGGAGTCATGAAAATATAACATGCTTATTGATAAAGGGAGCCATGAATTTTAAAAACTTATTATTTTTGCTCTCTCTATTTGTCATCATCAAAAAGGGAGAGATTGTTGGCCTAATAAGGCTTATAATTCTTGTTTTAATGATAACAAATCAAATGATATATTTAATATGTTTTAAGTAAAAGTTTTCAGGAAAATAACAGAGTGCAAGTGCATAAGAAAGTTCATGGATTACAAAGAGCATGAAGAACGAAGTCATATTGAGAAAAGCTCAAAGGAAAGAATGCAACTACAAAGATGATGGAAGAACAAGTTTGAAGACTAAATTATACTTTTAAGGATATTCTCAAATGTAAGTACTTCAAAGTAAATCTCAAGTATAAAGAAATTTGAAGCTTAAAGAAAGTTAAAAATATGTTTTAAACATATACTCTAAAGAATAATTTTTCAAATCAATAAAAAGAAAGGGTTTAAGAAAAGAAATTTTTTTAAACAATGAAAGGCCAGGCGACTGCCATATTGAGGCAGGCGACTGCCAAATTAAAATAGAAGCTTTTTTAAAAGTCAGTAGCTAGACAGGCGACTGCCTTGGTTCTAACAGGCGATTGCCTACATTCTGTTTTGAAAATTGCTTTATGACAGGCAACTGCCAAGTCGTGGTAGGTGACTACCACTCGAATGTTTGCAATAAATTTCTCAACGAAAAGATTTTTTGAACCACGTTTTTGAATACATTTATTTCAAAATATTTGAAAATGAATTTTAGAAATCTTTGGGAGTAATGGATGATTTCTAAAGCCTCTATAAATAGTCTTAATCTCAAAGAGAAATTACATAAGAGAAAGAACTTTGATGAAATATTCAAAAAAATTTTGAAATTGAGAAATCCTCTAAAGTTTCCAGATCTAGTGACTTTCAACAACTTTTCTGATCTAGAGATATTCAAAGGCTTTTAGATCAAAGTAAGTTTTTTTTTTTTTTAAAGGTTTTAGATCAACTAATCTTCAAGTATTCAAAATTTTGTTTTCAAAGGATCTAAAATTCTTTTGAGATAAAATCTCTGATCTGAAATTGATTTACAATCTAAAGCAAAGTTTTCCAACGATCAAAATCTTTTATCTTCTTTGGAAAATTATTTGATAATCCATACCAAGTAATTGAGCTTGAAAATTCTTATATTTGAATTACTTTGAGGTATAAAGTGAGCTGATTGGTGTATTAATTCACTCTATTGTGAGAGTTCTCTTTCGTACACATATTCCTTTGTTATCTTTTCTAAACGATTCTGAGTTATTGAATCGTTGAACCAAATAAGGGGTTGTTATTTGGAGAGGCGGGCTCTAACCTAATTGAATGAGTATATTGTAAGTTGGTATTGTTTTACCAGGTAACGGAACTGATATAGTGGAATCCTTTGGTGTTTTTGCTAAAGGCGAGGACATAGGCTATGTTGAAGCCGAACCTCGTAAAAATTCTTATCTCTTTCTCTCTGATTTACTTTACATTTCTTACTTGTTGTTGTTATATGATTTATATGTGCAGGTTGCAGTTTCTAAATTGAGAAAGAAACAAAAAGCACTTGATATTTAGAAAGTACGTTTTGATTAATCGTTTGCGGAAACCTAAGAAGGGAGTACGTTGATTAATCTGCGGAAATCTTGTTCAAGTAAAGTGTTTGCTAAGAGTTTACAAGGAAATCAACAAAAGTTCTTACATCTTAATTGAGTGATTAAATTATCATGATTACATTGATTGATTTGTAAATTTAAATTTCTATATTCTTGAAGTGTGATTATTATTTATATATGTACATATATATATATATATATATATATATTGTTTTCTAGGTTGTTAAAATTAAAAGTTGATAAATCATTAAAATATTAAAAAGAATCCAATTCACTCCCCCCTCTTGGGAAGCTATTCCTCATTTCAAGAATGCCAATGAGAGAAAGAAGATGTCATTTTAAAGATGGACAATTGTATTTCTTCATATTGTTTATGTGAGATGAAGTTTATACTATTGAACAAAATTTAAAAATGGGGTATAAATGAATTCAATATTTAAAGACCGATAATTCACCAATAAAAATTTTAATTGCATGAAAATATCAGTAATTAATCCGAATATGGTAATTTGAAAAGGGACACTTGTATTTTTAAAACTTGCCTAGGTGAGATGAAGTTTATACTCGTAAACAAAATCTAGATGGGGTGTGAATGAATTCAATACTTAAAGGATGATAATAATAATCAAGAGTTAATGACATGTAATTTCATTCAACTTAAATCAATCTAAGGTTAATTTGGCATCATTTCAAAAAGTAGGTGTGATATGGTAATTTGAAGAGGGATAATTGTACTTTTACAAATTGACTAGGTGAGATGAACTTTATGCCCATAAACAAAATCCAGATGGGGTGCGAGTGAATTCAATACTTAAACAGATGGGGTGCAAGTGAATTCAATACTTAAAGGATAATAATAATAATAATAATAATAATAATAATAATAATAATAATAATAATAATAATAAAGTGTTAATGACATGTTACTTGGTTTAACTTAAAACAATCAAAGGTTAACTTGGCACCATTTGAAAAAGTAGGTGTGTAAGGAGGTGCTGGTACCTTCTCCTCATACAACCACACAATTAAACTTAACTTTGGTAGGGCACACTATGAGTGTCAACTTCTTTGGACTTGGGTATAGTTTAGAAATCAATGAACTAATAGTAATTATTTAAATTTTCTAACCTTACTTACGATAAAGTAGGTTAGTAACAAATCTGTGAATATATTGATCAATTATCTTACGTTTACCCTTTTATATCAAATTCGTCACTTGGTAAAGACAACTCAAAAATTCTCCCCCTTCAAGAGGCAGCCTTCCGAGAATGTTGTGACAAAGGACAATACCACAAGTACTGAATCAACTTAATCAAAGTTATAAGAATTATTCGTAGGGAGTGAAGCATGCATCTTAACCAGAGTTGATCAGAACAAAAACCTTTGATTGGATAAACTTAAACTATTGGCAAGAAATTTAACAACTCAGCCATGGTAGAAGACATATATTTACTCACTTAACACTTTAGTATTTACTTGAATAAATTCTAAATTAGAATATGTTACTCTTAAGGTTTCATTAACTTGATTTTAATAATAACAAATTATTTTAAACTAATAGTTTGACTTTTAAGTTGTGATTTGCTAGGATTTGAAGTTATTAGAGTGGGATGTTTGAGATATCTTGAAGACCTTCTATTGGTCCACTTGTATTTATTTAATAAGTGCTGAGTAGAGATAGATATGGATCCCTAGCTAGCAGCCATGCCAACTTGTGGGGAGAGTGCAGTGGAGATTTGGATTGGTATGAACTGTGTGGGCTGCAACTTTTAGTACTTTTAAGCCAATTCCGGCCTAACTATATCTATATGTTTATTCATAGGGAGTGAAGTATGCATCTTAACCAGAGTTTATCAGAACAAAAACCTTTGATTGCATAAACTTCAACTATTGGCAAGAAATTTAACAACTCAGCCATGGTAGAAGACATATATTTACTCACTTAACACTTTAGCATTTACTTGAACAAATTCAAAATTAGAATATGCTACTCTTAAGGTTTCATTAACTTGATTTTAATAATAACAAATTATTTTAAACTATAGTTTGACTTTTAAGTTGTGATTTGCTAGGATTTGAAGTTATTAAAAATTTTAATTGCATGAATATATCAGTAATTAATCTGAATATGGTAATTTGAAAAGGGACACTTGTATTTTTAAAACTTGCCTAGGTGAGATGAAGTTTATACCCGTAAACAAAATCCAGATGGGGTGTGAATGAATTCAATACTTAAAGGATGATAATAATAATCAAGAGTTAATGACATGTAATTTCGTTCAACTTAAATCAATCTAAGGTTAATTTGGCACTGTTTGAAAAAGTAGGTGTGATATGGTAATTTGAAGAGAGATAATTGTATTTTTACAAATTGACTAGGAGAGATGAACTTTATACCCGTAAGCAGAATCCAGATGGGGTGCGAGTGAATTCAATACTTAATAATAATAATAATAATAATAATAATAATAATAAAGTGTTAATGACATGTTATTTGGTTCAACTTAAAACAATCAAAGGTTAACTTGACACCATTTGAAAAAGTAGGTGTGTAAGGGGGTGCTCATACCTTCTCCTCATACAACCGCACAATTAAACTTAACTTTGGTAGAGCACATTGTGAGTGTCAACTTCTTTGGACTTAGGTATAGTTTAGAAATCAACGAACTAATAGTAATTAATTAAATTTTCTAACCTTACTTACGATAAAGTAGGTTAGTAATGAATCTATGAATATATTTATCAATTATCTTACCTTTACCCTTTTATATCAAACTCCCCACTTGGTTAAGACAACTCAAAAATTCTCCCCCTTCAAGAGGCAGCTTTCCAAGAATGTTATGACAAAGTACAAAACCACAAGTACTGAATCAACTTAATCAAAGTTATAAGAATTATTCATAGGGAGTGAAGCATGCATCTTAACCAGAGTTGATCAGAACAAAAACCTTTGATTGGATAAACTTAAACTATTGGTAAGAAATTTACCAACTCAGCCATGGTAGAAGACATATATTTACTCACTTAACACTTTAGTATTTACTTGAACAAATTCTAAATTAGAATATGTTACTCTTAAGGTTTCATTAACTTGATTTTAATACTAATAAATTATTTTAAACTAATAGTTTGACTTTTAAATTGTGATTTGCTAGGATTTGAAGTTATTAGAGTTAGGATGTTTGAGATATCTTGAAGACCTTTTATTGGTCCACTTGTATTTATTTAATAAGTGCTGAGTAGAGATAGATATGGAACCCTAGCTAGCAGCCATGAAAAACTTGTGGAGAGAGTGCAGTGGAGGTTTGGATTGGTATGAACTGTGTAGGCTGCAACTTTTAGTACTTTTAAGAAGCCAATTCCGGCCTAGCTATATCTATATGTTTATTCCTAGCTACCAGTCTATGTGCTAGCAGCGGCATGCATGCACCTTGTTCACACCCATATCAATTGTGATTGGGCCATGATCTACTGCGATCCATTCTAGTTTTCTACTAACTGGATATTATCTAGGCTTTGTTTTTTTCTTCTTTATCTTTTTGAAAAAAAAAAAATTTGATTTGACACTGAAAAAGCATAGAAAATCACATTGATTTACGAAGTGAGTATAAAAATGGTGCACCCCACAATTCTTTTAAACCTTCTTTTGATTTTTTTTTTTTCTCCTCTCCTCTCTCACAGCAGAAGTTGAGGGGCGGGGCCCACACGAGCACCACTAAATTGTTTAATATTTTTTTAAATTTATTTTTTAAACTCTTTCTCAATTCTACTAAATTTCTCTTTTCTTTTTTTAAGATAAAATTTAAAAATTACAACATTAATAAATTTCACTAATATTTTTAAAAAAAATAATCTCAACTTAATAGCTTTCCATCACTTTCTTTCACAATAATTTTATATTATAAAATTAATTCAAATTATTAATTCCTATTTTTTTTATCATTTGTTTATATTTACATCTACTAAAAGTATAAAATTAATTTTAATTTATATTATTTGAAAATATAAAAATATATACTGTGTTGCATTTCTATTTATATATATATATATATATATTATATACACTAAAATTTGTATAAATGATTAAAAAAAGTATTTTTAAAATATTCAATATATATACAGCACAAGACAATTTTTCTCCACTAAATTATACAATTAATTTTAATTAATATTACTCCAAAATACAAAAATATTTATATCATGTTACATTTCAATTTACATATATTATATACATTAAAATTAGAATAAATGAATGTTTTCTCATTTATCTTTCACCAAAAAGCTCTAAATATTAAAACACTAGAATTATATATAAATATATGTTTATATATAAAAACATAAGCATGTGTAATTTATTAAGTCTTCAACTTTCCATATATTATAAAATAAAATATTTTAAATCCTCGTTCAACATTATTATAATTTATATCTGTATTTTATTTTTCTTAATTAATTTTTACATTTAAATTGATCTGCCATAAATAAATTTATATCATATATACATGTCCATAATATTTTTAAAATTTTACATAGTACGTGTAATTTTTATAAATATTATATTATTCATATGAATTTATCAATATTTTTTAATTATGTTGAACAAATAATATAAAATAATATGTTAAATTATGGTATTACTATCAAAACTAATTATCAAAATACATAAATATGAAAATTAATCTCACTAAAAACATACTAAAAAGTTATACCTAAATATTATTTATGTTATGTGTTTTAAAGGTAATGTTTAATGAAATAGTACATTCCAAATGTGCTTTTCTTGTGCACCTTTACTAATGATAAATTGTATTTTCATTCAAGTTTCATACTAAAGTGATATATTGTTGCAATTTTATATTATTAGGATTGATCTTAATATTTAGTGCTGACATGCAGCGATTTTAATCTTCCGATCAACAAAATAAATAGCTCAAAGAACATTCACAAAAAAAATATAGATGAGAGATTTTACGTGGTTCAGCAAGATTGCCTACGTCCATAGAGCGTGTACCTGGAGAAAAATCTACTATGAAACGATGGTAGTATAAGATCTTATCAGACTCTCCCCGATCCCAGAACCCCTGTACACCCCTTCACCTCAAACCAGTGAAGAAAATATCTTCCTAGAGAGAAAGCTCCCTCTAACTCTCCTTGCACAAAATGACAAGCAACACATTCCTTTTTCCATGGCTTACAAACATATATATGACACCATACAACCATTGGATTTAAAGATGATCCAACGGTTATGATAAAAGCCATAATAAATAAATAAATATAACATATTTTTTAACAATCTCCACGATCTGCCTTCTACAAGCGTAGTGTCAACCAGGTCCTTCGCCGCCTCATTGACATTCGACACAATCTCCCACTCGATAACACTGGCCATTGCTCCGCGTTGCGTGGCCGAGAGGAGGAAGAAGAAGAAGAAGCAGAGGAAAGAATGGAGCGAAACTTTGACGGTTTGGGTTCCAACAAAGAGATTGGGATTGATGAGAAAATGTTGAGGCAAGGTCTATATAGGTCGGCAGACCAGACCTCGTTTAGTTATTACAGAGCTTCGTCTTCCACAAATATTTCTTCAGGTTCTTTAGCCCAAAGAGGTAAATTTTTTCAAGCCTTGAGTATAACCTCTAGATCCAAAATCCTTGGATTCTTGATTCTGGTGCCTCTGACTACATGGCCAATGTCTATCATCTTTTCTCATCATATTCACCTTATGCTGGAAATTTGAATGTTAAATTGCGAATGGATCACTCTCGTCTGTCGCAGGCAAAGGGAATATCTGACTCTCTGACTCCACCACACTGGAGTCCATTCTTCATGTTCCTAATCTATCCTACAACTTACTATCCATTAGCCAATTAACTGAGAATTCCAATTGTTCTACTAAATTTCTTCCCTTTCATTGTGTTTTCTAGGACCTATCATCGGGGAAGATGATTGGCAGTGCTAAGGAGTGTAAAAGGCTCTACTACTTTGAGGAGGCTAATGTGAGTGAACAATATCAAACTACTATTTGTGATTCTGCATCTGTTTCTAAGAATAGTGAAATTTTATTATGGCATTCTAGGATGGGTCATCCAAATTTTCAATACTTAAGATGTTTATTACCTTCCATTTGTTCAAATAAGACGCCTTCTGATTTTCAGTGTAAGATTTGTGAACTTGCAAAATACCATCATAATTCCTTTCCAAAATCTACATACAAACCATCCGAACCTTTTATTAATGATTCACAGTGATTTATGGGGGGCTCTCACACTCTCTTAATTGCACTCACATGAAATGGTTTGTTACTTTTATTGATGATTACGCTTGTATTTGTTGGATTTACTTGTTAAAAGATAAAACTAAAATCTGTTATATTTTTATCAATTTCCATTCTATGATTCAAACACAATTCCAAACTCACATTCAAATCTTGCGTACTAATAATGGTACAGAATATTTCAATACTATCTCAGGACATTATTCAAGCAAATGGAATTATCCATCAAAGTTCCTATGTGGATACCCCTCAACAAAATGGGGTTGCCAAACGCAAAAATGGGCATATTCTTGAAGTAGCTCGAACATTGATGTTCACTACAAATATGAAAAATATTTGTTGGGCGATACCATTTTAACAGCTACATATCTCATTAATAGAATGTCTAGTCAGGTTCTTTCTTTTTCCACTCTTCTCCAAAAATTCCAAGAATATTTTCCCAACTCTCGGCTCAACTCCAATCTCTCCCTAAAAATTTTTGGGTGTTCTACATTTGTACATGTTCATGCTCACAATAGGGATAAATTGGAACCTTGTGCCATTAAGTGTGTTTTTATTGGTTACTTTCCTACTCAGAAAGGCTACAAATATTATGATCCTTTTACAAAAAAAATTATTTGTTAGCCTTGATGTCACGTTCTTTAAAACCACTCCTTACTTCCAAAAGCCCTCTCTTCAAAGGGAGAATTGGAGTGAAGATCGGTTCTTTGATTTCTTTGTTGATGAATATGTGTCATACACTAAGTTTGTCAACACCACTACACCATTCCTTGATCTGTCACCTAATCTTTCATGTACAAAAGACCACTTAAACTTAAGGGGAGATGCAGAAAAACAAAATAACAAGAAGATACTTGTTTACTCAAGGAAGTCAAAATCAAAGAATAGGGAGAATCTCATACCTGAAGCACCAAGAGAGTTGGAACCGGTGATAGCTCTGAGCAACCATGAGTCCACGCCCAATCCTGATCAGGTAATAGATCCAAATGACCATAAGCTTCTTTTGATAAGTCTGCACCTAATGACATCAATTTACTCATTGCTCTCAGAAAACAAATTAGGTCATGTACTCTCTATCCCTAGTCAAAATACATGTCTTATAAAACTATGTCTATAGGGTATCATACTTTTACCTCTAACCTAGACAGGATCAAAATTCCAAAGAATATCCAAGAAGCCTTGGAGATTCCTGAATGGAGGGAAGTCATCATGGAGGAAATGTGGGTCCGGAAAAGAATGGAACTTGGGATGTTATGAATTTGCCGAGAGGGAAGAAGCTAGTAGGCTGCAAATGGGTCTTCACAGTGAAATATAAAGCTGATGGAACAGTTGAATGGTATAAAGCTCGTCTCGTTGCAAAAGGGAACACACAGACCTATGACATTGACTATACGGAGATGTTTGCACCAGTGGCAAAATTGAATACAATTCGAGTTCTCCTGTCCTTGACTACCAACTAGGATTGGTCACTTCAACAACTTAACATTAAGAATGCATTTCTAAATGGTGAGTTAGAAGAAGTCTACATGACGATACCACCAGGTTTCAGTAAGAAATGTGAAGAAGACAAAGTATATAAACTCAAGAAGTCCCTGTATAGACTCAAGTAATCTCCTAGAGCATGGTTCGATAGATTTGCGAAGGTGATAAAGAACCAAGGATATCGACAAGGGCAATCAGATCACAATATGTTTTTCTAACATTCAGAAAAATTGGAAGAAAACAATTCTGATTGTGTATGTTAATGATATAATCCCAATTAGAGATGATACAGTGGAGATGGAAAGATTAAAGAAAGTCCTAGCCGCTAAGTTTGAAGTTAAAGACCTGGGACAAATGCAATACTTCTACTGTAATAGAAAAACATTCATCAATACCTCTCTTAATCCAATTCAACATGACAGGACTAAGCATGTAGAAATGGACCGACACTTTATCAAAGAAATGGTTGAAGAAGGAACTATTTGTATGACTTATGTGCCTACCAAGGAACAAACAGCAGACATCTTTAATAAAGGATTAGCTCGACAGAGTTTTGATGATTTCATCTGCAAGTTGAATATGATCGATATCTATGATCCAACTTGAGGGGAGTGTAGAAATTCAAAGTATCTTGGAGTGATTGAGGGGATATTTATGTAGAGAATTATATATTATTAAGAGAGATTATTCTAGGCGATTGTTTCCATTTTTAGCATATCCGATTGTATTATAAGTAGTGTATTAGCTTGTATAAAGATTTATTCAAGAAATACAGAAATCATTCATTTTGATTTCAAGATTAAGGAACGGGAAGTATTTGTTGGGATAGCAAAAGTTTCCGTAAGGTTATTGTTTCTGTATATGTATATATAAAAATTATTACATCCACATACAAATAGATATCCACTGTATTTTATTCCCATCCTACTCTTAGTCATATGAAGCTTCATTGAGGAAAAATCTTTACAAACCTTTAAGAAACGCCCACTGTCGAACATCTGAAAAACAGAAAAAGCTATCAGTGACATTTCAACCTTTAGGAAACTTCTTGGAATCGTCTTAGGAGCCCTTCAAAAGTCCCTTCAGAAACCTTTGAGAAACACAAACATTAATGAAACATCAGAAGAACAGACACAGCGTTTGCAAACATTTCAACTTCTTCCGGTAAACTTCTTGGAAATCCTTGAAAGAAAAAACTACCCATCATGAGTTTTCAATTTAAGTGGAAGAAAATTGCTGCATTTTGTACATGCCAGAAATAAGTCTCTTGTACATGCCTCATCCGATCTCCAAGACAATGTTCAATCCTATGCGACAAAAGCATATACATAATTAGAAAACATGCATGCACCACCTTACACATCCAGTTGCCCGGATATGAAATGTGAGTCGACATTAGCCATTTTATTGTCCACTAAAAAAAGGGAGTCTGCAAAAATCCTATTCATGTAAAATATAGGGTATATCACATGTACAATACAAGTACCTGGGGCAAAACTAAAAATGCAGGACCCAGAATGATTCGCCAGAAATCGAGTTATTCACAGCAAGATCAAGAACTATTATTTAGAGAAACTGTTCATCTCATTTAAATTGATCGATTAAATGTACCGTGCAGCAATGGCAAGCCATGACTGATGACACTGTATTATTATCACAAGCAAAGGAAACTTAGACAAGATTAAAAAAATCTAAAGCGCCAGAGAATTTACAGATTTTGCAGCATCACTATACAGAGCACCATACGATAGTTGCAAGTCTTCCACTCCGGACAATCATCTTCAATCAAATATCTTGGCCATCCAGCAATGTCAAGGGTGTTGTCAAATCATGCAAGTCGCGATAATTTCCAACCTAAAAATCCATCTTACGCCTGACTTGTCCTGGGTGTGGTTGCATCTTCAGGTTATATTACTATGCTGCGTTCACGCTATCAGTATCCTATGCAGATTGCAAGCTCACCTGACCAGTGGCCGTTTTATCAAACTCCGCACAAGCCTCTGGTGTGTCTTCTTCACTGGGTGGAACCAGCTGCCAAAAGAGTGGCAGATATGTGTCCCATTCTTTCAGCACACTTGAGCCTTTGCTGCTCCCAGTTTTCTCCTTCACCAAATGAAGCAAAAATGTAAGATGATCTCCGAGAAATGAAATAGCGACCATGCAAGTTTTCATTGGGTGGAAATTTGTCATATCAGAAAAAATTAGAAATGTCAAAATTGATTGATAAAATACCAGAAAGAGGTCATTAAACTGGTAGAGCTGGACCAATAAAATCTAAAATATAAATTCAAGCATAAAGAAAAACCTAGGATCATATGTGAGCTTCCCTTTTTAAAAATATTTGCACTTTGGTACAAACAACATGTGTGCATAGATGATAAATTCAATCAATTGCTTACAACGTGGGCTTCAATGAGGCTCTTCAACTGCATCTGCCCCACAGATGCAGTTACTCTCTGAATCTTTACAATCTCCTTATTCACCTGTCCATAGTAATACATAGCATTAACACAAAGTTTAAATGAACAAATTCAAGGAAAAAAAACAATAATCTAGTCAACCCAAGTACTCAGACCACCAAGTGAAATTTTGAGAAAACCTAAGCCAAAGCTATATAGAACAAACGTAATATGAACCTTCGCCTTAGGTGCTAGAATGATCACCTGTCATCCATGAGCATAAAACAGCCTGTTTGGTATCATTCATGATTCTTTTTTAAATTTATGTTTGCATATGATGAAGAAACAAATTATGTCAATGTGTATGTTTACATTAATAGTTTTATATTTCTGTTGATGGCTTTCTTTTCTAAAAAACACTTAAATTTGATTTTATGAATTTTAGTTGTTTTTCCCGAACAATTTTGTTGAATAATTGAGTAAAATGGAAGACCTAAAACAAATGATAGGTCTCTCCCTCTATTTATAATATATTTTAAGTACAATAGGAATGATTATAATACCCTTACTAACTCGCACTTATTGCTAACCAAATTCTAACACATGGTAATAATTCTAAATGACTAAATAACCATTAACACTTCCCCTCAAGTTGGAGCGTGTATATCATATGTTCCTAACCTGCTACAAATGAATTTCACACAAGCACCTACCAAGGCTTTGGTGAACCAGTCAGCAAGCTGAAACTCAGACTTCACATGAGAGGTTGTAATGAGCTTCTATACAAGTTTCTCTCGAATAAAATGACAATCAATTTCAATGTGCTTTGTCCGCTCATGGAAGATAAGGTTGGAGGTAATATGAATAGTAGCTTGATTATCACACATCAAATCCATAGGCTGAGAATGTGGAAAACCTAGTTCTTTCAACATGTTCTTCAACCAAACAAGTTCACATGTGGTGTGCACCATAGCCCTGTACTCAAACTCAGCACTAAACCTAGCCAAGACAGTTTGTTTCTTACTTTTCCAAGACACCAGAGTCCCACCGACAAAGATACAATACCCGATTATGGATCTTCGGTTGGAAGGTGACCCGGCCCAATCTACATCTGTATATCCCTTAATATAAGTGTGACCCAAATCTTGATATAAGAGACCTCTCCCAGGTGCACCTACGAGAAATCTCAAAATGCGAATTACTGCATCTCGATGACTTGTTCTCAAGGATATATTTGGTTGAGTGACTGTGAGCTAAATCAACTTTCCAACAAGTCACCAATACCAACCTGGGTTAGGCAACAAATCACCCATATCTGACACTAACTTACTATCGGGATTCATGGGTGTATCAATGGGTTTGGATCTTGATAACCTTGTCTCATCTAAAAGATCAAGAACATACTTTATGACAAGACAATTCCCGTACAAGATCTCAGTACTTCTATACCTAAGATGTACTTTAATGGTCCCAAGTCCTTGGTCTGAAACTTACTCTATAGGAAAAGTTTTAGGTCTTGGATGCCCCAGTCATCATCACCAGTGATCACAATATCATCCATATACACAATAAGTAAAATCCTACTAGATGGAGTATGATGATAAAATACAAAGTGATCTACTGTACACCGATGGACGCCAAACTCAAGTACTGTAACATGAAAATAGTCAAACCATGCTCTTGGAGATTGTTTTAATCCATACAATGATTTCTTAAGTCAACGTACTGAGCTTGACTCCCCCTGAGCAACAAACGCGGATGGTTGCTCCATATATACCTCTTTACACAGATCACCATGTAGGAAAGCATTATTCGCATCTAACTGAGGTAGAGGCCAATGACAAGTGGTGGCTAAAGAAAGGAATAAACATACAAGGCAAGTTTAGCGATTGTAGAGAATGTGTCTAAATAACCCAAAACCATACACCTAAGTATACTCCTTAGCAACAAGACGAGCCTTCAAACGAGCCACAAAACTATCAGGATTGACTTTCACACTATACATCCAACAACAAGCAACCACAAACTTATCAGGAGGTAGTGGTACCAAATTTCCAAGTATCATTATCACGTAGTGCACGCATCTCTTCAACCATTGTTATCCTCCACCTAAAATGGGATAGGGATTTAGAAATAGATTTTAGAAGAGCAACAAAATTAGAGTACTAACAAAACAGTAATAAGAGGATGACAAGAAAACATAACAAACAAAATTAGAGATCAAATGTTGGGTACAAGTGCTTTTACCTTTTTGAACAGCTATGGGAGGATCAACATCAGGGTAAATAAGATTATCTGACGAGGGAACTAGAGGCACAGTAGTAGAGGCTGGGGGAGGCACTTCCCCCTTGAGTTGTTGTGTGTAGACCTACAAATTGGGATGATCCAAGCGACATGAAGGACTCAAGCTGGATGAAGATGTAGGAGGATTAGGCATAGATACTAGGTTTTTGTCTGGAAGGCAAGGCAAAGGGACTCATCAAAATCAATAGAACTCAAGGAATTAGAATAATATGGCGTAGACTCAAAGAAGGTCACATTAACAAAGACAAAGAATCGATGTAAAGTAGGACTATAACATCAATAACCTTTTTGAGTATAGGAATAGCCCATAAAAATACATTTGATAGCACGAGGATCCAACTTATCCATTCTTGGAGTTAATTGATGGACAAAGGACACACAACCGAATATACAAGGAGGAAGGGAGAACAAAGAAGCCTAAAGGAAGATAACTGAATATGAAATTTTACCACCAAGGATAGAAGATGGCATTTATTGATGAGGGAGCAAGCTGTGAGAACAAGATCACTCCAAAAAACTTAAGGGACATTCATTTGATACAATAGGGTACGAGTGACTTCAAGAATTTCATTTTATTTTTATTTTTTTTTTCCCGCTCCACAACTCCATTTTGTTGTGGAGTGCGGGCACAAGAGGACTTATGGATCATACCAGAATTAGTCATATAAGTAATAAATTGGGTACTGAAGTACTACTTAGCATTATCACTACGAAGTATCCTGACTGGCATATCAAATTGAGTCTTTATTTAGGAACAAAAGGCACAAAAAATATCAAACAACTTGGAACGATCTTTCATTAAATATAACCAAGTCATCCTAGAGTAGTTATCAACAAATGTAACAAAGTACCGAAACCCCAACTTTGATGTGACACGACTAGGACCCCAAATATCGGAATGGACTAACATGGAAGGACTAACCACCCGTTTGTCGACTTGGGAAGCAAAGGGAACACGATGATGCTTGCCCAATTGACAAGACTCACACTCAAGATTGTATAGAAATCAATGTAGGAACTAGCTGTTTCAACTTGTCCAAGGATGGATGACCAAGGCCACAATGGATTTGAAGTGGTGTAGCTGCGACAGTATTGGCAATGGATGGAGAAGGAGAGTAGGAGACTAAGTAGTAAAATCCACGAGCCTCACATCCTGTGCCAATTGTCTTTCTTGTCTTTAGATCCTGAATAAGCACGGAATTAGGAAAGAATGTAATAGAACAATTTAGTGACTTTGTAAGCTTACGAATTGATATGAATTGAAATAAGATTTAAGAACATATAAAGCAGAATAAAGAGAGATTGAAGTAGGATTTTCTATTCCTATCCCCTTAAAAGCAATAGTGGACCTATTAGCAAGGGTAACTTGAGGCAGATTTTTAGGATACTGGAGATCATAAAATAGGTTGGTCGCACCTATCATATGGTCAGTGGCAACAAAATCAATAACCCAAGGACTAGTATGAAGGATACCAGATGACATACAGATTGTAGGATTACCTTTTTGGGGCAAAATACGCAATGTGATGAGAAGCTTGTTGAGACGATTGATACTATAGAAACCTTGAAAACTTCTCCTATAATATAGTCACAGTACGTGGTTCACTCAAACAAGTGACTAACGAAGGAGCTATACTTTTGGGATTTGCAAACTCCATCCCAACATTCACAAACTCAGACCAATGATCATAAGATTAATTGCTGGAACAATCAGAACAACCAAAAACAAGGTGACCCACCACGAACAAGTCACGAATAAATTAGTACATGGCTGCCACAGCACTAGAAACTCAGACGCAGCCCCAAGAAAGCAACACCCAGCACTAGAACAATTGGGGAGGTGAACCACTGAAACTAACACGGATAAATCACTAACAAACCTATATATCACTGCCACAACCTCACAAAAAAACAGCTTATGAGCACAGCCACTGCACCAAGAAAGTCACCAATGGCTTACTAACACCAAACAACAACTAATAAATTACCACGAGTGCATGGTCACAACAAAGATTGGATCTTTGAGCAAAACACAAGCCCAACAGCTTGATATTTTGATATATGGAAGGAATTAGAACATTGAATCAAAAAACACAGCAAATCCCACTATTTCAGACCCAATAAACTCAATAACCATTGATAAACAGCTTCACGAAGCATCAAATAACCATTCCTTGGATGCCGCACATGGGCAATTAAAAAAAGTGAGATCTTTGGGGCAAAAAACATCACGAAAAATTCCAGTAACATGTTAATAGAGGGATTGGATCACTGCTCGATGATTTCAGGTCAAAACCATGCCAGAAAGTAGCTTCACACACCGACGCGTGGGGTTGGCCCTGGCAGCCTTCGACTGGCGCATGAGGGCACGTGGGACACTGCCTGGAGATGGGATTCCAGTGAAGGGCAGATCGGCAGTGTCTGTGGGTGACTATGGTGTTGTTTTTTGCCAAATCTATAGTAGATTTGAAGTTCTCGAACTGGCAGTGTCGCCCAGAAAATTTGAGCGCCTGGTCTGACTTTATGCTGCTGCTGGCTGTTTTCTAGGGCTATATTATTGCTGGAAATTCTTCTATGATGGTAGGAATGCAGCAGATTTTGGGTTTTAGGCTTTGGTTTTGATGGTGGTGGTAACAATTAGGATTTAGGTTTCAGAATCATGCTCTGATGCCATGTTGAATAATTGGGTAAAATGGAAGATCTAAAACAAATGATAGGTCTCTCCCTATAGTTATAATATATGTCAAGTACAATTGGAATGACCATAATACCATTACTAACTCATACTTATTACTAACCAAACTCTAACAAATAATAATAATGCTAAATGACTAAATAGCCATTAACAAATTTAAGATCCAAAATTAATTTTTGGGCATTAAACAAATAACTTTATATATAAATTTTTAATTAAAATGAATATAATGATCATTGCAGAGGTCATGGGTTTGAGGCATGAAAACAGCCACTTGTAAAAATGCAAGGCAAGGCTACATATGATGGACCTATTGTGGACCACCCCTTCTCTAAACCCCACCTACGTGGGAGCTCTGTGCACTAGGGAGTATCATGATCATGTGAATTTAAATATAACTAAAATAAAAATATCCATAAAATTTTGAAAAATAAAAAAATAATAGAAGTTGTTTAAAATATATTTTTACTTTTTTCCAACTCTCATGTACAACAAGAGTGTCCTTGCAGCATTGAAATGTGAGTTTGGAAATGCAATTAAGTGCGAGTACAAGCCATACACCTTTAATGCAGGGGAATAAGTTTACTGGAACAAACCTTGGAAATGAGGGTATCGTCCTCATCAAGAATGTATGCCAAACCTCCAGTCATTCCAGCAGCCACATTTCTACCCACACTGTCAAAATATTGATGAAAAAGGACACCAGAAATCATGGCTACCCTTTAATTTATTAAATTTTAATCACAAGTGCAAGTAAAATCAGTACTCACTTTCCAAGTACAACTACACAGCCTCCAGTCATGTACTCACAACAATGGTCCCCAGTGCCTTCCACAACAGCCTGAGCAAGTGAGTTTCTGACAGCAAAACGCTCCCCTGCTTTTCCTCTTACAAAGATCTGACCACCTGTTGCCCCATATAGGCAAGTATTCCCCACTATAGTTGCATCCTCAGGGTAAAACCCAGTATTCTCAACAGGAGTCACAATCAATTCACCTCCAGCCATACCCTAACATTTAGATTTTGTGTCAGCTCACAAAATAAAATTGAAATGAAAAAAATATAATCACTTTTAAACACTAGAAAATTGGCTCAACTCAAGTTGGACAAATGGACTAAACACACCCGAATCCATGTGAAACTAAGTTTCTTGTCCATTCTTCAAGAGAAACTTCCAAAGCCACTTAACCAGTCATGTTAAGTCAAAACCCAGAATTTGATTAAAATACATTTTCTCAAATTTAGACAGACAAGACTAAAGCATGGGTAATCAATAATACAGTTGATTTTTTAATCAATCTTGAAGTTCCAGAAGAGTACAGAAATGCACACCTTTCCCACATAGTCATTAGCCTCTCCTACAAGTCGAATGTTCATCCCAGGGGTCAGGAAACATGCAAATGACTGCCCAGCACTCCCCTCAAATCTGGAGGAATGAAGAAAACACTCTAGTTAGTTTTCATTAGAACACACACAACAAATGCATCCTTTAGAACATCAATATAGCCAACATCAAAGCTACGTCTTACGTTATATTCAGCTGTCCGGCAAAACCAGTGTCACCATATTTTTTCGCAACCACGCCTGCTATGCGGCCACAGACAGCACGGTCAACATTGTATATCTTGATGGTTTTACTCACCACTTTTTCATTCACAATCGCATCTGATATCTGCAAACAAAATACAACAAAACTGTAGCATTGGCCACAAACGGAGCAGACAACTACTGGATGCTTTGAGGGAAAGTGGCATATACTACCATACTTTCCCCTTAAATATTTCCAAAATTAACCTTTTGGTTCAGTAATCACCTGCAGTTTGAAGTGACAGATATAACCATATGAATTTTTTTTACGGATAGTGTGATATTTATAGTAACTTTCACATCAAGCATGAGTATCGCCTGTAAAACAATGAACTGTTCAAGCTTTGGCATGGGAAAGGGTGCCCATTGGAACATTGGGGTTGATGGAAAGATTTTCAACTTTGATTTGTTAGTGATACTATGCTTTCACTTTGTATCACTGGGAGCCCTAAAGGATGGCAAGAATATGACAAAAGGAGGAGCAATCAGCAAACAAAAAGAAAATTGTATCATCAGCAAATGCACGTGAAACAACCACAACTTTCCCACTTCAGTGCCAGGAACAAAACTGCAAACAACAGCTCAATCATCCAGCTCAAAACATCCACAACCAAGATAAAAGGAAAAAAGACAATGGATCTCCCCTCTAGAGGCTAAGAACCAAGTTGTAAATTCTTTAGTAATAATACCTGAGAAGGATGCAGAAGAAAGCAACCTATGATCTAACCTCCCCATCTCAAGTGAAACCCATTTCCTTGTAAATACTATATCCAAAATCCTCAAATGCACCCTAGGATAAGCCTCATCAAAATCTAATATTAGCACTAAACATTTCTTTTACTCATAGTATCTTGACTATCTTCAAATATCTCATTCGCTACAAGTACTGCATCCAAAATTTATAAAATCGGATGGAGAGTGAGAAAGAGTCTCCCCTAACAAGAAGCGTATTAGCGAGGACCTTCAAATAATCTAATACTCGCTTGTAATCAAAATAACAGGTCTGGAATTATTAACATTAATGATCCTTACTATAAACTAATGTAATAAAGGTGGAATTCATATTTTTGGGATCACTACATTACCATAGAAATCTGGAAAAATTTTCATCAGTACAGTTTTAACCACCTCCCAACCTTGCAAAAAAAAAAAAAGCCAAGTTGAACCCATCAAATCCTGGAGCATTCTCCAAATCTAAACAAAATACTGTCTTCCTAATCTCCTCTTCTTCTAAACCCCAACCACATCACTGTATAACCTAAAACAAAAAAGCCAATCTAGCTCCTCAATCATAAGGTTTTTCTTCCTCGAATACAAACTCTTATAATTGACTTCACCCATGATAACAGCTGGACCTCTCACAACATCTCCTCCACCAGTATCCAAATATTTTATCACATTCTTCCTTTGTCTTCAATTAGCTAACCAAAACTTACCATTTCAAAGCCCCTCTTTTCCCCAATTTAAATCTAACCTTTTGTCTCCAACTCATTTCATCTTTTAACAACAATTCTTCAATGTCATTGTTAAAAGCCATTCTCCTGTAAACCAAATCCTTAAAAGTAGTACCCAAATCTTCATATGATCAAAATTGTCATCGTTCTTTAAAATATTAAACTTCTTAATCTTGACATCACCAAAATCTCCTCAGGTCACCTTAGATTCAGAAACATACAACCTCCCAACCGTCACTAGAGAAGTTCCTCCAAACCTCATCAACAAAAGGAAGAAAACAAGTGTAAGTCACATATTTCCAAAGCAAAACAGAGCGGGACACCAGCTAACTATAGAAGATTCCAAAATGAGAGGAAATTATATGAGACCAGCCTAAAAAGGACCTTCTAAGAAGATTAGGAAAAATCTCCTCCCACTCAATACCATGATCTTAAATTTACACAAACTTGTCAAAATTTCTGTCAAACTGGAAATTTATGGAAATTTATCCAAATCTCAAAAGTTCAGCAAAATCTGTTGAAATTTTAACTATAAAAATTGAAATTTATGTCAACATTGAAATGCCCATAGAAATTTCTTAACTTTTGAAGCCTTGAAATTTTAGTTAAAATTTTAGTTGAAATGAGTAAGCATTTGCTCCCCCTATAGCACAAGAACCCATCTAGATTACCAGCCACATGATGTTTCTCACCTAAGATGAAGTAAACAAAACAGTAGCCAAAGGAAAATCTCTCAAGCCATACTCCTCAATAAAGTTATCAAAAGATTGCATACAAGAAGTAACCCTAGAACTTCCCATCTTTTCCACCAAATATCTAATGACATTAAAATCCTTGATAAAACCAAACTAGGACCACAAAAACCAGAAACATAATCCTCCCAGAACAGAGGTGAGACCATATTTAATAAAGCCCATATATTGAGGAAATCTACCACCCTTCTCTTGAAAATATAGGAAAATAGAAAGCATAAAGTTTAGATTTATCAAAAAAAAAAATTCATCTCCAATCCATCAAACAAACCCTCATTTATACGAATCAAGTCATTCTTCCACCTTGAAATTATTATAAAGGCGATTATGGCACTTGGCACCCTTCTTATCCTTTTTACAATATTTTACGAATGAAGTATAACATTTGAAATTTTGAATATGTAGTTACAAATTTAAGTCTCCATAATGCTAAAAGTCAAAAACATTCTAATGGAGACCCAAATAAATCACACTTCCAGAAGCGCTAGACCATTTTAATAAAGTTCCATATATATCAAATCTAGAAGATTCCTAAAATTTACACTAATAGTAGCAGTTTACTTCATCCAAATAAGCACCTTATTATGGGTTATCTATTACAATTACCTCTGGATCTGAAAGTAAAATATCATCTAGAACAGGACCATTAGTATGTACATCCTGCTTCCTGATTGCAGTGCTGCTCCATTTTGGTAATCCTACACACTGAAAAGAAAAGCAAAGAACACAATTTAATAGAAAACAAGTGGACAGAAAAGCAAAATCTAGTGGTATTGAACAATCTGTTTCAAACTTTCAATACATACAGAGAGGATGTAACTAAGATCAAGATGCTGGGTTTTCATCAATGAGATTGGCCGTGGTCTTAATAAATCTGTTCGCCCAATTATATCATCCACTTTCTCATAGCCTAGTTGTGCTAATATGCCTCTCACCTGCCCAAAATATTTGCAAAGATGTAAACATATTTACAGAACATGACCCCCTAACAACAGTTCAAAACTCTTAACACAGAACTTCGCCATAAGTTAAAGCAGACTTTCAAGAAGTCAAATACAAGCAAAACAATTTTATTGCTGTAAGCATGAAAACTACTCATTTCGTATGCAAAGTTGGATGGATCACCTCCTCAGCAACATACAAAAAGAAGTTGACCAAATCGCCAGGCACACCAGGAAAACGAGCACGCAATTCTTCTCTCTGGAAAAAATTTTTAGAGAAAGGATACAGGAGAAATAAATTCATGTATTTAAGAAAAAAAATGATGTGCCAGAGTGTGTGAGTCAGATAAAGAGAGAGAGAGAGAGAGAGAGATACAACATATGAGTCTCCCTGTTACCTGACTCGCAACACCAACTGGACAGTTATTCGTGTGGCAAATGCGCGCCATGACACAACCAGTAGCAATCATCGCTACAGAACCAAACCCATACTCATCAGCACCCATTGCTGCAGCCATGAGAACATCCACTCCACTTTTAAATCCACCATCAACTCTTAGAATTACCCTTTCTCTGAGTCCATTTTCAATGAGTGTCTGTAAAAGATTGTCAGTAACCAAACAGCACCAAAAGTATGTCCATAGAGAAGCAAGATAGACAAATGTTACTATTTGATTCACAAGAACTAATCAACCTGGTGTGTTTCGGTAAGTCCAAGTTCCCAAGGACCACCAGCGTGCTTAATTGAACTTATGGGGCTGGCACCAGTTCCCCCATCATGCCCTGATATCTGAAAATCAAATTACAGATGCATTATATATAGCTTATGACTCATGAGATTATAGGCGTAATTCTTGAGTGATAAAAATAAATTTTTAGAGTTTCCCAATGTCTTTCTAATACTCATAGTCCTGAGAAATGTATGAAGTAGATGAGATGCCATCAGAATATAATAAAATTTAACAAGTCAAAAGAAGTATACATTCATGTGCACTTCTTTTTAATAGGAGTGTATAGGACCAATAGATGCAACATGAACTATTAATAAGTAGACTAGTGCAGAGAAAATATGACATGCTTAAAATTCAGATTATAAAGTTACGGTGATTACTACTATGGATCTTACAACTATACACTTAAGCGAACCAAAGTAACTCAACAACCCTCTAGCAAATTACCTGAGTCTAGCAAATTACCTGAATCAAGGTCATCCAACTAAGATTTCTTCCTCAATTAAACTTTATCTAAAGTCATATCCCCTGTTTTATCCATGTCAATCGTTTAAACAATTGTCCTTTGCCCTTTCCCATATCTTTTATAATTTTCAACCCAAAATAAATCTCTCCTCTATATTTGTCCATTCACTGGTCTTCATTGCACAAAACAGTTTTAAACAATAAAGCTACTTCTCTCATTAAGTTATTTCCACTAGTTTAAGATAAAGAAATTTCACCATCCAACAAATTATCCGTCAGTTCTTTTAGATTTAGATACCATGGGACATTCATTGTGTGAGCTACCTACAATGAAAACTCTCAAAAAGTTATATGAACAAATTGTAAATCATGAAGAGAGACAATGTTAAGTGACATCATGGGTCAATGTCAGCATCAAATCAAAATAGTGATACATAATAAAGAAAAATGCATGTAGAAAGAGAGGGGTGAATACCTGGATAATATCAGCATTACCCTTCGCGACCCCAGAAGCAACTGTGCCAATTCCAGCTTCTGCCACGAGCTTTACAGACACCTTAGCCCTAGGGTTGACCTGTTGATTTGGCACGAATTGAGTTCTATAATCAGTAGTCTGGAACTATTTCTAAACTAATAACAAGAGAAGATTCAGTTCAGCTACCAAAAATGCTCACCTGATGAAGGTCAAAAATCAACTGGGCAAGATCCTCAATAGAATATATGTCATGGTGTGGAGGCGGAGATATAAGTGGAACCCCAGGTTTAGAATTCCTTAGCCGAGCAATATAAGCACTGACTTTTTTCCCTGGCAATTGACCACCTTCACCAGGCTTTGCACCTTGTGCAATTTTGATTTCTAACTGATCAGCATTTACTAAAAACATTGGAGTGACACCAAAACGTCCTGAGGCAACCTGAGAATGTGATAGAAACAGATTCAGATGCATGGCTTACAAAGAAAATATGCGAGTAAGATACACCCTGCTTGTCTGCAGAAAAGCTAAGATTATGTCCTGTTATGAGAACTGAGAAGATAACAATTTTAAGCTATGCCCTTCCCATCTGACACAGAATTTGTCATATACCTTATACAATTAAGAACATAACTTGGACAGACTAGCTTGGAATGAACACAAGTCGCTTGACTGTTGATTCAAAAACCAAAGGGAACACATACAATATGGTTATCCCAACACATTTCTGAGCATTTAGTCCCAAACAATGTTGGGCCAGCATTTAGTAGGATGCTTGGAATGGAGACAAAATAGATAGCATATTTCATTTGGACCATTATTTACATCAAATTACAGATGTTTGTCCAATATATACGTCTGCATATATGATACAAATTTCACACTTTTCTCAGATACCCCAATACTATCTGTTGTGTGCTGTGTATCATCCTCTATAAATCATCCAAAATGCAGGTTTCAGGTTTATAAATCCCAATCCAAAAAAAAAGAGAGGATCATGGTTTTTGTGAATATATGTAAGTATATAATAAGGTGTTTATTAACAGCAAATGGATACTAAGGAGAAAAATTTTATGGACATACTAACTTACGCTCTTGTGCAGAAATAGGACACCTGTGGGTCTAAAACTTAGAAATATCTGTTTTAAAACCCTGGCCAGCCAACAACTTGGAAAAGCTACTAGGTTGTGTGAATTTGGTTAGACAGGTAGATCTACCTGATGGGGCCAATGACAAAAGCACATCAATAGTGTTTACTCATAAATAGTACAACAACAACAACAACAACAACAAAACCAAGCCTTAAGTCCCATTAGGTAGGGTCGGCTATATAAATCATTTTCTGTCAATTTATGATATCATGGACCATTTCTTTTGACAAATTCAGGGTATCTCATTCCAAGTTATTTTAAGTCTACCCTTACCCCTTCTACTTCCCCAACTGACTCACTCTTCCTCACTGGCACACTATGTGGCCTACGTAGCAAGTGCCCAAACCATCTAAGTCGTCTCTTCCTTATCTTATCTTTTATAGGAGCTACACCTAACTTACCGCGAATATGTTCGTTCCTTAATTTATCAGTGTTATACCACTCATCCATCTAAGCATTCTCATCTCGGCAACTTTTACTTTTTGGATATTCTGTTTCTTCGTCGCCCAACATTCTAATCCATATAGCATAGCTAGTCTTATGGCTGTCGTATAAAACTTCCTTTTTAATTTTAAGGGTATTTTACGATCACAAAGCACACTTGAAGCACTTCTCCATTTTACCCAACCTTCTTTAACTCTATGCATTACATCATTTTCAATTTCTCCTTCATCTTGCATAATAGATCCAAGGTATCGAAATCTACAAGGGTTATTTATTTCTTCATCAAGTTTAACTTTGTCTCCAATATTCCTCCTACCATTACTAAAATTGCATTTCATATATTCCATCTTCTTTCTACTTATCCTAAAGTCTCTAGATTCCAAAGCTTCTATCCATAATACTAACTTAGCCTCTACTCCGCCCCTAGTTTCATCAATCAATACAATATCATTTGCAAACAACATGCACCATGGAACCTCATTTTGAATGTGTCAATTTTGGTATGAATGCCCTTTCCATCGGGTTTACTTTCATTACATATAGAATAAATTTGCATAGTTGCTGCTTAATTTTCAGCACATTTTCAGCGCCTAAATGCTGCCAGATTTTCAGCATTATTTACATAATTTCCTGCTATATACAATCTAAATATAAACTAAAATATTTCAACTAAATTACTTACAGACTAATTATCCTAAGTTATCTCCGTAACATCCCCCCTCAAATTGATGTTGGTAGATCAAGAAGCATCAATTTGTCAACCAAGAACTGATGCCGGTGCCGAGAAAGAGCATTAGTGAATATGTTTGCAGTTTGACGTTCGGTGGAAATGTGAGGAAGAGTAACCACTTGTTTGTCAAAGGATTCACACATGTGTCAAAGTATTGTTGTGAATGGCCAAATGGTTTGGCTTTGAGTTCTATATATTATATATATAGACTTTACAAGAATGCTATACATGGAAAGTAAATAAGTTCTAGCATGATTCTAGCCCTATACATGTACACTATAATCCGTTAAGCCCTATACATGTAAACTAAATATATGCTAACTATACAAAATAATGAATTGAGAAATAAGGAAATAATTGAGGGCCGAAGTAAGGAAAGAAATCTTTTGCTTTGTTGTTTGCTGTTCTGTTAACAGCCCCCCTCAAATTGGTGCGGGTTGATCAACAAGCATCAATTTGCTACTTAGGAAGCAATGTCGATGACGAGTGAGAGCCTTGGTGAAGATATCCGCAATTTGTAATTCAATAGAAATATGTGGAAGAGTGATAACACGAGCTTCAAATGCTTCATGGATAGAGTGACAATCAACTTCATTATGCTTCGTGCGCTTATGATAGACAGGATTGGCCATGATCTAGATAGCACTCGTATTATCGCCATGCAAAGGTGTAGGATCAGTCTCAAAAAAATCTAGCTTAGCAAGCAAACCTCTAAGCCAAATAATTTCATAACAAGCAAAAGACATTGCCTGATATTCAGATTCCGTTGATGACTCAAAAACTCTGTCTTGCTTCTTACTCCTCCAAGAGATCAATGTATCACCTAAGAACACGCACCAACTAGTGATGAAGCAACATGTATCCGCACAACCAGCCCAATCAACATCGCTATAAGCAGCAAGGCTGCAGGGAAGAATAAACCATGGACAAAAGTGCCCTGAACATAGCGTATGATCCTACGGATAGCAGCCAAATGAAGATGACGAGGAGTCTGAAGAAACTGGCTGACTTGCCGTACAGCAAAAGAAATGTCTAGTCTCGTAATGATGAGATAGACAAGACTACCCACCAACTTCCGATATAAACTGGGATCAGCAAGTAAGTCACCCTCCCCTTTGCGAAGCTTGACATTTAATTCCATGGGAGTATCAACAGAAGTACCCTTCCAAAGGCCAGTTGTGACCACCAAGTCGCTAGCATTCTTATGTTGATTGAGTGAAATACTAGAGGGACTACGATTCACCTCAAGACTAAGAAAATATGTAAGAGACCCAAGATCTTTCATAAGAGACCCAAGATCTTTCATATGAAAGGACTTTGAGAGATAAGTCTTGACCTGAGAAAGTAAAGCAGAATTGAAACCAGTAATCACAATATCATCAACATAAACCAAAAGGGCAACAATACCCATGTCTAATTTTCGAAGAAACAAAAAAGTGTCATACTTGCTCTGCTTGAATGAAAATTGTTTTAAAGTGGTGCGGAATTTATCAAACCAGGCCCTTGGAGCTTGTTTGAGACCGTAAAGAGAGCGACAAAGCTTACACACATGTGAAGTCAAAGAGGGAAACAAGCCCGGGGGTGGCTTCATATAAATACACTCTTCAAGATCCCCGTGAAGAAAAGCATTCTTGACATCCATTTGATGTAGTGGCCAATCACTGGAAGCAGCAATAGCCAGAATTGTATGTACAGTAGTCATCTTAGCCACAGGAGCAAAGGTCTCTTCATAATTGACACCATATTCCTGATTATTCCAAAGTACAACAAGACGAGCTTTCTAACGATCTAGATTTCTATCAGATCATACCTTGACTGAGTAAACCCATTTACAACCCAAAGGAACAATGGTGGGAGGACAAGGCTTAATGTCACAGGTGTGATTAGCCTCTAGAGCAGCAATTTCTTCCTGCATAACTTGTTGCCAACAATCATGCTTGGCAGCGTGTGAGTAGGATGTGGGAATATCTAAATTGGACAATGCAGCCATAAGAGCTGAAACAGAATTGCCAGAACTTGAAGGGGGAAACCCATACCTATGCGGGGGAACAGACACTCAAGAAGAGCAACGTACCAAAGGCTCTAGAGGTGCTACAACTGACTGAATCTGGAGCGTGGTAGGATCAGATATCGGATGAGCTACTGGAAGAGACTGTGGGCGAGAGCGTCCCGTATACAAAATACCTAGTTTAAAATGAGAATTGACTTGATGAGGATCCGAGAATTGCTCCTCAAAGGAGGGGAGAATCACAGTAGAAGAGGAGGGTACAGAGGACACGGGAAAGAAATGTTGATTTTGAAAGAAAATAACATTCTTAGAAATGCGTGTACAATGCAATGTAAAATCATAGCAAACAAATCCCTTTTGACACACATTATATCCCGAGAATGCACATTGAACAGATTGAGCAGATAATTTATGTCGCTCATAAGAAGGTAAATGAACAAAACAGACACAACCAAAGGTATGAAGGTTATCGTAACTAGGTTGCTTAGCAAATAAGCAGAAATAGGGAGACTCCATGAGTAGGACTTAAGAAAGTAAACGATTAATCAAGTGAGTAGCAGTTTTCAAAGCCTCAACCCAGAACAAGGATGGAACAAAGGATTCCAGCAAGAGTGTACATACCACATCTAAGAGATGACGAATTTTACGTTCAGCTACTCCATTTTGTTGGGGAGTAGCAGGAAATGAACATTGATGAATAATACCTTTAGAAGCCAAAAATTATTCACCACCAGAATCTGTGCTTAATGTCTTAGTAGAAGCAGAAAATTGATTGTCAACATATGCTAAAAACTCAGTGAAAGTACAAAAAGCCTCAGATTTAGAGTGAAGAAAGTAGACCCAAGTAAATATGCTATGATCATCAATGAAAGTCACATAGTATTTAAATTTTCCATGTGAACTAACCAAGGAAGGTCCCCAAACATCACTATGGATAAGATCAAAGCATTGAGAAGCTCTACTAGCATGCAAAGGGAAGGGAAGAGTTTTGCTTTTACCAAGTTTGCAAGAGGCACACTCAAGAGATAAAGAAGAATGTTCTTTATTACCAAGTAAACCAGAGTTCAATACATGAGCTAAGATCTAAGTATTGGGATGGCCTAAACGACGATGTCACACCATACTAAGATCCGAAACATTATTACAAGCAAAAGACGTAATAGAAGAAACTGGAGAATGTGCTGGAACAGGAAAAAACAGTGGAAACAAGCGTCCCACTTTAGGTCCCTTCGCGATTGGCTCCCCTACTACCTGGTCCTACACAACACAATCAGTACCAAAAAAATTAACAACACAATTGTTATCAACTAATTGACCAACAGAAATAAGATTCGTGGAAAGCTAAGGAGCAAGAAACACATCAGTGAACTTAGAAGAGGCATAGGCAGCAATTGGCAAAGAACTGCCATTGGCAGTCTCAATAGCAGATTGACCAGCGTAGGGCCGAACATGACACAAGGTAGTGGGATTATTCGTCATGTGATTAGAGGCACCCAAGTCCACATGCCAAAGTTTAGTAGAATTGTTACCTTGGAGCCCCATTGCTAATAATGCTGAAATTAGCATTTGCTGCGCCATTTCGGGTATGCAGTAATTCGCTATAGGAGGTGCAAAAACAAAGGAGTCACCTGAAGACGAACCAAGGGCTGCAAAAGTCATTGTGGGGGGTACAATAACAGAAGTTTGTAATGCTTGGGCCTAACGATTTAGCGGGCGGATATGACAGTCTTTGATAATGTGACCCTTCTTGTAATAAGAGTGGAATTTCTTGGAACAATTAACAACGATATGCCCAAATTTTTTGCAGCAAAAACACTGCAAGGTGCTAGAATACACAGGCGGTCCTCATCGTTGAGCAGCATAAGCCACAGGGACAGACCTTGAACTACCATTAGATTGTGTCAGAGTAACTTGAGTACTAAGCCTTTGTTCTTCACGAAGTAACTCACCAAAAACAAACATCAAGAGAAGGAATAGGAGAGCGATTCAGCAGAGACGAGTGAACAGAGTCATACTCGGGGCAGAGTTTCATAAGAAACTAATCACAACAACTAGTCTCGTGAAGACATTAAATATTGGGAAGAGAGGCAACAGGAACATCCACAGTAAACAGATGAGAATATTCGTTCCAAAGGGTCAGAAACCCCGAATAATAGTCTTGGATGGAACAATTGTCATGTTGAAACATGGCAATCACATGCTCTAACTGAAAACGATGGGCACCGTTATCTTGATGATATACTGTTTTTAAATAAGTCCACATGGATTGAGCGGTGCAATAAAGTCGCAAGTTGGGGACAAAATGTGGCTCAACCGAGCCAAGAAGCCAAGACATAATCCGAGCATCAAACACAACCCATGAAGGACAAGCCATTGAATCCTTGGCACCAAGCACACCTCATGAAGGACAAGCCGCTGACTCCTTGGATTTATCAAGATTGGGTGCATAATTCATGCCATCAATATGACCCAAAAGATCTTTTCCCTTTAGGAAAACTTATAATTGAAAAGCCCATGTAGAATAATTGTTGCCTGTAAACTTGGCACACATAGGTGCGGAATCCATGCTAAATAAAGGAGAAATCGAGAAGCCCAAAAAGAACAGACTGTGCTGAAAGAAAAAGACCACCAGAAAATCTAGAAGCACGAAAAATAAATCAATGCGGGACAAAGAAAACCAAGAACAACCTGCCTGCATTTAAAAATAAATCTTGAACCAAAAAAACCTGCTGTGCTGAGAATCACAAGGACAGAAAAGCACCAGAAACAGCAACAGAGAGAACCAAGATCAAACTTCCTGCACTAAAAAATAAATCTTGAACCAAGAAACCTGTTGTGCCGAGAATCACAAGGACAAAAACCTGCTGTGCCGAGACATAGAAGCACCAGAAACAGCAACAGAAAGCTGTTGCCTGCTGTGCTGAGAATCACAAGGACAGAAACCCGTTGTGCCGAGACAGAGAAGCACCAGAAACAGCAACAGAAAACTGTTGTCTAAGTCAATAAATACCATATGCAAGATCCTCTTCTTTTCACTAAAATTTCCCATTAATCTTCTTAAAAGATATATAACTTCTGTGATAGATCTCCCAGGTATAAAACCAAATTGATTTTCTGAGACCTTCGTGTCTAACCTTAATTTTTGTTCAACTACCCTTTCTCACAGTTTCATCATAAGACTCATAAGTTTAATTCCACTATAGTTATTACAATTTTGAATATCTCCTTTATTTTGGTATATAGGCATTAAAGTTCTTTTCCTCCATTCATCTAGCATTTTCTTAATTTTTATAATTGTATTAAATAAATTAGTTAACCATATAATTCCGTTATCACCTAAGCATTTCCAAACTTCAATTGGGATGTTATCCAGTCCTATAACTTTTCTATTTTTCATCTTTTTTAGTGCAAACTTAACTTTGTTAACTCTAATCTTGCAAATAAATCTCATATTTTTAGTCTTTTCCTCATTTGTCAATTCTAAGTTTAAGTCTTCTACTTAGTTTTCATTAAACAATTTACTAAAGTAACTTCGCCGTCCATCTTTTATGTCCTCATCCTTAACCAAAACAATATCATCCTCACTTTTAATACATTTTACATTTCCTAAGTCCTTACTCTTCCTTTCTCTTGCTTTAGCAAGTTTAAATATATCTTTTTCCCCTTATTTTTTATATAATCTATCATACAAACTATTAAATGATCTATGTTTAGCTCCACTAAAGGCCTTTTTTGCATCTTTTCTCACCTCCTTATACTTTTCAAAGCTATCCATGTTTCTATATTTTTGCTGCATTGTCTTTACAACTTTTTGGACATCTTTATCCCACCACCAACTTTATTTGCTATTCGAGAATCTTTCCCTTGATTCACCTAAAATCTCTTTGCTAGCTTTTTAATAAAGCTAGCTAATCTACTCCAAAGAGTATTTGTATCTATTACATCCTCTATAATCCAATCCCCATCTTTGATCATTTTATCTTTAAATTTTACCATCACCTAGTTCTCTTACACTGGTTTATTTTATCCTTTTTCTTCCATTTTTTAATACATACATCTAACACTAAGACTCTATGTTGGGTGGTTACGCTTTCACCTAGAATAACTTTACAATCCTTGCATGATAAGAGATCAACCCACCTAGTTAAAAAAAAATCTATTTGACTTCTATTTTGTCCATTGTCAAAGGTTATTAAGTGTTATTCTCTCTTCTTAAAGCAAGTATTCATTGTAATAAAATAATATGACATAGCGAAGTCTAAGATCATCTTCCCAACCTCATTTTTATCTCCATATCCATATCCTCTATGTATCCTCTCATAGCCTTTATTATCCATTCCAATGTATCCATTCAGATCTCCTCCTATGAATATTTCTCAGTCACTGGTATGCCTTGTATAATACAATCCATATCTTTCCAAAATTGTCTCTTAAGATTTTCTACTAAGCCTACTTGAGGAGCATAAGCACTAATTATATTTATTATTTCTTGGCCTATACCATTTTGATGTTTATAATTCTATCCCCCCATTGTTTACAACAACAACGCTATCTTTGAAGTTTTTGTCTACAATAATTCCCACTCCATTCTTATGTTTTTTTTTTCCAGTGTACCAAAGTTTAAATCTTGATTTATCAATTTCTCTAGTTTTCTCCCACACCCACTTAGTTTCTTTAAGGAAAATTATATTAATTTTTCTTCTAATCATTGTATCCACAATTTCCATACTTTTAGCAGTAAGTGTCCTTATATTACAAGTTGCTAATCTAATTCTAGTTTCCTGAACTAGCTTCTTTAACTGCCCACACCCAAAATGATGCAAGAACCCTCGCATATTTGACACTGTACCCAGGCACCGACATGGCACGTCGCTTCGGGGCGATGACCTAGCCCTCCCTCGCCCACTTTTTGCTACACCCAGGTGGTATAAATGCAACGCGTCACTCATAGTGGACATCCTAGCAAATATTTGGTAAGGATTCATATCATAGTGATATGACAAATTTTACGCTAGCTATCAACTACCTAACGCAACCCTCCTCCTTTACCTGGGCTTGGGACCGGCTATGTGTGAAAAAATTATAGGACAAAAAATAATTAACAAGGGAGGCTTAATATGGTTGAGTTATAATGGATGGTAGCAAATAGTCAATGATGGAGGTTTCACTTTCAGTGCCAAGCAAATGATGGTAGTCAAAGTGATGCGGTGGATTAACAATGGTTGCTACTGTTACAAGTTATTATTGGTAATTTAGCATGTCATTGCTATGTTAGTAAGTGTGAGTTAGTAAAGGTATTATGGTCATTGTTATGCATTCGAAATGTATTATAAATAGAAGGAGAGACCTATCATTGTGATTAAATCTTCCAATTTACACAATACCAATAGAGCAAGATCCAACCTAAACCTTAAGTGCATAGCTTCCGCCAAACCAAACCCTAAACCTCATAATCCTATGCAAACCTAACATCATAGGAGGATCATCCAAACCACCAACAACTAGAAACAACTCTAGGAGTCACTAGAAAACACAGCAATTGCTGGAAAATTCCTAGATGTTGCTGCCTTTTAGAATCTCAAGTTACGATTTTGCATAACAAACCCCATATCTAGCAACAAAACCTGCAAATATATAAGTGTGAAATTTCACATTGGGGACACCTCATGCAACGGCCAAAAGCCGGCATCTCCAATCTTACACACCAACACATAATAGATTGTTTAGACCTTTCTTCGTTCCAATTTATTCCCAAATGCCTTAATACTTCCATACTCTATATCAAGTTGTTGGTCATGTTTTTATTCAAAGATCCAGCTCTTTTGGTTGTTCACTCGTGGCAAATTTTTTGTACCAATAGGGTTTTGTGTTAGTTTCTTTTGTAACTTGTTCGTGATCATTTCAGTTGTGCACCTTGTTCATGGTTGTTCTGGTTATTCCGTTTGATGACCTTGTTCATACTTTCTCTTGTTTGTGAGTGTAGGGATGGAGTCCATGAATCCCAAATGTATGTTTCCCTTAACATCGCTGCAGATAACAACTGAGAAGTAGCATGAAAAAAATTAGTTACAGTAGTCTAAACTTGTTAACATCTATTTGACAAGCATAGGTAAATCTGAACACTTGTTTCAATTCGGGCCCAATGATGAAAAAAGGAAAGAAGCATGAATTTAGGAAGATGCATTAATTGTCTCCCTATTGTTGAACTCAATAGAACTCAGGCATGCATGGCATCTAGATGTATGCAAAGAGATTTGGGATAATGCCAAGCTCTTGTATTCCAAAAACATTGCACATCTATTCCTAGAATACTTTCAATTACAATCGAGAGACTGCCACAAAGTACTTTGTAGGGATGAAGCGCATCCATGAGGAAGTTAACACCATGCAACCCCTAAGCACCAACACCCATTAAATGCAAAAGCAAAGGGAGCATATGAGAGTTCTTTGGGTCCTAGTGAGCTTGAAACCTGGGTTTGAGACAGTCTGGTCCTAAATCCTCAATTGTATAAAGTAGCCATCCTTTGCTAGTATTTATTCTCACATACTTCGCGCCTCCTCTAGTACACATTCCTCAGCCCTTGCTTCTAGTGCTTTGGCCTCTAGCAATGACAAGACAACTTTTGTCAGACAAGGTGATTCTAGTTTTCCACCATGCAGCCACAGAAGTTCTTAGGGTGGTTCAAGTGATTGTGGTGGAAGATGGATGCAGCGAAGTCCCCCTCAAGTGCACTCATTGTGGACAAGGAGATCATTCTTTTATGGACAAAGAGGTCATATATTAAAGATAAACTAAGGAATGAGTATATACGCAAAATTTAGGCATAGCACCAATTGAAGACAAGATAAGAGATGGGCAACTTAAATGGTTTAGGCATTTGAAATGCAAGCCTAATAAAGCACTTGTGAGGAGGACATGCATTCAAAACATATCTCACTGTAATATCCTAGCTTGAACCATTTTTATGTCTCTTTCCATGTTACCTTTGAGTCTACACCATACAATTTTGATTCCTTCAATGCTTCTCACCACACTGAGTCCCTTCCTCTACCTAACCTTCCTAGTTCTGAGTCATCCACATACAATTCCTCCAGTTTGAGTCCCTTATTGCCTCGATCATCTTGATTTTCAAGTGTATACACGACGACGACTCAAGGGAGGAGAGTCTCCTCCAGCTTCTACTACTATGCCTCTAGTTTCCTCAACTAATGATCCTATTTCTTAAGGTGTTGATCTTCCTATTGCTGTCCAAAAAGGTAAATGCACATCTACACAACATTCAATTTCTAATTTCATTTGCTATGAATTCTTGTCACCTTCATATTATTCTTTTGTTAGTGAGATCTTATGTTGCTCATCCTAAATGCGTTTCTGAAGCCATAGTCCATTCTAGATGGAGGAATGAAATGGTTGAAGGGATGTGAGCATTACAGGATAATAATATTTGAGAATTGGTAACTCTTCCTCCTAATAAGCCTATGGCTGGTTGGTGCTAGGTATATACTATTGAAGTCAACCTTGATGGTTATGTCGCTTGTTTTAAAGCTCGACATTGTTGCTAAAGGGTATACTTAGTTGCACAATTTGAATTATTACGACACATTCTCCCTAGTACCAAAACTTGCCACCATTTTTTTCTTCATCTCCTTAGCCACCACTTGTTATTAGATGTTCCAATGCCTTCCATATGGTGATCTTTGGGAGGAGCTCTATATGGAGCAACCATTGGGTTTGTTGATGAAAGGGAGTCGAGCTCAATGTTTCAGCTCAAGAAATCACGATATGATCTAAAACAATCTGCCAAATCATGGTTTGGTCAACTTAGTGTTGTAGTACTTGAGCTTGGCCTTCAACGGTGTGCAGTAGATCACTTTAGATACTGCATCCTATAGGATTATGCTCATTGTGTATGTGGATGATATTGTGAATACTGGTGAATCGACAATAATGATCAAGGTATCCAATGCCTAAAGCATACTACATTTTCCACAAACTAAATTCCAAGCCTAAGATTTAGGACCATTGAAATAGTTGTTCTTTTTTTTTGATAAACTAGAACTCTAGCCTTGGACGAGCCCTTCGAGCCCCATTGAGCAACACCAAACTAGAGGCAGAGGACCACCCCCCAACCATGCCAAGGTTAGTAGAGGAAAGTCACCAAAGTAAGGCACGATTACTCAAACCCTTGACGTAAGGGCCCTTTCCTGCACGTCTTTCCTGCGCACGCCTTACCACTGCAGCTCACCCCTAGGGATAACCATTAAAATAGTTATTGGGTCTATAAGTATCCAAATCTTGTATGGAAATTGTTATGTCATAGAAGAAGTATGTTATTGACCTTTTAGATGAGATTGGGCTATAGGGATCCAAACCCGTCATACACCCATGGATCCTTATAGCAAGTTAGTGCCAAATGTGGTTGATTTGATGACCAAGCCTAGACAGTATTTGAGATATGTTGGAAAGTTGAATTGCCTTACAATTACTCAACCGGCCGGATATATCTTTCACAACAAGTGTTTCAAGAAAATTTCTTGATTCTTCAAGAACAAGTCGCGGCAATGTAGTAATTCTCAACTTAAGATACCTCAAAGGTACACCTCAAGAGGTCTCTTATATCAAGATTCGAGTCACACTATGTTTAGGAACCTACAAATGCAAATTAAGCTAGGTAACCTTGTAGTAAAAGATCCACAACCAGGTATTGTGTTTTGTGGTAGTAACTTAGCATCAAGAAGAGTACCAAACAATTTGTGTGGTGAGGTCAAGTGTTGAATCATAATATCAAGTCATGGCTCACATTACATATGAACTTGTCTCATTAAAGAACATGCTAGAAGAACTTTGTTTTCCACATTCTCTGTTTGTGGAGTTGATGTGTGATAATCAATACGCTATTCATATTGCCTCCAACCTAGTTTTCCATGAGTCGACAAAACACATTAAAATTGATTGTCATTTTGTTCAAGAGAAACTTGCGCAAAAGCTCATTACAACCACTCATGTGAAGTTTGAAGCCCACATTAAAGCCTTAAAGGGTGCCTATTTTAAATTCATTTGTAACAAGGTAGTAGCATATGATATCTATGCTTCATTTTGAGGGTGAGTAATACAAGGTATTTTGGAATTTTAGCACATTTTATTCTATGATAGTGAGCTTCTGTTAATTTTGGTAATTTTTATATACGTGACATATATTATAAAAAGAGGGAGACACCTATCATTGTGACTAAGTCTTCCAGTTTAACCAATACTTCAACAGTTACCTTCCTTCACCATCCTCCTTTTGTTATGGCTTGCAAAAATGAAAGTTTATACAGTGTGCCCACCCCTTTAAGTTAAAATCATCAAGCAAAACCAGTCAAATTAACTGCTTACAGGTTCAGGCCAGGACAGCTTGTCAGGATTCCAAAACAAATTGCAGTTGGGTTAGAAACTTTAGAATTTTCTAGAACAATCAAAACCCTAAGTGTTTAAACATTAGCCAAGTCCAAATAAACTGTCCTTCACTTTGGGCTGCACTCGGTTTAACCCGCCCACGTTGCAATTTTACAGACAATAAGATTGCCTTAGTTGGTTACTGCCATTTTCCATCCTCCTTTGGTTTTTGACTGGCAGAACCTGATAGTATGGCTTGCTGAGTAGAAGTTCTATACTGTGCACCCATCCAATTTTATTAGGTTACGATAGTTAAGCAAAACCAGTAAAATTCATGGCTTCCAAGTTCAGGTTGGCTGGATCCCAAAACAAATTGCAGCTGAGTTATAATTTTTTTGACCAAGCAGAGTATTAAATCATTAAACCATACCAACACATAGTTGTGCTCAACATCGGCCGCATTGGTCCTAACCTGCCTAGGTTAAAATCTCATAGACAATAAGATTCCTGGAGGAATCATGTGTTTAAGCTGCACTCAAATGCTCTCAAAAAAGGATTGAAAATCCTTATGAAGTAGCTCCATTCTTATAAAAGGAAAAAAGGCCGTGACCTGCTTGATGGCACTTGTAGCAGTGTCCCCATTTTGAAGACCTTTGAGATGTGGCAATGTTGGAGAGTACCCATCAACAACATCTGTAAGTGGGCGCCAGCGTATAGGATCCTTCAAGAAAATAATGCAACTTCCAAGATAAGTTTTGGGTTAATTACGCAACTAAAACTAGACTGGAACAATGCACTAAAACAAGAATGTACGTCATCTTTACCGGTTAAAAAAATTACCTCACCACCTTCTCCTGAATTTGATTTTCCACCTAATCTATTCATTGCAATGGCAATTGCTTCATGAGTTTCTCTTGAAATAGCTCCAAGTGACATGCCACCAGTGCAGAATCGCTGAACAATAGATGCAGCAGATTCAACCTTTCCCACAGGAATTGGGGAACGGTCGCTTTTGAACTCAAGAATATCACGAAGAACCTAAGGTCAAGTTAACAAAGATATATAGTCGGCTTTCATAATTCAACATAAAATTACAGAAAAGGCCATGTAGGAATGAAAGAGAAACTTCTTTATAAACTCACGTTTATAGGACGGTTAGCCAAATGTTGTTGATAGACTGAAAAAACACTTTCATTCTTTTGGCGAACAGCTTTATGAAGTAGCTTTGACATCTCTGGGTTGTTCCCATGATATTCACCTTTTAATAAAAGGGAAAGTGCTTCAGAATTCTTTGATATAGAGGAAAGACTAGATTTAATCATTTAGTACCTTCATACACAGTACATACTTCATTCCAGTTTTCAACTCAAAGATGAAGAGGTAACGGCAATTTGATCATAAACTTTGAAGTAATCAAACATTTTGTAAAGGGCAAGAAAGTGAAACGGAAAAACCCGAACGTGATAAGACAAGGCAAAAATTTATTTATTTACAAAGCTCTAGTAACATTGCCAATTTACTGCACCTCAAACCATCAATTTATTAAAAAAAAAAAATACCTAAGACTCATCCAATAGAAAATTATAGCTTTTCAGGAATATTATGCCTCTCCAAAATTTGCTGCTTTATCTGGGCCCTGTTTGGGTTTACAGTTTTTGTCTAGCACTTAAACAGGTACATTATTTATTGTTATGTTTATGCCCATTTGAGGTAAAATGGGTTCTTCTTATACTTCATTAAGGAAGTGATTGAGGTACTCTTCTTCAAATTGGGGATAGACAACAACAATGTGTTCTGTGTACAAATCTGCTCTCCTAAATTAAGAGAAAGTTTAATAGAGAGTTAAGATTAAGATACATGAAACATGACAGACACATGTAAGCATGCAGAGCTGTGGTTTCTTTTCTTTTTTTTTTCTTGATAATCGTTTCCTCTGCCACCTTGGTTTAACTTGAATCCATATCTCTTACACTTTTTAACAAGCTGTCCGCCCAATTAAATTCCCACTACTCAAGAAATGAGTGAAAAAAAAAAGTATAAAACTTATGCAAAAAAACAATACAAACAATATCTTTTCTCAAGAAAAAAAAAAAACAAAGAAAAAACTAACATGAAGTTGTCCTTAGGCACTCAAAAAAAGCTAAATGCAAATCATTAAACATAAAATGTGAATCCCCTAAATCAGGAATAATCTTTCCTCCCAAATATTTTATTTTATTTTAAATATTAACATAATGAGTTTGAAAGAGACAAGAAATCTATGATGCGTTCCAAAATATAGGGCAAGAGTCACATCCAAGTGCAAAGGGAACAGGAATGCAGCATGTGACTAACTATGAAACCATAATATACTTGTGCATGTAAAACTGATGTCACTGCATTGGAGTCTTGCTTTTATGTTTACTTTTTCTTCTCCCTTCTGAATTTTCAAGATCATGATTTCATTGTACTTCAAGGCATTAGTTTTCATGCCCTGTCATGAGAAAAATACAGTAGGGATCATCCTTATCTAGAATCCAGAAAGTTCTAGTTAGTGGAATAAGAACAGGATCATGATATGGTACATCATGTAAAGTGCAGAGCATTAGGGAAATAACTATATGAATTTATATTTGAAAATTGTATGATAGCATTTAGATCTTCAAGGTGGTATTTGGCTTGGGTTATCCTAAATGCTCTCCTAGAATCACTTTCCTTAGTATAAGATACCTAGGAGTAGGATTACTATCTCATGGGCATGTTTTTGTTGCGTTTGCTCATAATGATTCTCAATGATATAAGAATATAGTGTTTGGCATGGGTACCCTAATCTTATTTCAATAAGATTACCAAAATAACACTTAACATGTAATGATAATAATATTACATACATTTTTGTAATGAGCATATGTATATTACTATTTTTTATTATTGATAATATTGTAACCATAATAATCTTTCTTAACATTCTTCAATAATAGTAATGATAATAACAAAGATAAATTAATAATAACAAAAAAAAAAGTATTATATATTGGGCAAAAGACACTCACCTTCCCTGAGATTTGGAAAAAAGACAAGGACCTCCCATGAGGTTTTAAAAATTCCATTGACCTCCCTCAAGGTTTCAAAAATGTCACAGACCTCCCCAGAGTTTGGTAAAAAGACACAAATCTCCCCTCAAAAGACTTGTCTTTTAGCAAAACACAAGGGGCGGTTTGTGTCATTTTGGCAAACCTCAAGGGAGGACCCTAGAATTCTTGAAATCTCAAGGGATGTCTCTAGGATTTTTGAAACCTTAGGGAAGGTTCATGTCTTTTTGCCAAACCTTAGGCGAGGTAAGTGTCTTTTGCCCTTATGTTCAATTGTAACAATGAAAACAAATAACATTATTTTTCAATATTACTTTCTGGGATAGTAATCATGATAATGAAAATTGATAATAAATATTATTATAATTATTATTATGAGTAAATAATAAGAATCATAATACTAAAAACCTATGTGAACCATAATAAAAAATAAATAATAATAAATTATTAATAATAGCAATAACAAGAATACAAAAATAAGAATAATAATGATAACAAATATTAATTACTTTGTGAAAATAATAAAAGTGAACAAGAATGAGAAATTTTGTCTAGAAGCAATGAGTCCCTCCCAACCAGCCCACCAATTATGCCAACTAGACATCTTAGTTATCCAACAATCCATGACAACTTGAATGGGTGAAACAGTTCCTTTAAAGGCTCTTATGCTCCTTTCCCTCCACATCCACCAAAAATAGAAAGGGCAAAAGACATTCATCTCTCCTGAGATTTGACAAAAAAACAGGGACCTCCCTTGATGTTTCAAAAATCTCAAAAACCTCCTCAATTTTAAAAAACTCAAAATACCACAAACCTCCCTTAAGGTCTCAAACATCCCACAAACCTTAGACAAGGACCTCCCTTGAGGTTTCAAAAATCCCACAAATCTCCCCCAAGGTTTTAAAAATCTCAAAATCCCACAAACCTCCCTTAAGGTTTCAAACATCCCACAAACCTCCCCTAATATTTGATTTTTGGGACACTTATACCCCTCACAAGGCTTGTCTTTTTACCAAATATAAGGGGAGTTTTGTGTCTCTTTGGCAAACCCTATAGGAAGTCTGTGGAATTTTTGAAACCTCAAGAGAGGTCTATGTCTTTTCACCGAACTCAACGAAGGTTAGTATTGTTTGCCCAAATGGCAAGGGCAATGAGGAGAAAGGACTTTCTTCCTTCCTTGTTTGAAAATCCCTTTCCAAGCCCATAATTCATTCTCCACCCTAGCTGCAATGACCCACTTCTTCTTGACCATGGAGATGACAAGTTCCATATTTTCTTGATCCAAGAGCAATGCAAAAGGATATGCTCAACTATTTCCACGTCCTCTAGGCATAAAAAACATTGATTAACGAGAGGTAAGCCCTTTTAATGTAGGCTGTCCATGGCAAGGATCCTTCGAAGAGTTGCCTCCCACGTGAAAAAAGCAACCTTTGTGGGCGTTGCAGTTTTCCAAATCAGTTTCTAGGGAAAATTTTTGTTGCACCTAACTAGGGAACTAAAATGTTTATAGTATGATCTAACCATGAAGTTTCCATCTTTGCTCAAAGCCCATTTAGGCTCATTCAAAGTCGCCTAGCACTGGACTTTGTAAAGACAGCTATATAAATATGTTAAATAGCATCAAACTCTTAATCAAAATCATTCCTAATCATGGAAATATTCCAGACCATCCCCTAATTAGTGAGCTCCAGGTGTTGGTTAATGAAGGCATCTTGGTAAATAATGCTGAGCTAGGACTTGCCAAACCAAATGTCGTGCCAAAAGAACACATCCTCTCCATTCTGCATATGAAAGTAAATAAGAGAGAAGAATATCTTCCATCTTATTCTAATGTGCCTCCAAACACCTGCATCATGGGCTTCCCTCGACTCTTTTGAGGCCCAACCATTATGACGCAGGCCATACTTGGTATTAGTGACTTCCCTCCAAAAGTGATTCTTCTCCATCATGAATCTCCAAAGCCACTTCCCCAAAAGATCCTTATTGAAGATGAGAAGGGATCTAAGGCCCAAATCTCCCTTTTGCATGAGTTATTTAACCACCCCCCATAGAACAAGATAACAACAAAACCAAGCCTTAATTCCCACTAGGTGGGGCCGGCTATATGAATCCTTTTCCGCCAATTTATGCAATCATGGACCATTTATTTTGACAGATTCAAGGATATTAAATACCATCTCACTATCTTCTCCCAAGTTATTTTAGGTTTACCCCTACCCCTTTCTACTACCCCCCACAGTAACTAACTCACTCTTCCTCACTGGTGCACTATGTGGCCTACGTTGCGTTGCAAGTGTCCATACCATTTGGGTCGTCCCTCCCTTATCTTATCTTCTATAGGAGCTACACCTAACTTACTACGAATATGTTCATTCCTTAATTTATCTTTTAATGTTATACCACTCATCCATCTAAGCATTCTCATCCCAGCAACTTTTACATTTTGGATATTATGTTTCTTCATCGCCCAACATTTTGATCCATATAGCATAGCTGGTCTTATAGTTGTCCTACAAAACTTCCCTTTTAATTTTAAGGGTATCCTACAAAGTACACTTGAAGCCCTTCTCCATTTTACCCAACCGGCTTTAACTCTATGTATTACATCATCTTCAATTTCCCTTCAGCTTGCATAATAGATCCAAGGTATCGAAATTTACAAGTGCTATTTATTTCTTCATCATCAAGTTTAACTTTATCTCCAATATTCCTCCTATCATTACTAAAATTACATTTTATATATTTTATCTTATTTCTACTTATCCTAAAGCCTTTAGATTCCAAAACTTCTCTCCATAATTCTAACACAGCCTCTACTCTGTCCCTAGTTTTATCAATTAATACAGTATCATCTACAAACATACACCATGGAACCTCCTTTTGAACACTTTTAGTCAGTTGGTCCATCACTAAAGCAAAAAGATAAGGACTCAAAGCAGATCCTTGATGTACACCTATGGTGATTGGAAATTCTCTAGTTTCTCCATCTATAGTCCTTACACAAGTCATTACTCCATCATACATGTCCTTAATGACATCAGTATATCTACTACATACACCCTTTTTTCTAAAACCCACGATAGAACTTCCCTTGGCATCCTACCATATGCTTTCTCAAGGTCAATAAATATCATATGCAAGTCCCTCTTCTTTTCCCTAAACTTTTCCATTAATCTTCTTAAAAGATATATAGCTTCTCTGATAGATCTCCCAGGCATAAAACCAAATTGATTTTTTGAGACCTCCGTTTCTAACCTTAATCTTTGTTCAACTACCCTTTCCCATAGTTTCATTGTATGACTCATAAGTTTAATTCCATGATAGCTATTGCAATTTTGAATATCTCCTTTATTTTTGTATCTAGGTATTAAAATGTTTTTCCTTCATTCATCTGGCATTTTCTTAGTTTTTATAATTGTATTAAATAAATTAGTTAACCATATAATTCCGTTATCACCTAAGCATTTCCAAACTTCAAATTGGGATGTTATTTGGTCCCATAACTTTCCCATTTTTCATCTTTTTTAGTGCAAACTTAACTTCGTTAACTCTAATTTTGCGAATAAATCTCATATTTTTAGACTTTTCCTCATTTGACAAATCTAAGTTTAAGCCTTCTATTTGATTTTCATTAAACAACTTACTAAGTAACTTCGCCATCTTTCTTTAATGGCTTCGCCCTTAACCAAGACAATATCATCCTCACTTTTTATACATTTTACATTTCCTAAGTCCTTACTCTTCCTTTCTCTAGCTTTAGTAAGTTTAAAAATATCTCTTTCCCCTTCTTTTGTATCTAATCTATCATACAAACTATTAAATGATCTGTATTTAGCTTCACTAACGGCCTCTTTTGCATCTTTTCTCGCCTCCTTATACTTTTCAAAGTTATCCCTCTTTCTACATTTTTGCCACGTTTTATACCAAATTCTTTTTTGTCTTCACGGTTTTTTGTACATCTTTATCCCACCACCAACTTTCTTTGCTATTTGAGAATCTTCCCCTTGATTCACCTAAAATCTCTTTTGCTATCTTTTTAATAGAGCTAGAGAATCTACTCCAAAGAGTATTTGTATCTATCCCATCCTCTATAGCCGAATCCCCATCTTTGATCATTTTATCTTTAAATTTTATTATATTTTCTCCTTTTAGGTTCCACCACCTAGTTCTCTTATACTGGTTTATTTTATCATTTTTCTTCCATTTTTTAATACATATATCTAACACTAAGACTTTATGTTGTGTGGTTAGGCTTTCACTTGAAATAACCTTACAACCCTTGCATGATAAACGATCTACCTTCCTAGTTTAAAAAAAATTGATTTGATTTGACTTCTATTTTTTCCACTTTTACAGGTTATTTAGTGTTCTTCTCTCTTCTTAAAGCAAGTATTCATTATACTAAAATCATATGACATAGTGAAGTCTAATATCATCTCCCCAGACTCATTTTTGTCTCCATATCCATATCCTCTATGTATCCTCTCATAATTTTTATTATCCCTTCCAATGTGTCCATTCAAATCTCCTTCTACAAATATTTTCTCAGTCCCTAGTATGCCTTGTATAATTCTATCCATATCTTCCCAAAATTTTCTTTTAAGATTCTCTGCTAAGCCGACTTGAGGAGCATAAGCTAATGATATTTATTATCTCTTGTCCTAATACCATCTTGATTTTTATAATTTTATCCCCTACTCTATTTCCCTCAACAATGTTATCTTTTAAGTTTTTGTCTATAATAATTCCTACTCCATTCTTATATTTTTCTTTTCCAGTATACCAAAGTTTAAATCCTAATTTATCAATTTCTCTACCTTTCTCCCCCACCCACTTAGTTTCTTGAAGGCAAATTATATTAATTCTTCTTCTGATCATTGTGTCCACAATTTCCATGTTTTTACCCGTAAGTGTCCCTATATTCCAAGTTGCTAATCTAATCCTAGTTTCTTGAATTAACGTCTTTACCTACCCATGTCTAGAATGATGCAGGAATCCTCACATATTTGACACCGTACCCAAGCGCTGACACGGCGCATTGCTTCGGGGCGACGACCTAGCCCACCCTCGCCCACTTTTCGCTACACCAAGATGGTACAAGTGCAACACGTCGCTCGTAGGGGATGCCCCATTTAACAAGATGATATTTAAAAACCTCACCAATGTTCCCCAAAGGAATCTTCTTTGGATACCTTGCAATCTCTTGGCTATCCCAATAGTAATAGGGAAAAGAGATACGAAATAAACTGAGAGATTGGGTCGAGTAACTTTAATGAATGTGAGTCTATCACCTTTTGATAGATACTTCCTTTTCTAACCAGAAAATATCCTTTTGAATCTCCCAACAATGGGGTCCCAAACACCCTTATCTTTGAACTTGACTCCTAAGGGGAGACAGAGGAAGGTAATAGGAAAGGCTCCAAGCTTGCAGCCTAAAAGACCCACAAGCAGAGGCCCATAGTCACAATTCTCTGTAGGAATGATTTCACTTTTTCCCATATCCACTTTTAAGCTTAACACCACTTGCCGCTAATGGAAACCTCAAATAAAGGCAAATTCCTCTTTTACACCCCAAAACACTTGCAACAACTTCCCTGCCACTCCTTCCCCAAGAGGAACTCACCCTTCCCTAGACTAACATGCTAGATCTAGTGTTCTAGAACAAAAAAACCATGTTTTGGAGCACTGCCACTATTTTGCAATTTGCTAGGATGTGAAGTGTTTTTTGGCAACTATGCTAAGGATGCATATAGCAAATGTGAAGTTTCCAGATAGAAATACTGCTTCTTTAGAAATAGTTATGTTTCAAATCAAATGATTTTAACTACAATGCCTATAGTAAAAATGACTTTGATTACAGCAGGGTGCCTATGTTTTTATCTTAAAAAAAAACAGAGAAAACAATGTGGTTCCGGCATTGCATAAAAATATTGGTTGGACCACCCATAAAGAATGATTGCAAGGTATAATCATAAAGAAGATATCAACTTTAATATTAATACAAGACAATTTTAGAGAATATTTTTGTGTTAAAGACCCCTGCAAATACATTATGTAACAAAAGAGTCTGGAGTCCTAAATCTGAACACTTTTCCGTTTCACCACGTACATTGTGTAGCTGCAAGGAAATGCCAGAAGGGAATTTTCAGTTGAGCATGCTCTGTGGTACTGGCATAATTAATATCATGATCTACGAGTCCCATTACCTCCCAAAATCTACTCCTTTCCCTCAAAATATTAAGGAATTGTTTCCAGAAATTATTTTACAAGTGTTGAAACAGGTGTTTAAAAATTTGATTTATTATCACAATTGAAAATGAAGCAATTAGTAGGAAATCATGAATCGCAACTAAAAAATGAACAATCTACTGAGTGTGTGTCATTGATTCAGATAATATTTGGCATGCCAAAAAAAGAAAAGAATCTATTCATACACATATATACAGGCAGGCATGCGTGCTTAAAACATGTACATAAGCATCATAACTCACTAAATTGAAACTTTACTTCTTAATACCTCCAGGTCTGAATTGTATAAACCCAAAATTTTCTAGTCTTTTGGCTGTATCCACCGAGAAAGCCTTCACCCAGAAAGACAAAGTCTCTCTTGCCAGCTGCAAGGAAGCAGGAGAAAGATAACTCAAGAAAGTCATTGAAGAACTCAAATAAGCAATAGCACCCTTATCAAAAAAATTAGGATTAAAGTAATGTATGAAAACTTTTAGATTGTCACTTAACCTAAAAGCTTAAGCAGCTAACCCTCCACCCATGCAACCCCCTTGCACTTGGACAGTAAATAAATGATGAATGACACACATTACAGGAATAATACAATCTTTGACATGCATTACAAGAGCTGAACCCAAGATCTCTTGGTTACCATGGCCCTGATACCATGTCAAGTCACTGCTTGTCCTAAAAGCTTAAGCAATTAGGTATGGGGCAAACAGTGTATATCAAGCATCGAGAAGAACACTGGAAGATAATTATACTGCACAAATACCCAAGAAATTAACAAGTTTTAAGCGCAATTCAACAATAACTGAATACTTATTCCCAGGTTAGGATTAGAAGCTTGTCTTCCTTCTCATAGTAAAATAGTTTCCCATTCGAATTTTAGCTGTACCACTCCATCAGTTTATATTATTTTCCAAAGTTCTTACATTTTGAACTTCGAGGATACGAGTACATGACTCAATGTCAGTCACTCCCTTGACCAGTAATTCTTGACCATGTTAAGGAACCAAAGAATAGCCATGCCTATCATTATCACACAGCTTGCAATAGATAAATGATAAGCCTACCCACCTTATAATTAATTTTTACAATTGTAAAGGCAGCTAAAAAATCCACCATGTTAATCCTAAAGCTCAGAAGAGTTATATTAATGAGTATTTTTCCCCAATAGGTTGTTTTCAACGATGTATACCTGCGCAGCTCAGCAACCAGGCAGTAATTGAAATTCAACACTTGCTCACAAAGCAGTTAAACTTCTACAATTCCCTCATTACCATAGCTAACTTCATAGCATGCATTTCCATAAAGATGTATGAAACAGGATGTTTTTATGAGCTTTTATAAGCAAATTAGACCACAATCCACAAATATTAACCACATTCATCTATAAAATATTACTCTCAACCTATGACCAAGAATTAATACCTTAAAACACCTGTCCATTAGTATGATCTTAATGCAAGTTCAACATCAAACTTACAAAATTAATTCCCTGACAACTTTACAATATACAATCACCACGAGGCTGTTAATACAACAAAAATGTTGAACAATACCCAGTACTTCCCTGTTGGTTGTGTTTCTTACCTCATCAAGAGTTAATCCACCAATACTTGACACGCTTCCACAAAAAGCAAGATCAACAACCTCTTTTCCTAATCCGTAAATCTCAAATATCTGTGCACCACAATAACTAAATACAGGAAACCAATCAGCAGATTTTCCAAAACAGCAAACAAAAACACAACCATGGAAGTCTGAAAGAATGAGGGCAAAGACAGTTATGGAAAATAAAGATGCACACCTAGAAAGCAATGAAATGCCCATCTTTGAAAGAATCTTGAGAAGGCCAGAATTAACTGCCTGGGACGATGACAAAAAATCACATTTGACATATGAAACAGAGCAACAACGAAATCATTTCATTGAACTAGAAGAAAAAAAAAAATTCAACATGATTTAAATTCAAAACAGCATGTCAATGAAGTTGAGGGTGAAAAGGAAAACTCAAAATACTACATTTTTCATCAGAATAAAAGCTAAAAATTCCAAATGTCACTGATACTGCAAAATAAATGAATAAATGAATAAAACTCAACCTTCAACAACAATTCTATATGCTTTTTTGTTTAACTGGAATTTGAAGCACAATTTGGAATTCCTTAAGTCTACTCTCCCCAACTCTCTTGTGCATGTGTGCGTGGCCGTCCAATCCTTGTGGTTCTTGATTTTCCTAGGGTATCAAAATATATATATGTCATCTTGTACCAAAAAATAAAACTTTAAGGGCAGTCTGATTTTTTTCAATACCAAACACATTCAACAAAAAATATATTTTCCTAACAGCCTGTGTCCATATCATGAAGTATCTTTACTCTTTTATTAGGTTCTACTGAAACTTGGCACATTTTTCCCTTTCTTCCTAAAAATTTCAACAGTATCATAATGAATAAGGGATGCATAGGCAGGCACATGCAGATAGAATGGGAGAGGGGTGCAGCAACAACATTTTAGCCAGATGCAGTGACAAAATTTTAGCCATTAGCAGGAAGTCAAATTTCCTTAAAATCACTATAAATTTGTAATACATAAAATATACAACATTTAATGCAGTACTCAAATATTTTATTGCGTCTTTTGAATTATTGTTTGAATGAAACAATAGAATATTTCCTTGTTATCCTTCCATTTATTTCCCTTTCATAATGAAAATTTTGCATATATTTCACTGAATCCCAAATTATAAATTGTATTAATAATAATACAGAGAAAACTGTTTGTTTATGAAAGCTCACCAGACCTCCAAATTAAAAAATTATGCAGCCAAATAAAAAATTTTATAAACTATTATGTAGAAGCAGGATATATTTAGCTGCATAGACAATATATTTTAAAAGTACTACCAGGCAGTGAGCAAGAAGAGATTGAACAGAAAATACTACCAAAGATGAGATTGTGGCAAACAGTGACATGAATCATGAAGATTTTCAAGGAAGTGTATAAATGGAGAAAATTTTCATGGCATAAAAAGTAATTGGGGATCTGGATCTGCATAGTCTGGCAATGATAACCAATGCATAATTTGGATGACTACAACCAAATTTTCTCACCATAACCCAAAAGAGAGAGAGAGAGAACTATCAAAATCATATAAAACAGCCAAGAGCATGCCAAAAAAAAACACTTAATCCAATGATTTGACGTATGCAAGCATGCAAGCAGATGAGTGTTAAAATGCTCAAATTGAAGTTCTATTCATGACTTGGAACCTATATAATAATTAGATTAGCTTTCTTAAAGAAACATAACCAAATTTACATACTAACCACAATGAAGAATATTGGTAAAAGAAAGGTTATGGTAATATAAATAATTTCAAGCACAGAAAAACAGACCTTGCAAAAATTCTTCTGAGCCTGCTCAATTGTTACAGTTGGCATCTTCCCATTCCGCATCAAGTTCACAGTTTTGGTGCTCAAACGCCATTGACGGCATGTCTCTAATGCCAAGTATGGGCACACAGCACTGAAAGGATGATTTAACGAAAAAGCATTATGCACTCTGAATATGAGAAGGAGATGCAATGATTTTAATTCAAGGTTGTTAGAATCGGGATCCTACATAGGATCATTGGGAGGGTCAGCAGGATTGTATCATAGGATCGGATCATGGATTGTAAGATTCTATTTACAATGTAAAATAAATTAAAATTTTATATACTTGGCAGTGTTTTAAAAGGTGAAGACGTAAGGCATTTTAACCCTTAAGAGGTGAGGTGTAAGCCTTAAGGCATTGGTGCGTAAGCCTTTTGAGAATTTTATTTATACATAAAAATAAGTAAAATAAATTTTATATATATATATATATATATATATTAAAAATGAAGAAAAATTAAGAAATCACAAATATAATATAAAAAAAATCAAATAAAATTTGCAAACCACTTTCTGGCCATTTAAAAGTTGCTAGCTTGAATTCATTACGTAAATAATGACATACAAGAGACAGCTATAACATTACAAAGTTCAAATTATTTTCAAGATCTAAGATACATCATAAAAAATCTCAATTATTTTAAAAAAGTTAAGGTTCGAGAGTTTCAGAAATCAACTCATAGTCATATTATGACATAATCAACTCATAGTCATATTATGACATAATCAACTCACAGTCATATTATGACATTCATTTAACATAAATATGGAGTAAAAAAAATTTTGAAAAAAATCTAGCTTGAGAATCACACACCCAAAATGCATAAGCCTCAACTAAAAAGATGCAAAATGTGTTCCTTTTATACCAATGCGTAAGCCTTAGCAGGTAATGCATTAGCCTTTTTGGAATTTGGTATTTTAGATTGAGCCTCAAGGCATTTTAGATCTACCTTGCCTTGAGGCAAACCTTCGCTGAGCCTTTTTAAAACATTGACATTTGGAAATTTATGACAACTCTCAATGAAATAATCCTAAAAACTTGGTAGTAAGTTAACAAATAAAAATAAATAAAAAATTCAGGAATGTAGCTAACTAGCTAGCTAGCACTAGCAGGTTTTTCCTTTTAACAATTTTGACCTAAAAAGAAAATCTGAATAGCCTGAGCTGCAAAGTGCTCCGCAGAGGGTAGATTGTTGCTAGCTTATTTGTTTAATAATTATAATTAAAATAAAATAAAAAAGAATGAAGAGAAGAAGGAACAAGAAATTGCTAATCTTAATTCAATGAACTGATGTAAATTTCTCAGTTTATGTGGTTTTGTCATCTGAGCATAATAAGAAGAAGGAGAAGCAGGAAAAAACGAAGGAAGAAAGAGGAAGAATGTTTTGCCAGCTGCAAAGAAAGAAGAAGAAAAAGAAACCTATATGGTCTCTGCTTTGTAAAAGAGAAAGGTATCTGGCTTGTCGATAACAAGAGAAAAAGAATAGGAAGTAAAAAAAAAAAAAGCTACAAAGATAATGCATAACTGCTACAGGCCCACAGCTTTAAGCTCTCAGCCTGACAGTGCAACTCCCTATTTGTTGAAGCTCTCTGCTGATATCAAAGTTCTCAGCTGGCCTCTACTGTTGCTGGAAGAAGGAACAGTCCAAGCCTAGTGATAGACAACCTAGGATCTGTATATCAAAAACTCTAAGCTCTCAGAGAGCTTTCAATTTTTTTGAAGGAAGAGAGCTCGATAGGATCGCAAGTAGGATCATGATCCTAAGATCCGAATGATCCAGATAAGATCCTACTCATGGTTTTAAATCGTGGTAGCGGGTAGCGTAACGTAACGGTAACAGGTGTAACGGGAAGCAGGAGTAGCGGATGTTACATAACGGGAAGCGGGTGTAACGGCCGTGAATTTTTTTGAAGCACGCACAACCTTGTGCATATTAGCATACTTGCATGTTTTAAGCTTTTGGCCATTCTTAGAAAGGGTTTTAGTGTATTTTGGACCCTTTAGTTCGAGTAACTAAGTTATTTGGTAAGGGCAACAGGTTTACATTTGTTTTAAACCATCATTGATAGAAAATTACGTGTGTGCGCGTATTTATACTTCTCATTGTTCTTATCTGTGATAAATTCTTACGTGTGCTAAATGAATTAATAAAATAAAATACATTATACACTCCATTAGTCTATTAGACACATAAGACATACGAATAATATAAATATAAAATAGCTAGAAAAGAAAGAAGGTTGAAGTTGAAAAATAAAGAACATAAATTTCACATTACTAATATTATTAAAAAAAAATTCCTAACAAGTTAGTATTTTGAAATTGTTAATTAATGCATCTATTGTGAGTATTTAAAGAAAAAGTAAATTTTGTATCATTGTCATTCTCATTATAATCTTTTCCCCCTCTTGCCACTTGGTATATTGAGAATGATATATGAAAGAGAGAGAAAAAGTGAGAAGAAAAAGTAAAAAATAAAATATTTTTTTGGTGCAACTGTCCTGTAGCGGTTACGTAACGGCCGTAGCAGCCTTTACGTAACGGTCGCGGTCTGTAACGGCCGCTACGGCCGTGATTTTTCTTCCCACCGATTTCACGGTGTGTAACGGTATCGGTAACCCAAAAAACCTTTACGTAACGGTCGCGGCCTTTATTTAAAACCATGATCCTACTAGGATCATACTTTATTAAGATCCTACTTAACATCTGGGTTGATTAGGCAATTATGGATCATAGGATCGTAGAATCGGAAGATCTGGATCGTAATTTTGATAACCATGTTTTAATTCATCAAGGCATGCATTCTGGGCAAACCAACAAGCAAAAAGATGTTACAAAATTAAGCAATGTTGCAAATCATCATTACATCCTTCCACGGAATAGTTTCCACAAGCATGGGAAATAAGAAAAAAGAAAACCCCTTAACTTCTCACAGAAGACATTTCTAAAAAGTATCAATTATCAATAGACAGTTCATCTAGTGCAGAGCAATTGAAGCAGAACAGAACTACACTTGATGCCATACATCATCTGTGATAGAAGTATTTACCAGGATGAAACAACAATGTGGCTTATTCGTTTGTTCGTAAATGACGGATCTGGCCAGAAGTTAAAAAGGTGACATACCCATATTTTTCATGGTCCTGTGAAAGACTAGATTTGAGAATCTAGATGCATTAGGCTATGGATCTTCCATCCACACGCACAGTTAAGGCACTAAATTAAGGGATATTGATGCACTGCTTAACCAGTGAAGCATCAGTTGATATACTCTAGAAGTCTATCCCCTCTTTGCCTCGTTAGTTGCAATAATATATATTCATTCTCACATCATCATTATGCTCTGGTCAAGTGTATCATTTCCTAAGATCAAGTTTATTCTTTGGAAAGTTCAATCATGAGTCTAGTTATAATGTTCATCTTTTAGGTATTTTTTAGTCAGCCGCTGTAGTGTGTAATAGTCATTTTTCAGGCACATTTAATGTCATGGCCGTCATGTACTTAGATATATGTTAGTACAAAAAATGGGGGAGATAATATAGAACTTTCCCTTTTCATTAGTTACCAATTCTGATCTCCTCAGAATTTTCCTGAGATTTTGAACCATGGATTGAGTATTCACCCAAGCCCTCCCATATCCCCCACCACTGCATTTCTGCAAAAGAGAATCTCCCTTTGCCATTAATTTTTTTTCTTCCCCTGAATATCCTTAAGAGTAATCTTTCTCAGACTTCTAATATGACAGTGCTACGAGCTTTCTCCACCACTCACTGCATCAGATACAAAGAGACTACATTTTAGCATGTTTATTGCTTTTGCAATCACAAGGACAACTGAAACTTGGAGCTCTTTCCACACTTCAGTTCCATATTTAAGGCACGAAATTGTCTTATTCAAGACAAATGATACATTAATAAAGATATTCAACTGTTTTTTCATGTGATTCCTTACAAGATGAGAAGCTGTATTTTATCGGATTGGTATATTTCAAGCAATAGAGAACCTTGCATCGTTTGCCGTCCTTTTTCTCCCTCAGATATTTTTATGACATTCAACAAATGCCACAGATTGCACCATTCAATTACCCCCCCCCCCCCCAAAAAAAAAAAAAAAAAAAAACTGATAAAATAAGGCATGGTTTAGCCGCACAATAGACAAGGATTTCAGAATTAATACCCTAAACATAGAAGCCCAGAAATGAACAAATCATGCTACAGCCCACTGGCCAAGAAGATATTATCTAGCATCCATACAACAATCCTACCATTTATTTGGTAGGGGAACAAAATTTGTTAAGAGAGGAAAAAGAGATACAAGGATGGGAGAAGACATCCTTCTGAAACATAAAAGAAAAAGGTAAAGAAAAAAGCAATAAACAGAAAAAGGAAAGTAACAAAAATATCAGCCCAACAAAGCTTTCTAATCACACCATAAATTCCTCAAATATACACCCTTGAAACGATCAGAAGAATATGCCCAGCAAGAAGCAACAGAACCCGTTATATGCCAAAGCAGCTGCAGGGAAACCCATTTTAAAGATGTAAGCATTTCTCTCCAGCCCTATCCATTCCAAAACCTTTAAAAGAAGAGGGAAATAACCAACCAAGTAGCCTGGACAGACCAACACACTCCAAAAAAACTTCAATAACTTACTTTATCAACACCAACCAACCAAGGAATGCAAAAAAGGATTGAGAATGTCATTCATCACTACCAAAACAGAACATAAAAAACCAGGAGATACAGCCTTGTGAAGCAACCTAATCTACAACAGATTGTTGGTTTTAACCCTGTAAACGAAAAAAGCCTTGATCATGGATTGAACCTTAGCTCTCCAAATGCAATCCTCAAGTGGGAATGGTGAATTATGCGAGAGTAAGAAGACTGGCAACAAGAATAAACTCCAGAACTATCCAATCTAAATACTATTAAACCTCACGGTTAAAAAGCTGGAAAAAATTCATTAAATTGAAGTCTGTTAGTGCTAATCAGACCCACTAGGGCAGAGAAAAATCCATTTGCACAGCAGTAAAAGCAAGGCTAAGAAAGGCCACAGGGAATTAGTGAATTTGCAATGTTCTATTAACTATGATGGAGAGGGATAGAAAAGTGGTTTTCTTAGTTACTGTTTCTTAGGTTTTTTTTGTATTTTTTTTTTTAGTTTGTTTCTTTGAGTTGGTTTTCTTTTTTTTGCAGATTTCTTGTCCTCTATTTATTGAGTTTCCTTTCTCTTCTAATATATCTTATTTTTTATCTAAAATATTCAATAAATAGAGTAACAAGGTGAGCTCATCAATCTCTCCATCATTAGTACTCCCAAAAAGATGAAAATTCAAAATCAACTTCATAAATCAAGAAAGAAGAAATAGGAGCATTTTGAAGGTTTGAATGTGAAAAAGGTTAGAAAAAGCATGAAATAAAGGAGCATCATTTTCTATAAATACTCCCAAAAACAAACATGAGGTCCACCAACCATTTTATATTAGACAAATGAGTGGAAAAAAAAAAAAGGAAAAAAAAAATATGAGAAGTGAACTTCCAGCTATCATTTTGAAGTCCCATAAGTAGCAGTAGTCAAAAAATCAGTATCCCAGATCCCTCTCATTCATAGGCATGCCAAATTTACTTCTAATCACCTTGGACCAAAGAGAATTAAGTTCCAATAAAAAGCTACCAGAGTGTTGTTCTTAGAAACAAAATTACAACCCAAACGCTCCTTAAACTTAAGACTACAAATGGCCTTCCAGCTCACTAAATGATCCCCTCTTCTCCCTCACACTAGACCGAACAAAATCTTTCATTATTTTATTCAACTTACAACACCAATACGTATCCTAAACAAAAAAGAGCATCTTTCTAACCATCGAGATGTTTGGAATTGTTAGAAACCACGGAAAATGAATAGTATAATCAAAATATAGATCAGAAGGCAAACAATGTTATATTTCCTCGCAAATTTGCAATGAAGACAAACCAGTGAAGAGCAATCAGCATCATATCACATACCATATGTCCCACAAAAAATTTTTACAAAAAACATTATACAATAACTAAAACTTTAAAAAGAAAAAAAGCAACATAACTATATGAATTTCCACAAAATGGAAGAAAAATAACCTTGCACCATATCCAATTAAACAAGCGAACTGATGAGTGCTGAAACACTGAGCAGTGTCAGCTATAATGGAAGCTGACACCCGTAAGCCATTCTGAATTAGATGCTGATGAACAGCTCCAACAGCAAGAAGTATTGGAATAGCAGGTTGAGTTGGTTCCTGACATAAAAGGAAAATAACTAAATAAACTTCTTCTTTTTTTAAAAAAAAAAAAAGACTTCTTTCCAGGCCTCAATGAAGAAGAAAGGGTGAAGAATGTTGAAAGCATAGCAGCCCAATACTTTCTAGAGATGTAGAGCAATGATAAGAAAGAAAACAAAGATGAACTTAGCATACAAAATGCTTTAATTAATGCTGATTCCAACAAAAATACAACTTCTAACAAGCACATACCATGATGCTGTCTTTAACCGTCAATTTTCTATCAAAACAAAACAAATATTCCGAATGGCATCCATGATCCAACTCACATAACAAACAAATTTGGCTACATAATTTGAAGAAAATTCCAAAATAGACTACACCACCACAGCGCCTAACTCTTCATGAACAACAATGTACAGAGCGCAAATAAATAAATAAATAAATATAATAAAAAATGAAAAAGATACATCACAAATTTTCAGGCAAGAGAAAACTTCACTACAGTGGCTAAGGAGTAAGCACCAGCAAGATAAATCTCAATAGGATAACAGTAACCTTAAACAACAGTAAGACGAGATGGAGGTTGCTCTCGCACAGTTCAAGTAACAAAAACAACAAAGCCTTTAAGTTCCACCATGTAGGATCAAGCTTATGGATCCATCACTGTCCTTTTGCTCAGTCCAAAGCAATCTCAGAAGTTGAAGAGCCATCAAATCCTTCTTATTACCTCAATCCAAGCTTCTCTCTACCAAATCCTCTCCTACCTCCACTAGCCTCAATCAAACTACTCTCAGTATCTGGTCTACATCGCAAGCAAACAAATCATCTCAAACACCATTCCCATATCTTAATATCTAGAGAGCTGCTCCTATCATTTTACAAATGTGTCCTTTTCTTTATTACTTTTATTGAGTAATGCTACTCGTCCATAATCCAAAAAGAAATGACAAAAAAATTTGGGAAAAAAAAACTATACAAGAAATTTAATTAAAAAAAATGAATATACATCAAAAGAACAGACACAAGAAAATTAATTCCAAAATTTTGATTGATGAAGTACTGAGCAACTAAAAAAAAGCTAACCAGCTCATCGGACCGATCTGAGAGAACAAGCAATTGTGAACCATTACGAACAGCTTCATCAGCGGCTTCGCAAAGCTTATTTAGTGTCTTTTCCAAGGAGCCATCAACCCCTTTCCTTATATCAAAAAATGTCAGCAGAACTTGAGGTTTTAACTGCGGATCCTTCAATAATGACTCAAGCTCCCCTTCATTCAGAACAGGACTAGATAAAATTACCTTAGTCACCCAAAAAAAAACACAAGACTTGATTATTTCATGCCGAAAAAACAAACTGTTGCATAAAATAGGTATCAGTAGAAATTGGGATTCCAGCAATATAAGATAGCATCTACTGAGGGATGAAAGGAGAAATGCTAACAAACCTGAGAAGCATTCTCAGGTCCAACCTCTAATATGTTTTGTCGCTTCCCAATATTGGCTTCAAGAGACATAACCAATCCTTCTCTGAGAGGGTCAATTGCCGGATTTGTGACCTATCAGATGCACAGACAAGAATGATACAGAAAGAAAGAAAAAAATTAATATGAATTTAAAAAAGTTAAAAAAAGCTAATTTAAAGTTTAAAAACTAAATAAATTATTTTAAAAAAAGTAATATCTTGAGAAATAATCTGCAGAAAAAGAAATTCAAACAAAAAAAAATTGAAAAAATGTGTGTGAAGAATGATATGCAAAATCTTGTATCTTTTAGATGATCCAATATGAAATCACTTTCAAGTTATCACAAAAGTGCTACATGAAGCTCCTCAAGAAAACTGACAGGAACAAAAAATGAAAATGATCAATTTTCTCAATTCCACTGATGAAAAAGAAAAGGCAATAGTTATGCTTTTTGGATTCTGCAGAGACCAAGTTGTCAGCCAACTTAGCCATTTTGGGTGCATTTCTATAACAAATCTGTCAAAAATTACTTAATGAGCCCCGTTCATGCTAACCCAGTCCTCTCTCTTGTAAGGAAAGATCCCTAAGAAATGAGGATCAACAAATACCCAACTGACAACCCAACACTTAACCAAAAGATATTACAGGCCATTACAAATTCTTCCTTGATTGCAGGCAAAAACCTGCAAAAAAATTATTATAGTTGATGTTACAGTAGCATGGTGCTGCTGTAGCTTCTAGATATTTTAGGTTATTTAATGGTACTTGAGGTTTTTTTATTTTATAGTGTATGTGCATGGCTAGGATTAGTTGAATCAAAGGTTGTGATCTGTTATTTCTAGGGTTGAAGAGTTTGGTCTAATTATGAATGGGAACGTGTGTCATAGTATGCAGCTTGACTTTTGTTATCAACAAAATTTCAGCCTTTGGCTCTTGAGTTCTCTTAACTTAGGGTTTGAATGATTACAAACCCAAGATTTTGTTTTCTTGTTTCCCTCTAAGAAATACAGGCTTCAAAGGACAACCAACATAAAATTCTTGTCTAACTGTGCTTGCAAATTCCAAATACAGAATTCAACTTCAATTTCCCAATTTCCCTATCTATTTTTTTCTTGATTGAAAAAGAAGATTTAATAAAGAAGTACAACAAGGAGCATAAGTAATCCTCCTTAAAAGATAAAAAACAAAATCAAAATAAATCGAAACGACACAGCCAGCCAATCATGCTTTAATTCAGGAAACTGAAATTCTTTGAAACACCCAGCTGCAAAAACATGGAGGCCAAATATTGAATCCTATTCCAAAGCACGACCAAAGACATCTTCTTCCCTATAAAAATACAAGAACTCCATTCCAACCAAATGCCACCACAAAAATGCAAAAATTGCACATCTCCACAAGGCCGAAGCATCCTTAACCCTTTCCAAAACCTGAAAAATGGATAGCCATGCCCTCCACAAGGCCGAAGCATCCTTACCCCTTCCACAAAAAAATTGTTCCACTGACTCCAGACACACCCAATTCTATCCAAACAAACCAAAAAAATTGTTCTGTACTCCAAGAGAAGGAGCAATGAGGGAAAAGGTGAGAAGCAGATTCTGAATTTAGAAAACAAAGAGAACAAACATCTGGATATAAAGCCATAAAAGGCCTCCTACTATGCAACAGATTGTTAGTGAACTCTTATTAATAATGAACAACGAAATAAAAGCCTCAAATCATAGAGGGGTTTTTAGCCTTCCAAATGGATCTATGAAGCAGGAAAGGCAAACTTTTGTTGGATAAATGCTCGAAAAAATATTTACAAGAATTCTCCCCAGAAGAATCAAGAATCCAAGAATGATAGTCTCTCCTCTGGGAAAGGAGTCTACCACCCAACAAGCTTAATAATTAGGAAAGATCCAAGACCTCACTACCATTAAGAGCCCTACGAAAATGGAAATCCTAATAGAAATTGTTAATGGTTATTAGTCATTGAGCATTACTATTAATTGTTAGAGTTTGGTTTGTAATAAGTGTAAGTTAGTAAGGGAATAATGGTCATTCCTATTGTACTTGACATATATTATAAATAGAGGGAGAGACCTATCATTCAGTTTAGGTCTTCTATTTTACCCAATTATTCAACATGGTATCAGAGCATAATTCTGAAACCTAAACCCTAAGTGTAACCACCACCATCAAACCGAAGCCTGAAACCAAAAATCTGCTGCATGTCTATCATCATAGAAGATTTTTCAGCGATAATATAACCCTAGAAAACAGCCAGCAGCAGCAGAAAGTCAGACCAGTCACTGGAATTTTCTAGGCGACACTGCTCAAGAACATCAAATCCACTATAGATTTGTCAAAACCAACACCATATTCACCCACAGACACTGCCGATCTGCCCCCCACTGAAATCTCACCTCCAGGTAGCGTCTCACGCGCCCTCATGCGCCAGACGAAGGCTGCCAGGGCCAACCCCACACACTGGCATGTGACGCCACTTTCAGGCATGGTTTTGACCTGGAATGATCCAGTCGTGATTTAATCTCTCTATTAACATGTTTTTGGAGTTTTTCATGATGTTTTCTGCCCAAAGATCACACCTTTTTTACTTGCTCAAGTGCGGCACCCAAGGAATGTTTGTTAGATGCTTCATGAAGCAGTTTATCAATGGTTATCGAGTTTATTGGGTCTAAAACAGTGGGATTTGCTGTGTTTTTTTATTCAATGATCTAATTCCTTCCATATATTAAAATATCAAGCTGTTGGACATGTGTTTTGCACAAAGATCCAATCTTTGTTTAACCATGCACTCATGGTAATTCGTCAATTGTTCTTCAGTGTGAGTAGCAGTCATTGGTGACTTTTTTGGAGCAGTGACAGTGCTCATAAGCTGTTTTTTGTGAGGCTATGGCACTGTTATGTAAGTTAGTTGGTGATTTCTCCATGGTAGTTTCAGTGCTGTGAGTTGCTTTCTTGGGGCTGTGTTTGAGTTTCTTCGTGCTGTGGCAGTCTTGTACTGATTTATTTGAGACTTGTTCATGGTTGGTCACCTTGTTCGTGGTTGTTCTGATTGTTCTAACAATTAATTTTATGGTCATCGGTCTGAGTTTGTGAATGTTGGGATGGAGTTTGGAAAACCCAAAAGTATGGTTCCTTTGTTAATCACTTGTTTGAGTGAACCACGTACTATGACTATATCAGAGGAGTATTCACGGTTTCTACAGTATCAGTCATCTCAACAAGCATCTTCTCACATTGCATCTTTTGCACAGAAGGGTAATCCTACAATCTATATGTCATCTGTTATCCTTCCTGCTAGTCCTTGGTTTATCCATTCTGCTGCCACTGGCCATTTAACAGGTGCAACCAACTTCTTTTCTGATCTCCGGTATCCTAAAAATCTATCTTAAATTACCTTTGCTTATGGGTCCACTATTGCTGTTAAGGGGATAGGAACAGTAAATCCTACTCCTTCCATCTCTCTTTCTTCTGCTTTATACATTTCTAAATCTCCTTTCAATCTCATGTCAGTTAGTAAGCTTACAAAGTCACTAAATTGTTTTGTCAAATTCATTCCTGATTCTGTGGTTATTCAGGATCTGAAGACGAGAAATACAATTGGCACAAGACGTGAAGCTCATAGACTTTACTACTTTGAGTCGTCTTCTCCACCCATTGCTTGCACAGTCACAGCTACACCACTTCAAATCCATTGTCTCCTTGGTCATCCATCCTTGGACAAGTTGAAATAGCTGCTTCCTACATTGAGTTCCGTGCCTAATCTTGAGTGTGATTCTTTTCAATTGCGCAAGAATCATCGTGTTCCCTTTCGATTCCTGGGACAACAAACGAGTGGTTAGTCCCTTCATGCTAGACCATTCCGATATTTGGGGTCATGGTTTTAAATAACGGCCATTACGTAGCGTAACAGCCGATATGTAACGGAAATCGAAGGCTCCGAAACCGATACGGGCCGATAATGCGGTTCGGAAAAAATTCACAACCGTAACGGCCGTTACGGAGACGTAACGGTCCGTTACGGACCGTTACACGGCCGACAGCTTGCAGATTCCCTAAAGGCTTTCTGCTGCAGCGCTGCTTTCCCCCTCTCCGCACCACCGATCTGCCATTCAATCTAAGTCTAACATTCAAAGAGTAAACTAGAAAGTAAAAAACTTACCTTGAAACTTTGTTGACCAAAGCAATAAGAAGGCTTCACTTCTTCGAAGCCTGAGAGTGAGCAGATCTACTCATCTTCGTAGCCTTCCAGGACTTAGGAATTGCAGACTTGCAGTTGCAGCACCTTGGCGAGAAACCGGTGACAGGTCTGCAGCAGCTCCACCGCCACTGCGAGTCGCCGATAGCCCGTTGGCAGCTTCCTCCGCCAGTCGTCGCACTCGCTCCAGCCCTTCGATTTCAGCTTCGGAACTTGGAGTCATCACTTATCGGCCGTTCGTGCTTCGCAGTCTTCGCTCCTTCAAGGCTTCGAGGCTCCTCCGAGTCCCCTCCCCTCCCTCGGTCTCACTCAGACTCCCCAGCGTATGAGACACTCAACACTCAACACCCACAGCACTAAGTCTTATCATTATGTTTTTTTTTTTTAAATTATATTTTGTTGTAAATTATGTTTGTTAAATTGAATTAAAAAAAAGAGTAATTTAATAGAGTAAAAAATTAGAAATCATTAATAATTACGTAAAATAAAATTTTCTTAATTTATAAATATTTTAATTGTCTTATATTTTTTGAAAGCTAATTATGAAAATCTAGTTCCATCACATATTTCCTATTTATTATTTTTTAAGTTTTAAAACATCATTTTGACCTTAAATTTAAAATTAGGTAAAATAAATCTTTACATGATCTATTTTTTGTTTTTAGTTATCAAATAAAGTAAAAATTGATAACTTAATAAAAAAAAAATTTAACCTAATAGTTAATACATTAATAATTCTGATTTTTACTAATTACTACTAGAATTTGTAGAAAAATTTTATTTTAATCCATATACTGAGAAAATGCTTAAAAAGTTAAATAGTTAATTTGTAATGTATGGATCTCTATTAGTGATGCTGTGATGTATATGAAAGTAGAGCAAAAGTCTTTTTCACCTTTAAAATTACAATGTTAATTTCTTATAGTTATAAATGAAAATAAAATCAAGTTATAAAAAATAATGAAAATATTTTTTTAAAGATAAAGGAATAAATATATTTTTTTTGTAATAAAATATATAATATTTTATAATTTTGTTTATTTAAATATAAAAATAATAAACATTACTTATTATTTTTAATCAAATATTATATTTTATTTTTACGTAATAAGTATTTAAAATTAGGACTATTTAGTACTTATTATTTAATATTTACTAAATTACTAATTATATTATTCCTGTCATCTTTGTAGAAAGGTTGTAACTTTGCATTTTCTCTATGTTTTGTGTAGAGATCAACAAATTAAGTCTATCAATATGTCACATGATAGAGGAAATGAGAACTTACCTAGTGAGGATATTGGATATTTGGATGGCATTTTGGTACTACAGTGGACGGTAATAGAAATATTATTATGTGTAAGTTATGCGGGAAGATAATTAAAGGGGCATTACACACTTGAAACAACACTTGGCACATAAAAAGGGTCAAGTAGCTGGATGCTCAAATGTGACCACACAAGTAAGAGAACAAATTATGAAACATCGACAATAGTATGCTGAGAAAAAAAGAGATAAACAAAAAAGGCAAGAAAAAGTAGAAGCCCAAATTAGAGGAGATTTTGAGAATTTGAACGATGAAAAAGACTTGGAAGAAGAAAGTATGAGATTTGCTCGACAAGAAAGCATACGATCACAGCAACAATGGGAAGAGAGACAAAGATTTTGAGCAAGAACAACTGGAGGGGGTAATATTTATGAAGAGGGGGGTGGCTGTGGCAGTGGTGCTACCAGTGGTTTCAATAAAGCAGCTCGATCTTATAGTGGTCGAGAAGCTGGAGGTAGTGGACGACAATGAATCAATCCTGATGCCCCTGAAGCTAGACTAAAGGCAATGGATTCTATTTTAGAAAGAAGCAAGAGTGCGAAACAACCAAAAATCAATACTAAGTTACTGAAAGGTTTAAAAAGTAAATTAGGAAAAGCAGTTGGAAAATTCCTAATTTATAATCGGATTCCAGCGAATGTAGCTGACTCTCCATTTATGCAGCCTATGCTTGATATTGCTATAGAGGTTGGAAAGGGGGTGAAGGCATGGTATTAAATAACGGCCGTTACGTAACGGAAAATCATCTCTCCGATACCGTTACAGCCCGCATTAGCGGTGAGCAGAAAATTCACGTGCGTAACAGCCGTTACAAAACCGTAACGGCCCATGACGGCCGTTACACTAACGTTACGACACATTACAGTCGACAGCCCCTAACACTACTGCGTACCTTCCTTATCTCCTCAAATCTGCTCCATTTTGTGTGTTTCTCTCCATCATCTAGCTTAGATCTCCTCATTTGAAGCCTCCAAAGAAACGAAAGCAGCTTCAAAGCTTCGTTTTGTTGTGCTGTTCCCTCTTTCACTCTTCGTCTCTTTCGTACAACTTCAATCTACTAATCTGAAGCTTCAAAATCCCCAAAAAAAGCTTCGATTTTTGCCTTGAAGATGTTCTTCGCAGTTCGCAGCCATCGCAGGTCAGCTGACTGGCAGTTCGTCTTGAAGGTGTTTGATTTTTCCCTTGAAGGTGTTTCAATTTTTCCCTCTTCGTCAGTTCATCTCCTTTGTCCAATGTAAGAACCCAAAAATTAGCTTCCAATCTTCGATTTGTCGCTTGAAGGAGCAGTGCTCTGCAGGTCGCCTCCATTCGCAGGCTCGCAGTCGCAGCTCCAAAAATAAGTTTTGAAGCCTTCGATTCCCCCAAATTTTGGGGGCTTGCAGGTTGCAGCTCTCTCGCAGCTTCGGGGGGTACTCGGTACTCGGGAGTGGGTATGTTTCTTCAGTTCTTCTATTTCATTGGTTAATGTAATTGTAAATTACCAATTTATTCTAAATTAATAATTTAGTTTATTTTATAATTTCAGTTTATATTTATTATTTAATTAGTATGCAAATTTATAAATGATTATATAAGTTGAATTTATTAATTAAAATAAAAAAATTAGTATAAAATTATTAAAACATAAAATTTATAAAGTTACTTAGAGAGTTAGAGTACAGATTTAGTAAAAAATTATTAATTAATATTCTACATAATTATTTTTTTAAATACCTTGACTATTAATAATTTAATATTAGATCTAAAATTTATAATAAATCCTAATTTCTACACAATTAGTCAAGTCTCAAGTGACTCAAGTACACTACCATTTAAATAATTAAATTGTAAGATTTATAATTTCATATTTATTTTTTAAATTGTTAATTGTAATATAAATTATTGTATTGTAATATAAATTATTGGGTCTATTGACTCATTTTAAGTAACTTTATGTCTTTAATCAATTGATTCTTCATTTTAATTACATTTCTACATCTTTTTTACCCATTAAACTAATGCAAACTTTAAAAAAATATGCTTTTTTTTGTAAGCGGCGCACTAAAATTAATATAAAAATCATAATGCCTATTAAAAAGCATTTGTAGGTTGAATGAAGGTTGTCAAAATTCATTAAAAATCATGCATTAATGGATTTCATGCTTATTTTTCGATTTTGGCATGGTTGTGCATGCGTGAAAAAAATTCACAGCCGTTACGCCCGCTTCCCGTTACGTAACACCCGCGTCTCCCACGTCCCACGACACCCGCGACCGTTACGCGTCGTTACCCACTACCGCAATTTCGAACCATGGGTGATGGGTCCATCGCCCTATGAGATATTTGAAATTTATTTGGAGCAAGAGTATCAAGAAATGAAAAATTATATAACTTCTTTTGCTGGAATTTGGAAGGAGAGAGGTGTAACCCTTATGTGTGATAGTTGGTCAAGACCAACTAGAAAACACATTATAAACTTTTTAGTTTATTGCGATAGAGGCACCGTGTTTCATAAATCAGTTGATGCCTCTGATGTGCCAAGCAGAACAGCTTAATATTATTTTAGGTAATTTTCTAATTTTAATTGTATATGCAAATAGTATTATGGACTTGCATGTTTTTAATTAAATAGTAGTAATTATTGAATTTATAATTTCATTTCAGATTAATGGACGAGATGGTTGAAGAAATTGGAGAGGAGAATGTTGTCCAAGTAGTGACTGATAATGAGCTGCAATGAAGGCAGGAGAAAAATTATTAATGCAGAAGAGGCCCAATCTCTATTGGATAGCATGTGCAGCTCATTGCATAGACCTTATTCTTGAAGATATTAGTAAGAAAAATAATGTGAAGAAGATCTTAGAAGATGCAAGAACAATAACCTCATTTATTTACAACCATACATGGACAGTGAATTTCATGAAGAAATTCACAAATAATAGAGAGTTACTTCGCCCTGCCATCACTCGATTTGCCACAAATTTCATTGCTTTGGAGACTATTGTCAGGCATAAACAAGCATTAAGGGAAATGTTTACATCTTATGCTTGGAAAAACTCAAGGTTTGGGATGGCAAAATCAGGCCCAGCATATGATTCAAAGAAAATTATCTTAGGCAAAGATTTTGGCAAAAGGCCTCTAATATAATTAAAGTGCAAGAACCCTTAGTGAAAGTTCTTAAATTGGTTGATGATGATGAAAAACCAACCATGGGCTTCATATACGAGGCAATTGATAGGGCGAAGTTGGCCATTTAAAAATATTACCGATTTTACAAAGACTATTGGAAAACTATTAACAACCGGTGGAGTTTTCAGTTGCACCAAGATTTGCACGCTGCTGGTAAGTGTAAATCAAATACAATTTCTTATTATTTTAACTTTTAAATTATGCATAGTTACATTACAAAACTATTGATTAATATGTTTCTAAATTTAATTGTAGGATATTTTTTGAACCCACAATTTCTTTATGGTGCCCCACCCTCTCCTGAAGTTGCTAGAGAAGCCATGGATGGGGTTAAAAAAGTGATAACCAAGTCGGTACCCGATATAGATACTCAAATTCGTGGTATTAATCAATAATTATTAATCAATAATTATTGGTTCCATTAAATTGAATAATGAATTGTTCTAGTATTCTGTAATACTTTCAAGAATAATTATTAACACATCTAATTAATTAATTATATTTCACAATCATCCTTTTTTAGTTGTTGCTATATCAAGATAGGCAAGAGACTTTTGGAACCCCGCTGGCTCAAAGGGTAGTGAAATAAACAAATCCTGGTAAATATAGGCTATATAGCTAAATAATGGATTAATGGCTCTATTTTCTCTCTTTATGTTCAAATTTGACTTTTGAAATATACGCTATACTGCATAAAACTCTTTTTAATTATTCATGCAGCTAAATGGTGGATTCATTACGGCCTGTGTGCTCCTGAGCTCCAAAGAATAGCAATCAGAGTTCTTAGCCAGATCACATCAACTTCGAATTGTGAGCGTAATTGGAGCACCTTTAGCCTCATCCATACGTAAACAAGAAATTGATTAAAGTACATGAGACTACAAAAACTTGTTTTCGTACATTACAACATGAGGTTAAAGTTAAGACATACAATGAGAAGAAGCCAACGAGAAATTGAAGAGGGTTTCAATCCTATCAATTTGGACTACATTTTCAAAGAAGATGATCCTTTAAGTCGATGGTTAGAGGAGAGAGAGACACCACTACTCGACGATCAAGACAATTCAAATTGGTTAAATGAAGAAGTTGGAGGTACTACAGAAGGAGGTGATCAACCACCAATAAACGCGCATGATGATTCAAGTTCAAGCCCTGAACGTACACAAAGTGATGACAATCTTGGTTTGAGCCCACCAAGTGATGATGATGGTAATAGTGGTGCTGGAGCTAGGGTTGGGGGGGTGGTAGTGGTGGTGGTGGAGGCGGCGGTGTAGAATATAATTATGGATATGACATAGGGACATCATTTGTAAGGGATATACATCCTTCTGATCCTTACGGACTACATGACATGCCTGAAAATTATGACTTGGGTATTCCTCCAGGGAACCAATCTTCACAACCCAGGAGAAGGAGTGCTCATGGTGACCCTAGTGATTCTGCTGAAGATTCATATGGTGTGGTTCGTAGTTTTGGCGACTTTGGTTTAGATGGTTCATCATCACAATCATATGGATCTCATTCAACATATCCACATTATGCATCTCATGACTCACATTTTTATCCTAGTGGATCAGGAATCTCAAGATCTAATGAGTCTTCTTCTACACACTACCCAGAGCCAGCCCCAGCCACAACTTATGGACATTATTCAGGATATGGTCAAACAGGAGATTATGCACCCCCTATATCAGGAGGATTTTCACCACCAATATATTTTCAAGAGCAACAACGAAATGACGCAAACTTGGGTTTATTCAACTATGTATTTCCACAAGGATTGGGAGATAATTTCCAATCTCAATCTCAAGATACAGATACAAATTATGAAGACCCTCCACGTCATTCTTTTTGGTGGTGACATGTGTTATGTTATAAATTTGTAATATTGTATTCATGTATTTTCAACTATTTATTGATATTTGATATTAATCACTTTTTAAATTCATGTATGTGCAATGTGTATATTGAGTATTGAGTCTATTGATTCATTTTTAGTAACTTTATAACTTTAATTAATTGATTCTTACATTTCTACATCTTTTTACTCATTAAAGTAATGTAAATTATAAAAAATATATGCTTTTTCTTGTAAACAGCGCACTAAAATTAATATAAAAATCATAATGCCTATTAAAAAGCATTTGTAGGTTGAATGAAAGCCTTCAAAATTCATTAAAAATCATGTATTAATGGATTTCATGCTTACTTTTCAATTTTGGTATGGTTGTGCATGCGTAAAAAAAATTCACGACCATTACGCTCGCTTCCCGTTATGCAACAACCGCATCTCCTACGACCCGCAACACCCACGACCGTTACCCGACGTTACCCGCGACCACGATTTCGAACCATGTTTGGGGTCCTAGTCGTGTCACATCAAAGTTTGGGTATCGGTACTTTGTTGCAATTGTTGATGACTACTCTAGGGTGACTTAGTTATATTTAATGAAAGATCGTTCCGAGTTGTTTGATATCTTTTGTGCCTTCTATTCCCAAGCACGGACTCAATTTTATATGCCAGTCAGGATACTTCAAAGTGATAATGCTAAGGAGTACTTCAATGCCCAATTCAGTACTTATATGACTAGCTCTGGTATGATCCATTAGTCCTCTTGTGCCCACACTCCACAACAAAATGGGGTTGCAGAGCTGAAAAAAAGACATATTCCTGAAGTCAATCTTACTCTTTTGTATCAAATGAATGTCCCCAAAATTTTTGGGAGTGATGTTGTGCTCACAGCTTGCTCCCTTATCAATAAAATGTCATCCTCTATCCTTGGCGTCAAAATCCCATATTCAGTTGTCTTCCCTAAGGTTCCATTGTTCTCCCTTCCTCCTCATAGATTCGGTTCTGTGTCCTTTGTCCATTAGTTAACTCCAGGAATGGACAAGTTGGATCCTCACGCTATCAAATGTATCTTTTTTCAATGCTATAGCCTTACTTTACATCGACTTTTTGTCCCTACTGATGTCACCTTCTTTGAGTCTACACCATACTACTATGATTCCTTGAGTTTTGTTGACCTTAATGAGTCTCTTCCTTTGCCTTGCCTTCCAGATCCATACCTAGTATCCATGCCTAATCCTCCTACATCTTCATCCAATTTGACTTCTTCTCGTCGCTTGGATAATCTCAATTTGCAAGTATACACACGGAAACTTAAGAGGCAAGTGATTCCTCCGGCTTCTACTACTGTGCCTCCAGTTCCCTCGTTGGATAATCTTATTTCCCTTGATTTTGATCCTCCTGTAGTTGCTTGAAAAGGTAAATGCACTTGTTCCCAACATCTGATCTCTAATTTTGTTTGTTATGATCATGGTCTTAAATTTCCATGAAATTGTCAAAATTTCTGTCAAAATTTTCGATTTCCGTCACCCTCGAAATCGAAATGGCAGTCGATTTCCGTCTTGCATGATTTCCGTCGAAATCTCAATGAATCATCCGAAATTTATTGAAATCTCGAAATTTTAGCAAAACTTGTTGAAATTTTAACTATACGATGAAATTTTGTCAAAATTTAATGAGAAATTTAGGAGTGAAGTGAAATTTCTATCTTAATTTATTTTATCAAAACAAAAGATTATTACAAGTGCTTCTGAAATTATATGAAAAAATAAACTTACAGTAACATTTTATTCAACCATTCATGTCTATATTATCATTATTTGCACAATAAAAAATATTTAAATGATTTATGAATTTCATTTGTATTAACTAAATATATTTAATGTACATTATCTTACAAATATGTTTGATACACATACTATTTTACAACTTTTCCACCTCATACAAAACATAGATGTATTTAATTTGTAAAATATTAGTTCTAAAACTTATATTATTATGTTTGTTAACCATTTCTAAATTTTCACTTAGAATTCCATGTTTTATTACAAAGTTCCATTATTTTTTCAAATCGAAATCGAAATTTCTGTCGGAATTTTCATACTTTTGGAGCTTCGAAATTTGAGTCGAAATCGAAATTTAAGACCTTGGTTATGATTTCTTGTCACCCTCTTATTACTATTTTGTTAATACTTTGTCTTCCGTTGCTCTTCCAAAATCCATATTTGAAGCACTATCCCATTACGAGTGGAGGACAGCAATGGTTGAGGAGATGCATGCACTACATGATAATGATACTTTGGATTTGGTACCTCGTCCTCTTGATAAGTCTATGGTTAGTTGTCGCTAGGTGTACACTATGAAAGTCAACCTTGATGGTTCTGTGGCTCGTTTGAAGACATACCTTGTTGCTAAGGGGTATACTCAGGTGTATGGTTTGGATTATTCAAACACATTTTTCTCCGGTCACGAAACATGCCCCAATACATTTGTTCATTTCTTTAGCCACCACTTGTCATTGGCCTCTACATTAGTTAGATGTAAAGAACGCTTTCCTACATGGTGATCTTCATAAGGAGGTATATATGGAGCAACTACCTGGGTTTGTTGCTCAAGGGGGGAGTCAGGCTCAGTATGTCGACTTAAGAAATCATTGTATGGATTAAAATAATCTCCAAGGGCATGGTTTGGCCATTTTAGTGTTGTAGTACTTGAGTTTGGCCTTCATCGATATGCAGTTGATCACTTTGTTTTTTTATCGTCATACTTCATCTGGAATTTTGCTTCTTGTGCATGTGGATGACATTGTGATCATTGGTGATGATGATTAAGGCATCCAAGACCTAAAGGTTTTCCTACAGAGTAAGATTCATATCAAGGACTTAGGACCATTGAAGTACTTCTTGGGTATGGAAATATTGAAATTTCGTACAAGAATTGTATTGTCACAGAGAAGTATATTCTCAATCTTTTAGATGAGACAGAGCTATTGGGATCCAAACTTGTTGATACACCAATGGATCCCTAATTCCCAATAGTAAGTTAGTGTCAGAAACTATCTCACAATCACTCAATCAGATATATCCTTCGCAACAAGTGTTGTGAGTCAGTTTCTTGATTCCCCAAGAACAAGTCACAGGGATGTAGTAATTCACATTTTTAGATATCTCAGAGGTGCACCAAAGAGAGGTCTTTTATATCAGGATTGGGGTCACACTCATATTCAGGGATATACAAATGTAGATTGAGTCGTGTCACCTTCCGCCCGAAGATCCACAACCGGGTACTATATCTTTTGTTGGAAAGTATCCAATTTATCCAATCAACTCTCCTTGATTATAGGAGATATTTCTGTAATTATGTAAATATTCTTAGGAGATATTCTAGGATATATTCTAGGAGATTTGTTAGCAATTGTCATTCTTTCCTTTTGTTATTCTTTCCTTTATTATTATTTCCTTTTAGATTATCCTTGTAGTCTATAAGACTTTCAGATTGTACCTTGTTTTAAAATAATAAGAAATACTATTTCAATTCTTCTCCACTTCTAGATGGTATCAGAACCTGGTTTTCTTTTCCTTTCGGCAGTCATAGCCTCTAAAACATAGGCCTTATTGCCTTAACCTGTTCAGCCTCCATTATTTCTGAAGCTTCCACCATGGCCAGACATGAACTTGTGGTCAACACCAAAACTGAAACCAAAGTAGCCCATACTGAACCACATTTAGTCCAAATCACAAGTATCCATCTCAATGAAGCCAACTTCTTAAGATGGTCTCAATCAGTTAGAATGTATATCCGTGGGAGAGGTAAGATTGGGTACCTTACTAGTGAAACCAAGGCCCTTAACAAAGCATACCCATCATATGCTATATGGGATGCTGAAAATTCCATGATTATGGCTTGGCTTCTGAATGCAATGGATGAAGATATTAGTGCTAATTACATGTGCTATCCTACTGCAAAAGAACTATGGAATAATGTCAGACAAATGTATTCGAACTTTGGAAATTATTCTTAGATTTATGAATTGCAGCAAAAAATTTGCAAGACCCAACAAGAGGAAGACGGTGTGACTAAGTATTTTAATGTGCTTAAGGGGCTGTGGTAGGACTTGGATCTATTCAATGATTATGAATGGAAAAGCCTTGATCATTGCAACAACAACAAGAAGGTGGAAAATGCAAGAATTTTTAGACTCAATGATGAGTTTGATTAGGTCATGGGGAGGATTCTTGGTAGACAACCTCTGCCTCCAATCGGAGAGGAATTTCCTAAAGTGAAATGTGAAGATTGTCGTCAAAATGTTATGCCAAAGCAAAAAGGGGTTGATGGAATAGTGGAGAACTCGGCTTTGGTTGCTTCTAATCCTACTGTTTTGGCTGCTGTTAATGCCTCTCTACAGCGGTCATATCCCAATCATAAATCTCGAGTATGGTGTGACTATTGTAATAAGCCACACCATACCCGAGAAACCTGCTGGAAACTACATGGAAAACCAGCAAATTGGAAGAGCAGCAAACCTGGACCTAGAAACAACCAATTGAAACCTAGAGCAAATGAAGCCTAGACCAATGTTCTAAGTTCAGAGCAGATGGATCAACTTCTTCAACTGCTGAAATCCAATCTGATATTCGGTATTTCTATTGGTTCTTTGTCCCAAATAGGTAATATGCCGAGTGCCTATTCTAGTTCTTTAGCCTTTGCACCATGGATTATTGATTCAGGTGCATCCGACCATATGACCAATATATCTCAATTGTTTCAATCTTATCCTTTTTCGGGTAATAAAAAGGTTAGGATTGCAGATGGGAGTCTTTCATCCATTGCAAGAGTAGGTTCAAATAGAATTTCTGGAAAAATAGAATTGAAATCTATTCTCCATGTTCCTAAACTTACTTGCAATCTTCTATCTGTTAGTAGATTATCCAGTGATCCTAACTGTTGTATCATATTCTTTGATTCTCACTGTGAAGTTCAAGTCCAAAACTCGGGGGGTGATGATTGGCAGTGCTAGGATGATCGATGGCCTTTATTATTTTGATGATACCCTATTCAGCAATAAACAAGCTCAAGGCTTGAGTGGTAGTACTAGTTCAATCCCTGTGCGTGATCAAATAATGCTTTAGCATCTTAGATTTGTGCATCTTAGTATTTCCTATTTAAAATATTTGTTGCCTAGTCTGTTTAAAATTTTGGATTGTACTTCTCATCATTGTGACATTTGTCATTTATCCAAAAGTCATTGAGTTTCTTATAATTCAAAATGCTACCATGCATCAAAACCTTTTTATTTGATTCATAGTGATGTTTGGGGTCCCTTTAAGGTTACTACCTTATCGGGAGAAAAATGGTTTGTGACTTTTATAGAAGATCATACTCGGATTTGTTGGGTATATTTGATGAATGGAAAATCTGAAGTTAAAATATTATTTAAGAATTTTTATAGTATGATCGAAAATCAATTTCACACAAAAATAAGCATACTTTGTATGGATAATGGTACAAAATATTTCAACCAAGTTTTGGGAAATTTTTTGAAAGAAGAGGGATTCAACATCAATCCACGTGTCGTGACAACCCACAAAAAAATCGCATCGGTGAAAGAAAAAATCGTCATTTACTTGAGGTTGCACGGGCTATAATATTTTCTATGCATATTCCAAAATATTTGTGTGTGTTGGGGGGGGGGGGGGGGGGGGATGCTATTCTAACTGCTTTTTACCTTATTAATAGAATGCCTACCCATGTGCTGAAGTATATCACTCCTTTGGCATACCTAAAAAAATATTTTCTTGATAATAGGATAATTTCTTATCTGCCTCTAAAAGTATTTGGATGCACTGTTTTTGTTCATATTCTAGCTCATCTTAGATCTAAACTTTATCCTAGGGCTGAAAAATGTGTGTTTCTTGAATATGCTCCCAATAAGAGAGGGTACAAATGTTTGAATCCAAAAACAAAAAAAAAATAACATCAGTATGGATGTCGTTTTTGTTGAAAATCAATTTTACTTTAACCAAACTTATCTTCAGGGGGAGAAAGAGAGTAGTGAAGATCAGTTTTGGCAAAATTCAATACCAATGCTTAATGTTTTCCTTGACATTGACATCCCTCTACAAAAACATTGAAGGAACTGAAATTTTAAATAGTGAAAAGAATGGAAATCTCAATCTGCCTGTACAAAGCATAAGGGAATCCCAAATAAGGGGAGAATTGCTACATAATAATCCCTCTTCTGAGCTTCGCGTTTATACTAGAGGCAGGTATCGTTCTAATACTAAGGATCATCCCACAATTTCAAAGCAGAATCAATCATCACATCCAAAAACTGGTCATTTGGAAATCCCAAGTAATCCTTCTACTACACTTCTAGTTGATCAATCTACTAACCTTGATGTACCTATAGCCATTAGGAAAGGAGTTAAAACCTGTACCACACACCCCATTGCCAAATATTTATCATACCAGAGACTATCTCATAATCATAAGGCCTTTACATCCAATATTTCTCACCTATTTGTTCCAAGGACCATTTAGGAAGCTATGGATCATCCGAATTGGAAGTTAGCAGCTCTTGAAGAGATGAATGCACTACAGAACAACAGTACTTGGGAAATTGTTGATTTACCAAAGGAAAAGAAAACAATCTGTTGCAAGTGGGTGTTTAAAGTTAAATGCAAGGCTGATCGCAATATAGAGAGATACAAGGCAAGACTCGTTGCAAAAGGATTTACACAAACAAACGAAATTGACTATCAAGAAACTTTTTCTCCAATGGCCAAGATAAACTCAATCCGAGTGTTACTCTCCTTAACTGTACATTCTAACTGGCCCTCACACCAGTTGGATGTAAAGAATGCTTTTTTAAATGGAGATCTAGAGGATGAAGTGTTTATGGAATTACCACCAGGTTTTGAAGGTAATCTTGGCAGGGATAAGGTGTGTAAATTGAAAAAATCATTGTATGGGCTCAAGCAATCTCCGAGAGCTTGGTTTGAAAGCTTTGGGAAGGCTGTAAAGGGTCATGTTTACAGCCAAGGTCAAGTTGATCACACCATGTTCTATAAGCACTCAAGTGAAAGGAAGGTTGCTATTCTAATTGTCTATGTTGAGGATATTATTTTGACAGGTAATGACAACAAGGAACTTGAGAAATTAAAACAGATGCTTGCTAATGAATTTGAGATTAAAGACTTGGGTGACTTCAAGTATTTTCTCGATATGGAATTTGCAAGGTCAAGAAAAGGTATTTTTGTTTCACAAATAAAATATGTGCTTGACTTGCTAGGAGAAACAGGTTTACTAGGGTGTAAAACAACTAAGACACCTATAGAGCCTAATCTTAAACTACAACCTGCCAAGCCTGAAGAAGTAACCAATAGAGACCAGTACCAAATATTGGTTGGAAAGCTACATTATCTATCACATACACGTCCTGACATAGCCTTTGCTGTCAATATGGTAAGCCAATTCATGCACTCACCAGGGCCTGACTACTTTGATGCAGTTTATAGGATCCTGAGATAGTTAAAGGGAACTCCAGTAAAAGGTCTATTGTTTGAAGACCATAGACATCTACAAGTTGAGGTATACACTGATGCAGATTGGGCTGGAAGTATAACCGATAGAAGATCAACTTCTGGTTATTGTGCCTTTGTTGGTGGAAATTTGTTTACATGGCGAAGCGAAAAACAAAATGTGGTAGCTAGGATTAGTGCAGAGGCAGAATTTAGAGCAGTTGCTCATGGAATTTGTGAAGTGTTGTGGATTAAAAAATTATTGGAAGAAATGAAAGTCACTAATCCACTTTCTATGAGACTGTATTGTGATAACAAATCTACCATAGCCATTGCTCACAATCCAGTGCTTCATGATAGAACAAAACATGTTGAGGTCGACAAGCATTTTATAAAGGAGAAGCTGGACAGTGAACTGCTTTGTTTACCCTATATCTCTACTATTGAACAAGTAGCAGATATACATACAAAAGGACTACCAAAGAATCAATTTGAAAATTTGATCGGCAAGCTGGCTATGGAAGACATCTTCAAACCAGCTTGAGGGGAAGTGTTGGAAAGTTTCCAAATTTATCCAATCAACTCTCCTTGATTATAGGAAAAATTTCTGTAATTATGTAACTATTCTTAGGAGATATTCTAGGATATATTCTTAGGAGATAGGAAATTTGTTAGCAATTGTCATTCTTTCCTTTTTTTATTCTTTCCTTTATTATTCTTTCCTTTAAAAATTATCCTTGTAATCTATAAGACATTCAGATTGTACCTAATTTTAAAATAATAAGAAATACTATTTCAATTCTTCTCCACTTCTAGATCTTTGTCGGTGGTAATTTGGTGTCTTGGAAAAGTACGAAACAAACTATGGTGGCCAGGTCGAGTGCTAAGTCAGAATACAGGGCTATGGCGCACACTACATGTGAACTTGTTTGGCTGAAGAACATGTTGAAAGAACTAGGTTTTCCACATTCTCAGCCTATGGAGTTGATGTGTGATAGTCGAGCTGCTATTCATATTGCCTCCAACCATGTATTCCATGAGCACACATTGGAGTTGATTGCCATTTACAAAAGCTCATTATAACCACTCATGTAAAGTCTGAGTTTCAGCTTGCTGATTTGTTCACTAAACCCTTGGGAGGTGCTTGTGTGAAATTCATTTGTAACAAGCTAGGATATATATGCTCCAGCTTGAGGGGGAGTGTTAATGTTTATTTAGTTATTTAGCATTATTATTAATTGTTATGTAATAAGTGTAAGTTAGTGAGGGTATTATGGTCATTCCAATTGTACTTGTCATATATTATAAATAGAGGGAGAGACATATCTGAGTTTAGGTTTTCCATTAGAAAAGAAAGAAGAAATTGATTCATATTTGCAAAGAGGACAATCTAAACAAATGAGGAAAAGATGAACAAAGCAAAGAACCCCCACCCAAATGTCTTCCCAAAACCGAATGCGATACCCATTTCCCACAATAAAATTTTCCTAAGGAATAAAAAGAGGATACAAATATGAAGTAGCCTTCCAACTTTCCAAGGACTCAGAAAAATATCTCAAACCTAATTATAACAACCATAGTCATGCATAACAAATTTACTCATAGTAACTTTGAGCCAAAGGGAAGACTCCTCTAAGGCAAATTGCACAACCATTTATTCATTCAGGCAATGTTCTTAGACACCAACTTACCAAGACCCTAAACCCCCAATTCCCCCCTCCATCTCCTCTCCTTTTTAGACCTGCAGAAAATCTCCCAACTCCAAATGATCTTTGTTCTCCCCCAACCTAGACCAAAGAAAGTCTCTTATAATCTTCTCAATAATGGCTACCCTTACAGATATACAAATCATTTATTCGGCGTCAGAGATAATCGAAATTTCATCTCTGATGACACTTTTTTAGTTAGAACAATAAAGATAGGCAAGAAATAAACAGGAATACAAGCAAGGAAAGCCTGAGGAGCATAATACGTTATCCCCTTAGAAAAAATGAAGCACCGTTCCACCTATCCAACCTCTTAGACACCTTTTCCAGCAACACAATCCCAAAACCCAAGCGATTGGATTACCAACTAGAGACACCTTGATAACTCAAAGGCCAATCAAGAATACAGCACCAAACCAAAGATGGAAATTCCAAATATGTAGAAATATTCAAATTAATACAAGCTAACCAACTCTTCCCCAAATTGATTTTGAATTAGAGACCCCATCAAAAAATTGAAAAATAGTAAGAACATTTACAATAGACTCCCTATGATCTTTCTAAAAAGATAATAGATTCATCAGCATACTAAAAACGAAAAAGCACAACCTTCCCATTTCCCACCTCAATCCCTTTCACAAAACCTCTATCTACAGCTCTAAAAACCAATCTACTCAAACATCTACCACAAGAACAAACAGAATAGGAGAAATAGGATCTCCTTGTCGAACCTCCCTCAGAGCCCTAAACCAAGATTTAGGTTCTCTATTAATAATAATGGAGAAAGAAGCATACAATTCCTCCATTATGATGCATATAGTTGTCCATTATTTACCTTTTTTGTGTAAGTACTTGTTAAAGAAAAGTTAATAATTTTGCCAGTCATTCTTTTGCCACAATAATTCTTTTAGCATAATCCTTTTAATAGCTAAATCTATAGAAGTTAAGCAAATGCAACCAAAACCAATGAATATTTTCATCTTACTACAGGAAAAGAAAGAAAAAATCACTATATAAATGGAAGCTTCTTCAACCATTTGTAGCCTTATGAAAAGATAAGACAATAAACAAACAGAATATAGTGATCAAGATAAAAGAACGGACATGCAAAAGGCACCCTTGCAAGCTAAATTCAGGCTAATTACGCTCCAAAAAACATACTACTACAATCAATTTGAAAATAAAAAAAAAAATTTAAAAAAAACATGTTAAAATGCACCATTAAAAGATAAATTCATGCTAATTTGCCAAAAATTACCAAACCATTTTATACAGTCATAATTCATTCATAAATATTGTTGATTACAATTTCATCTAAAAGCTTAAGCTATTAGTTAGTGGGCTAACAATGTATATCAAGCTTTAACACTCCCCTGCACATGCAGCCGAACAGCACGTGGAGAGATAAACGAACAAGAGATAACACCCATTAAAAAGAATATAATTTTTCCTTTTTAAAACACCACACAATAGACGCAGTCAACAAGACTAGAACCCAGAACTCCTGGTAACCAGCTCTATTACCATGTTAGATTACCACTTTACCTAAAAGCTTAAGCAATTAGGTTGTGGGCCAAAAATGTGCAAAAATGCGACCAAAAAGCGAAACTATAAGCTAATTCAAGCTAATTATGTCCAAAAAATTACAGATCATTGAGACAAAAAAAAAACTGGTATTCAAAAAAAAAGTAGAAAGACAAATTCTTGCTAATTTGCCCAAAAATTACCAAACAACAATTGTATGGTAGAAATCACACATAATAACTCAAATTTTCTCAAATTGTCCAATAATCACTACAATTTTTCATCATTTGGGACAAAAAATAAGGAAAATCTCATTTTTCCAAAAGCTAAAGAAAATTTAAAATATATCAGTGTTCATCCATTTATATAATATCAGATTGTTGGAATAATAGCAGGCTGAAATGTTACAAGCAAACCTTATTTGTCGGCAGATGTCTTCTACCACTATCAAAACCTTTTAAGTGAAGAACAGAAATGAATTCCCAACAAAAATGTTGCAGTAATAAACAATTAACATCATCTTATTGGACATGATATGCGGTCTTCAAAAAAAGTGATATAGTTTTCTCTCTATTCTAAAAGCAAACAAACAGTTCCTTCAAACACCCCCCGCGGTGAGCGCACTTCTAAAACCTCAACAAAGGAACAGCAAAAAAAAGTTCTTGCCTAAGAGAGAGTTATTGAGAGATTATGTTTAAAACTTCAATGTTATGGACCACAAGGGAAAACAAAAGGAGAAGGCAAAAATAATGAATGAGATTTAAGCATACAAACCTGTGCAAACCGCTGCTTGAAATAATCATAAAGCATATGTGGCTTCTGAGACAATATTGCTAATGGAATATCATCCCCCATGCAGAAGGTAGGCTCCTTTCCCTGAGCAGCCATAGTTTCAATAACCATTTGGACATCCTCACTGGAGTAACCATAAGCCCTGCTCTCACCAAAGTACTTAATACTAAGAAATAATTGAGATGATAAATATTATAATAATTCTTTCAAAATAAACTCATGGCCATTACCACTTAACCGGACAACTATTGAGTTGCTGTCATAAAAAAAAATAAAAAATAGATGATAGCAATAGCAAGGAACAAATTAATGTCATCGATGATTGACCTCAAACTCGCAATGAAAATAAAATGGTAAAAGTATTTTCTCAATATAGAATGCTTAAGCACAACATACATGCTGACGAGAAATATAACCTCACCATATTTAACAGAACATGCATACAACTCCTTTTACAAAAACATGGATGGTCCGTCATAACCAAGTTTGTTCAAATAAGCCAAACTCCTTGAGAATTGCAAATCCAAAAGCTAAAGCTAAAACTTGGAGCTAAAAAAAAAAAAAATGCTCCCAAAAGACTAGTAAAAGAAGTGGACAAAAATCAATAGACAAAAAATGAAAAATATCAACCCTAACGAAGGTAGCCAAACCCACTAAAAGGCTGAAAAACAAAGTCCCTTGGAACAACCAGATAAATTAATGAACAAACTGCCTTGAGCTCTTGGAGATAATGGTGCTTCTGCATGTCCTAATATATAAAAAAGGCAGCCCAGTGCAAGAAGCTCCTAAGTATGCAGGATCCAAGGAAGGGGTGGACCATGATGGATCTATAGTACACAACCCTACTTGCAATATTCCAAGACGCTGTTTCCAAGCCTCAACCCTGTGACCTCAAGGTTACACGGCGACAATTCTACCATTGCACCAAGGCTCCCTTTTTTATGTCCTTATTTATATGAAAAATAGAAACTCTTTCAATTTTTACACCTACTTCCAAGGTGGGACATTTCCAGCACCTCAGTCATCCAATCAACTGTGTTTTGGCCATAGACAGTCCAACCAGGCGGCTGGTGAATTTGCAGCCTACAAAGGCTTTTGGAGCTTCTTGAATTGGGAGCAGCAAGGGCAACAGATGGGGCTTCAGTGATCAGTCAGTCAGGTGTTTTGTTCTACCTGTTTCTTGTTTGTTCCCTCACTTGTGTCTTCCTCATGATCTTAAATTTTCATGATATTGTTGAAAATTTAGTTCAGTTTCTAATTTTCACCCCCTCAAAATCAAAATGGCAGTCAATTTGCAGATTAAAAATTTTCCAAATTTCGTCAAGTCACAATAACAGTGAAATTTGTTGAAATGTTAACTAGAGAATGAAATTTCCTCAAATTCAAATTTGAGGCTCAAAATGCAAATTGAAGTTTCCGTCTTAATTTATCTTCTTTTCTATTGAAACTAAAGATTATAACATGGAGGATATAAATAACTTTCAGATTTTTGAAATTAATGAAAAACTAAACTTAGATATTAGCTACAACATATTTTTAATACAATAGCATCCAAGGCCCTTTGCATCCTCAAAAAATCTACGGAGATAATGAGCTCACCCCTGTACCCTTCTCCACGTAAATTTCAAGTTCTAATCTCAATTGGAAAGCTGTTGCCATATTAGGTACAACATTTTATTTGACTACTTACATCTAAATTATCTGTATTTGTATAATAATAATAATTAGCTCATTTTTCAATTTCATTATAATAATTATGTTCAAACTTCAACATGATACAGTTATTGCAACTTAGACACCGCATCTGTCCTGGATGTAATTTATTTACAATATTTTAGTGCTAAAAGTTGCCTTTTGAAGTCTATCAATAGTAGCTAAAGTTTCATTGAAGTGTTCCCAGCTTTAAAATTAATTTCCATCATTTTTTAAAATTGAACTCGAAACTGAAATCAACATCAAAATTTCCAGAGAAATTTCCATTTTTCTTTTAATCCTCAAAATTTTAGTCAAAATCAAAATTTAAGACGTTGGTCTTAACTGGTACTGTCAAAACAAAAAAATACCCCAGACAGGGCCCTACTCTACCATCATCTTCTGGGTCCAGCCAAGGCTTCCAGTCTTCCCCAATGGAATCCTCTTAGAAAAACCACCTGACCCATCTTCCCACTACAATAACCTCATCTAGGCAAGGAATCAAAATTCATCTTCAAAGATACTATGTCCAGACTCCAGAGACACACAACAAATACTCTACATTTCTTACTCTCCATCTTACCCCAAGGATTTTGAAGAGTAGCAGATCTTGATTTTAAACTCATCCCTACCTCGTCTTAAAACATTCACCAAGATGCCATAAAAATTAAATTTATGGTCGGAGACACATCAACATAGCTTCAAAGTGTCCCCACCACCACCCCAACCCCCAAAAGGAAATAAATAAATAAATATATTTCTTGCTGTATCACTATTTGTGCAGAAATATGCACATGCACCTTTTATAAAAATAAGGAACAAAAAATTAAAAATTACAAAAACCTCTTTTAAATAGAAAAATATAATTCTATATGCATAGATACATGCATGATACATACATACATCCATACAAGATCGTTCTTGCATAAACATTCCAACTTATGAATTTTTTTTTTCTTGGTGTGCTTATATGGCTTCTATATACTCCCAGACACATACAACAAGATGCCTTCCATATGATAACCAGGAAAAATAAACTTCTAAATGTGAAACATTGCCAAATTTAGTTGCACAAGGTAGTATCTCATAATGGAAGCAACAAAGCCATTTTTCATGTTTTTGTTTTCTTCCACTTGAAGAGAAAAGAAAAGGAGTTAATGGATGCAGAAGCTAGAGAAACATGTCAGACAGTGGAACTTGCTACTGTATCCAGGAAAAAAGTTATAAGTGGTGTAATGAGAAATAAAATACATGATTTTTTTAATCATGTCAAGAGTCAAGTAGAATTGAGTAGCTCTGTGGTAACTATCAGTAGAATAAAATGCTTCCAACAGCATCTCATTAAATATATACATAAATATTGAGTACTTCATGCAGAACCTCTTATAGAATATGCTACTAGATCTGAGGAATCTCAAAAACAATCAATAAAAGAAGGTATCTTACTGTTGGTGCCTTAGAATTGTCTCATTGTCCATAATTGTTACTGACAAGAACTTTGCAGCTTTCAACGTTCGCATGTTTTCATTCACCCACTTCCCATAAGGATTTGACAAAGCTATTCTCTTTTTTACATCCGTATTTTCATAAACCTTCAATTTAAAATGTTAAATATAAAATAAGAATCCAAAGAAGACCATATCAAAAAGTACATCTAGTTTTTTAGGGTTGAGAGACAAAAGTTGAATCTAATAATAAAGAATATAATAACTATACAACGAGTCAACTTACTAAAAGCTGCAGTATGAAATGTTCAAGATGTAATTAACAACAAGAGCAGGATGTCTTTGAAATTAGGCTCAACTTTCAATCCAAAAAATATTTAAATTATTTTTTAAAAAAAAAAGAATGAGGGAAATAAAGAACCATATCACTCAATCAAGTTCATCCAACAACCATTCAAGCGTAAAGGAATAATTATATTACAGAGTCAAAATTTTCCTGATAAGTATATTAGATGAGTAAACATTTGTTTCTTCCTTGTCAGGTGACTCCACAGCTTTGGTGGAAGCATGGAGATATACATGAACCCAGTAACTGTGTGTGAATTTATGAAGGTAATGTTTGGGGTTTGGTGAGTGCCTGGTTTTCCGGTTTTGGGGTTCTATGGACGGAAAGCAGTCATAGAATTTTCAAGGATCAAGTTATGCCCAGTTATTTGCTTCAGGATCAAGTGTTACCTACCCTCCATTTGGGCTTTATTTTATTGCGTTTTAGGGGTATTTCTGCAGAAGATTTGAGAAGGGATTGAAGGGCACCTACCTTGTAAATTTTCGTTTTATTGGAGGACATTTTTTTAGTCAATCTTTTTTTAAAAAAAAAAATGGAAGGATGAAGTATTTTTCATTGTATTGTTTTCTGGCACCTCCAGGCTTCATACTGGAGACCAGGGTTCAAGTCCCTCCGATGTGAGGAAGCACGGAGGTATTACATTTGGGCGTTGACTGCCCCACTGAGGGCTCCTAAAAGGAAACACATAGTTTCAACCCAAAAATAAGGTTGTTACATCCAAATGTGAAAGGTAAGAGGTCCAAATCATGGAAACAGTCTCCAAACATGCAGGTAAGACTGCATACATTATGCCCTCCCCAGACCCAAACTACACTTTATTGTCTCAATCAATTTCTTTTTTATTAAAAAAAAAAACAATAACAAAAAGTCCTAAAAAGCACTGAACAAGTGCTGAATGAATATCAAAATTATTAAACGCCACTATTTCAACATTTTTTTATGAAGGTGACATTCTAAGCATGACAGCTTTTGCTTAAATACGTTACATAAAAGTAGTACCGCGTAGGCTTGCAACTGCAGAGGGATACCACCGTTCTTTGCTTTCACTAGAAGTGATAAAATAAATCCCCATTGCGTGTATATAAACCACCTGCTGAATATCCTCAAGTAAAGGCGATGGGCAACCTACAAACCTAACTCTATTTCCTTGATAATCCAAGTTTCGATTCAGCATCAAGGGCATTTCCTGAGTCACCCAAGTCCCACAGGAAAGACTTATTTGAAAGGTGACTTTCCTATCACTGGGGATGGCAACAAAGGGGGCTTGTGAAAGAAGGCATAACTACCCCAATTGGCCCATAAAATGATATCATCTCTTGAATCTGCTACAGAATTTATTGTAGCAATATGAGAAAAGAAAAATGCAGAACAAAAAGTGGGACCAAATTCCTCAAGGATAGCATAGTTCTGTGAAGGCAACATGTGACATCATTTTGCACAAAAAATGCCCCAACCCTCCGTTTGGGTGGGGAGAAATGGAGAGAACAGAGATTTCTTCCCATTTCCCTCTTTTTGGTTGACAAAGAAGAGAGAAAAGAAGTGGAGGGAAGTGACAAGGAAACAATGGAAGAAAAAGGCCCCAAAAAATGGATTTCTCCCTACTTCTCTGGTTTTGGTTGACAGCAGAGAAGTCATGAGAAAAAATGGAGGAAAGAGTACTATTTTTTTCTCCCCAAACCAGACGGATACAGAGAGAAATGGTAATAAACAACTCAAAGACTGAACTCCCTTAAATATCAATTCACTTATTTTCTTTCCCTAGGTTTCTCCCCATTCTCTCTCCTATTAAACATTCTAACCAAATAAAATGGAGGGGCACTAGTTTCTTCTCTTATTTTCACCCCTATAAGTTTCTTTTCTGTTCTCTCCACTCCACTCCAACCAAAAGAGTAAATTCTGTAGAACTCGAATTGCATAGTTATATATATAGCTTCCATTACGTCATTCTAATCTAGTTCTTTGTTCTAAATGAAGGACTATAGTTTTGTGCATGCGTTTTGTATTCAAAAACATAGTTCAGTGGTGGTGCATAAAAACTGCCAGGTTTTGCCTCAATATGACCTCAATTTTTGTGGTATTAAATGAGATAATTTTCTGATATTGTATTTTTTTTCTTTTCTTTTTTTTTCTGTTTAAAGAGATAAATTACTAAAAGAAAGACAAGGGCATCAAGAGGATGCCAATCAAGCACAACGGAAACAACAAAAAACAATACAACCATCACTGTAAAGCATCAAGGAATTCAAGGATTACACCATGTCCCTCCCAGGCAGTCCACTTTGCCAATTAGAAATCATTGACATCCAGCTGTTCATAACATGCTACAAAGTTGAAACCATTCCATCAAAAGCCCTTATGTTCCTTTCCCTCCAAACCACCCAAAAAATAGCAAGGGAATGAGGGAAAGAGCTCTCCATTTGACCCTGTTAGAGCGGACCCCTTTCCAAGCCCAAATCTTGCCCTCCACCAAAGCTGCATACACTTCTGTTTGACCATGGAAATGGCCAAGCTCCCGAGGACTCTGCTCCAAGAATATGGCAGAAGGATGTGCTCCACCAATTCAGCCTCCTCAAGGCACAGAAAACACCTATTTGCAAGAGATGAGCGCTTTTTTATGAAGATTATCATAAGTAATGATCGTACTGAGTGTAGCCTCCCACTTGAAAAAACAACCTTTAAGTTAAGGGGGCTGCTGTTTCTAAATGAGCTTCCGAGGGAAATTGTTGCTGCACTCCGCCAGTTAGCAAAGGTGTTTATAATAAGGTCTGACCATGAAAGTTCCATCTTTTTTCAAGGATCACTAGGGCTTATGAAGGTGGCCCAGCACTGAATTTTGTAAATGCTACTGCAGAAATGTCAGAGTATCAATCCCCAATCAAAACAAAATCCTAATCAAGGGAAAATCCCAGAACGTCCCATGATTAGAGAGCTCCAGGAGCTGACAGATGGGGCATCTATATCCCAGGCAAGCCTGTATATGGAAGGGTATTTAGAGCTGAGCTGGGAATCGCCACACCAAACATCATGCCAAAAAAAACACATCCTCCCCGTTTCCCACATGAAAATAAAAGAGAGAAGAAATTCTCCCACCCTCCTGTACCATAGCCATATCAATCATCCATTTTGAGGCCCAGCTGTTGTGATGGAGGGGTTAGAGACACATTGACGGATCCAACTGCACTGAGATTTCCCCAAAACCCATTCTCTTGAGGATATAAAGAAGACAATACTAGTTTGCATGGTCAAATTCCTTTCCATATCCAATTTACAAACTAGTCCTCTTTTCCCACCCTTAAAGTAAGCATCCAAAACTCCATTCACAATAAGGGCAGCATCCATGATCTATCTGCATGCATCAAGCATGCCAGTGTTTCCCAATGACTTCTGAAATTGCTAACTTGAGCCTAGCTGCGAGTAATTTGGAAAGGATTATATACAAGCTGCCAACAAGGCTCACATGATGAAATCTTTGATGTTAAAGCCCTCGCATTTTTAGGGATCAAGGAGACAGAGATATAGGACAAGTGACAGAATTTTAGAGAGATAGAGAGAACAACAGAACTTGCAGAGGAGAAAGAAACAGAGAGGGAAATTGCAACCTGATTCAAACATTAACTGTGCATCAACTTGCATGTCCAGCAATTAAACCACTACTACAACTAACACATATTTACAAACATGACCCAACTAAACACATAATTACAAAATACTGAAGGTCTAAAAAACACAGAGATCCTACATACTCACTATTTCCTAAACCTTCAAACACACCTAAAATACAATTGCCAAATGGGCAGCCTAGGGGTTGTAGATGGTCCTCCGTCATTATTCCCCAGCTGGAAGGAACTCTGCTCCAGAGTGAGACTACAAATATGACTCCAGCAAGTCAAGAGCACTGTCATGACTCACGAACATCATCCTCTGCAAGCCATGTAGCATCCAACTCTGACGACCCCTCCACTAAAACAAATGAAAACCACCGCGGGGAGACATCATGAACTCATCATCCAAGATAGATTCAACTATCTCCTGTAATTGAGAAATAGAGGGAGGCTGAGGAGCTGCTGAGCCTGCATAAGCATCAAATGGCAAACCCAGAAACTCAAAAGTTCCTAGTAAGGTGTCAAATCCTCTACATAAAAAACACATCCCCTCCACTAAACCGAACGAAAACCACCGTGAGGAGACGTCATGAACTCATCATCCGAGATAGAGTCAACTATCTCTTGTGGTCAAGAAATAGAGGGAGGCTGAGGAGCTGCTGAACCTGCATGAGAATCAAATGGCAAACAAAGAGACTCAAAAGTGCCTAGTAAGGTGTCGAATTCTCTACCTTAAAAACTAGACAACTGTTGACAGAGTAGGTAATTTAAGTAAATATAAATTAAAAACTGGACAACTGTTGATAGAGTAGGTAATTCAAGTAAATATACATTAGGTCCATGTTTCTTAAGGATGAGGAGAGGGCCAATGACACAAGCATGAAGCTTTTTAAATGAATTTCAAGGGTGACGTTAAGGTCTTATGCGAACCATGAAACTCTCACCTACATTAAACTCTCTAGCTCTACGATGCACAACTGCAGCAAGTTTACAATACATATTACTCATAGCAAGTTTTCACCTAACCTCAACATGCACTCATGAATGTGATGAACAAAAGACTCAGCAAGCTTAGAAACATAGGCATCTAGTGGCAAAGGAACAAGATCAATGGGTGCTTGGGGTTTGTAACCGAATACACACTCAAAAGGACTCTTTCTCGTGGACCTGTTCACAAAATTGTTATAAGAAAACTCAATAGTAGATAGCACCGAATCCCTATTGCACTTTTTTTCTCCCACAACACACCTAAGTAGGTTTCCAATACTATGACTCACAACCTCAGCCTAACCATCAATTTAGGGGGTGGCAAATGGAAGACAACAACGAGTCCCACACATTTCTCAAAGTGTCTTCCAAAAGTAGCTAGAGAACTTGATATCCCTATCAAACACTTGAGGTCAGCAGCCCATGCAAATTGACAACCTCTATTTAAAGAACAATTTAACCATATAAGATGCATCAGAAGTCTTATTAAATGGAAGGAGATGTGTCGTCTTGGAGACTCTGTCAACAACGACACATATGGGGTCATGTCCCCGGGCTGTTTTGGAGAGTCCAAGAACAAGATACATACTTTGGTCTCTCCAAGGTAGGTGTGGCGATGGTAGAGGGGCATAAAGTCTAATGTTGTGTCACATAGATTTGGCTAACTGACAAGTGCAACACTAAGACACTATCCTAGCAACGTCACTCTTTAAGGAAGGCCAATTTAAAACATATCCTCAACTACGGCAATGGTTTTATCCCTCCTTAGGTGACCAGCTAACCCTACGGCATGCAATTCCCAAACAAAAACATCTACTAAAGAAGTATGGGGAATGCACAAACTAGAACTTCTAAACAATTATCCTTCACGAATGATGAAATCTACAAAATCTTAACAATGGCCCTCACTTACCTCCAAAAAGATAAGTCAAAATCAGGACAAGTAGAGTACTCATCCTCCAAACAATCAAGATGAGGAGAAAAACTGCTACCCTACTATGACCATCAACCACTTTATTCTCAACATCAAAACAATGTTTAAGAACAAAGGAACACGCATTGAGGGACTCCAACCAACTAGCATGCTTTGACTCAACTTCTTCGACAAGTTCAAATATTGCAAAGCACGGTGGTCAGAAAAGAGAACAAACTCTTCTGGTAACAAATAGTATCTCCAATGTTGGAGAGATCTCACTACAGCATAAAACTCTTTAGAACATATAGATCACTAGGAACTTTCCTATGAATGGCTACAAAACATGTGCCATAACCCTCATAAAAGTGTTGGGGACATTGGAGAGTCCAAACGGCACAACCAACCACTCAAATAAACCATCTTGGGTCTTAAAAGTTGTTTTTCACTCATCTCTTGGTCTAATTCTAATTTGGTGATACCCATTGCGCAGGTTAATCTTGGAGTACCAACTAGAGCCACCTAATATATCAAGCATACCCTCAAGTCTAACGATAAGGAACCTATACTTGATGGTGATTTTGTTACTAGATGTACTACCCACACACATCCTCCAACATGGCAAGATCCATGGGTTTTTGGAGTTAGAAGAGTTGGAGTAGCCCAACGACTAAGGTTATGTCTGACAAAGCCCTCATCAAGGAGTTCTCCTACCTTCCTATTCAATTCAACACACTCTTTAGGTTTCATACTATAATGTGGCAATTTAGGTAATTATGAACCTAGAATGAGATATATGGCATGTTGAATGTCTCACATTGGTGGTAGCCCACTAAGTAACTCATTAGGTACAACATCAAAGAACTCAACTAGCAACTCTCCTACCTCAGGTGGGTGCTCATATGAAAACTATCGATCCTTAAGATGATATCTCTCGAGTGATGACTGCTAAAATGCACTCGTTTCTCTAAGTTTTCTCACTCAAAAGCCATGCCATCAAGCTAGTGAATACCTCTTTGAACTAGGACTAGAAAGGCTATCTAGCTCCTTAGCTTAGGATCCGTGGGAGTGAGCTTGGCCAGGGTCAAGATGATATTCTTATCTTCGTGCCTGAACACAAGTGTTTTCCCTACCATGATTGGTTGCATCAGATCAAATAACTATGGTCACCCAAATAGGACATAGGCCACATCCATTGAGAGTACATCACAGTAGACCCTATCTCTATTATCTCCCATTTGGATGGGTACAAGACACCTCTTAGTAACTAGTAAATTTGTATTGTTTGCCTAATTCACCTTAAAAGGATAAGGGTGTTATTTTCTTTTAAGGTTCAATCCACCTTAAAAGGATGAGGGTGTGGGTCTACCTTAAGGTTCAATCCACCTAAAAGGATAAGGGTGTGGCTCTCCCTTAAGGTTCAATCCACCTTAAAAGGATGAGTGTGTGGCTCTCCCTTAAGGTTCAATCTTTCCTAGAGCAGCCTTGGAGATCATATTCATGCTACTACCCCCATCCATAACTAACTTACATGTCCTATCTCCACAACGAATGAAATTGGGGAAAATAGTGGTCCATTTCCACTTCTCACTACCCTTTGTAATGGATAAGACACACCTAACCACACTAACTTGGTGGTCAACCTCCTCAAGATCATCAACAAGATCGCCCTCATCTCCAGAGTACTCAACAACATCTATAACCTGATCCTCATAATCAAGCGTAGATCATTAGTTTCGCATTCTAAATTTAAGGTTCATTGGGGAAAATGGTAGCAGTATAACCTCTAGAGTGACAATGATGACACTGCATAGATGAGCTACTAGCTTAAGGAACACTAGGTCCACTAGAGCAAACAATATGATATGACTCTATCCACCTCACAAAACTCTCTCTATGGGTAGATTGAGGGATGGTAGGCCTAAACTAAGGAAAGGATTTGGAATGACAAGACTCACTCACTTAATATGAAGACCTACGAGAATTCTTAAGGTACTTTTCAATAGCAAGAACTTTTTTTATAAGCAGCCTTTAAAGACTCTAGAGAAACTATTGACTTTTTGGTCAGATCCCTGTTTTGATTATGACAAACCACATTATCTCATCCGTGTGCTTTGAGTATTTGAGCAGGTTTATGTTTTAGCTAGCACAGATAATGATACAATGTGGAAGCCGTAAGAGCACCTAAACGAGCATATCCCGGCGTATTCCATGGAATTGCAAAGGAGCCGCGCATAAAGATCGATTTATATTTCAAGTTGTACTATATTTTAATTTATCATTTTGGGTCTGTAATCTTATATGGTCTGTAATAATTAATGCATTACATGCATGATAGGACTGATAAGCTCAAATGACCATAGGGATCCAAATGGCCTTAGGGCACCCTTCGGTCAACCGACGCCAGATTTTTGGGGTTATCTCTCAAAGACCATAGATTGACTTTAGGACCCCAAAATATCACATGAAAAGTTCCATATAACTTAGAAATAAGAATTATGTGAGAAGGGGTGACTTTATATAGAAATCAGAACTTAAATGCACAGTTTTTGTATGTTCGGTCGACCGAACCAAAACATACAGAACACCTTCGGTCGACCGAACCTCGCCAGGGTTGACTGTTGACCACTTGGTCGACCAAACCAGAACACGCATAGATTTTCGGTCGACTGAACCTTCCTAGGGTCAACAAGTTGACTCTTCGTTCAACCAACTAGAAATGAGCTGCAACACTCCAGTCGACCGAGCCACCTTGAGGGATGTCCCAACGCTCTAGTCGACCGAACTTTCAAGTTCAAAAGACCTTGATCGACCGAACCTTGGAGATCAGAAATCGCCTCAAGTCTGGTCAACCGAACTCGTAGTTCAAATTATCTTTGGTCGACCGAACTGGGCACCACGGTCGACCAAACCATCAAGATGGTCAACCGACCTTCTCGAGTAGCCTAATTTTTACCGAGAGTTAACTGGGTTAATTTTAATTAAACTCAAATCTTTTTCTAAAATACCCAGTGTGTCCCCAACGGCTATAATTTTTCCAAATTCTATATATAGGCCCTCATTTGCAAAATTAACACAATATTAGGGTTTTGAGATTAGCCAAATTCCTCTGAAAATCTTTTTGGCCAAAATCATTTATACGTCCATATTTTTCATACTCATTGCCAAAATCTCTTCTCCTATACTCATCTTCATACAAGCTTAAACTCTATCTCATTTATATTTGCTTGTGTATTGATTTTTAGAGAGTTGCTTAAGATTTTTCCCATAATATTTCACTCATAAATATTTGATTGGGAAAAATCCTTGTTTGGCTTAAGATCTTGCATCCTCATTGCATGATTCATAAGCTTGATTTGTGTTTTGACAAAAATATCTTTAGCAAGTTTAAAACCCTATTATCTACTGTGCTTTGCATTTGATAAATATTTTTGTGATATTTATTTAGGGTTATAGAGACTATTTGATTGTGCACACTAGAAGCATATTAGCTCAATATCAAAAGTCTCCCTCTCACATACTCACATTGATATATATCCTACTATGAGTTAACACTTGGTTAACAAAATCTCACTTGAGCTTAATATCCTATGATATGTAAGTGCATTATTTGGTTGAGCATATTGGTATACATCTGCTTAGTGTAAGAAGCATTTGTTTGTACGCAAAATTTCATATTTGTTGTATTCCAGGCGTGGGCCTGAAGAGGGAGACTAACCCTGTTGAATAGTCTTGGATTGGCTTAGACTCGGTTAGGAAAGCTAGATGCACCATCCTGGTCAGGTGTACGATGAGGTCAGCCCGCTAATTGACCTAATTGTAAACGATGCCGCTCCACCCGTTAAGTGAGCTGTAGTGGAACCCTTGTACTGGAGAGCCAAGGCGGGGACGTAGGCACTTTGGCCGAACCGTGATAACATTTCTTGTGCATGCTTTTTATTTCCGCATTTTAAATTCCAAAACATGAATGTTTATATTTTACTATTGTGAATGATTGGATTTATAATTGCATAGACAGAACCTAGGTTGTGAAATACTGCCTATGAAATTGGAATCAACCTAGGAAGTTTTAAATATCCAATTCACCCCCCCCCCCCTCTTGGGAATACACCAATGCCAACAGAAACAACTCAACCTCTTACCTAACATTATCCTTAAGACCATTCACAACCTAGCCAAAGTGTGAGGTGTGACCTCAATAAACACACTCCTAAGCATCAACTCCTCAAATCGATCAATGTAGCTGGTTACAGTAATGGTCTATTTATGGTTCAAAAGCTCACTAAACAACTAGATCTTAAAATAAGGAGGGATGTACCTTTCTTTCAATCGTTGTCTCATTGCTTCCCACTAGGTAATAGGAGGTTCACCCAACATTCTAGAGATTGTCGCACAATTTGCCAATACTTCCTTGTTGGTCCTACAAATTCCATCTTGGCAAACCAAACTCTGTCCTCACCCCATATATGGTACCAATTAAAGAAATCCTCCATATCTAGCACCCAATCTACAAACAGCTTGAGTTTAATTTTCCATTATAGGCACACATATCCACCTTGACCCTCTTTGTACCATCTCCATAGTCTTCCCAACCATGGTCTTATATTTCCACGAAATTGTTAAAAATTCCATCAAAATTTCCTCTTTCCCTCGCCCTGAAATTGAACCATCCATTGAAATTGATCAAACTGAAAATGAGGTTAATGAACCACCTAGAGAATGGAAATATATAAAGAATCATCCCATTGATCAAATAATAGGTGAACCATTACGTGGAGTAGCCACTCGATCCTCTCTTAGGAATATGATTTGTCACACTGCATTTCTATCTCAAGAAGAACCTAAGAATGTGAGTGAAGCTATAGAGGATGAATCATGGGTGTTGTCCATGCAAGAAGAGTTAAATCAATTTGAGAGAAACAAAGTATGGACACTAGTTCCCAAACCTCAGGATAAATCAATCATTGGAACCAAATGGATATATAAGAATAAGAAAGATGAACATGGAATAGTTGTGAGAAATAAGGCTAGATTAGTAGCTCAAGGATATAATCAAGAAAAAGGTATAGATTTTGAAGAAACATTAGCACCTGTAGCTAGAATGGAAGCCATTCGAATGCTTTTAGCATAAGCAGCTTTTAAGGATTTCAAGCTATATCAAATGGACATTAAAAGCGCATTTTTAAATGGCTACATAAATGAAGAAGTGTATGTAGAACAACCCCCAGGCTTTGAAAACCATAAGAATCCAGATCACGTGTATAGACTGACAAAAGCCTTGTACGGTTTAAAGCAAGTTCCTAGAGCTTGGTATGAAAGGCTAAGCGGTCTTCTATTAGAAAATAGATTTATAAGAGGAAAGATAGATACAACTCTGTTCATTAAGACCAAGAAAGATGATATTCTCCAAGTGCAAGTATATGTAGATGACATCATATTTGGTGCTTCAAATAAAAAACTGTGTGATGAATTTGCCAATACCATGCAAAATGAATTTGAGATAAGCATGATGGGTGGACTAAATTTCTTCCTAGGACTTCAGATCAAACAAGCAAAACATGGAATATTCATAAATCAATCAAAGTATATTAGAGACCTACTCAAAAAGTTTAATATGGAAGATGGAAAAATACTTGGTACATTTATGAGCACTTCATTGAAATTAGACAAAGATTAACAAGGTATACCAGTAGATGTCAAACTTTATCGTGGAATGATTGGTAGCTTATTATACCTGACTGCCAGTAGACCTGATATAATGTTTAGCGTATGTTTGTGCGCAAGATTTCAGGCAGCACCAAAAGAGTCACATTTGTTAGCCGTTAAACAAATACTTAGATACCTAATAGGAACCGTGGAAATTGGATTATGGTATCCTAAGTACACATCGTTTGAGATTATTAGTTATTCAGATGCTGATTTTGCCGGTAGCAAAGTGGATAGGAAGAGCACTAGTGGTACTTGTCATTTCTTAGGACATTCCTTAGTCTCTTGGTTTTTCAAGAAACAAAATTCAGTAGCTCTTTCCACAGTTGAGGCTGAATACATAGCGGCAGGTAGTTGTTATGCTCAAAAGCTTTACATGAAGCAACTACTGAAGGATTTTGGATTAAGTTATGAAACAATCCCTACTAGATGCGATAACACGAGTGCGATCAATATTTCAAAGAATCCGATATTACATTCACGAACTAAGCACATAGAAATACGACATCACTTTCTTCGTGACCATGTACAACAAGGGGATGTGACACTAGAGTTTGTATGCACGGATGAACAATGGGCAGATATATTCACGAAACCACTTGCGGAGGATAAGTTTATCCAAATTAGGCGTGAATTAGGTCTCATGCATAGTCAAGAGGTTGCCTAGAATTATGTTAGATGATATAAGTCAGGGGGAGCAACGTCACTTACGATGTAATCACTTGGTATCATATTAATCAAATTTTTGGTATTGCATTAATCCACAATTGGTATCAATAATTCGACACAACATTTAATCAACATTTGGTATCCTCATGTTATCTTTGAAATTTATACGTCAGCAAGGGGGATAGTTGAAGTCAAAAAGCATGAGAAGGAATTTTTTTTTAACTAATGATTGAACACGTTTAAAACCTTAAGATTTCCAAGGGGAGAAGAACATAAGGGTATGTCTATTCATGTTTTATTATTTTACACCATTTTGTTGATGTCAAAAGTGAGAGAAAATTGGGAGCAAAAATAATTAAAAAAAAAAAAAGGGAAGCAAAAATTAAAACTTGGTGTTGGGGAGAAATATCAGGAGCAAAAACTGTTGGCAAAACTAATTGTGCAAAAGGGGGAGAAGTATAATAACAAAAATTGTTGTCATTCATTGAATATTTGATGCATTAATTGAGGGGGAGCCTTATTTGGTGTAACCCATTATATATATTTTTGCTAGTGCATTTGTCATCATCAAAAAGGGGGAGATTGTTGACTCTACGAGTCCAATCCGATTTTGATTTTGACAAATTACTTGGTATTTGATCTGTGTATTGAGTTTGTGAACAGGAACTTGTGGAACTTACTCTCCTGCAGTTGGAGCATTACAGTCTTCTCCATTGACCTTGTAGCCATGTACGACTCATCCAAAAGGGAGAAAGGAGCTTGTCCTTGTAGCTTCTCCAAAAGTCATCCAATGCCACGAGGAGCCACTCAATTTCCCCTATATCTAGGAAGATGGAAATCCTTCTATCCTTCTAGTTCTCAATCATTCTAAGAATACAAATATTCTCCCCTTAAAGCACAAGATCAAAAGATTTTTTGTTCGATGAAGACTAAGATTTTTCCATCTCGTCACCTGGCGAAGGGGGGTTGAGAGAGAGAGAGAGAGAGAGAGCCAGAGTGTGTGTTTTGTATTACCACCAGAAAAAGTCATTTTAACACAAGATAATGTGAAAGAATGTGCCTCCAAAAAGGCATTCACATCTGACATCAAAAGGCGGAAGAAAGACACATGAGAATATTACATATTAGGCATTCTCACCCAATGCCCATTACAATGCATACAACATCCTCCAAGAGAAATCACAAAAAAACCAACAAATTTTTATGTACACTCCAAAAAATGCGATCTCATGACCAAATGAATTATGCAATAACACTAACTATCTTATACTCCTACTTCAATTATATATCCACCACCCCTCTCCCTTCCCAATGAGATGACAAGACAAGGATAGAGAAATTTTCGGTTCATTGTTGCGTGAAGCACCCATTGAAGGTCTTAATATTTTAATTTTGAATAAAACTTTGAGACTAAAAAATATAGAAATTTTGATATCAATACCAATTTCAGTTTTGACTTTAAAAAATGATGGAAAATACTAGTAAAGCATGGATTTCCTTTATGAAACTTTCAAATATTTTAAAAAACACAATAATGAAATATTTAGAACTAAAATATTACGAATAAAATACATCAATGACACTTATGTGGGTGTATAAGATGCAATAACTTTAATTATATTAACATATTAAACTATTATAAATAAAATTCATAAATTAATTAAATAATATTTATTATAAAAATGCAGATAATTTAGATACAAATGATCAAATTAAATGTTGCCACTGATATCTAACTTTTTAACTTTCTTGCAATTTCAAAATTTCAAAAGCTATTATCCTTCTTCTAAGAATCTATAGCTTTAATTAAAAAAATAGAGTAATTAAAAAATAATTTTCTTTCAGGTTTCACATCTCAAATTTTAATTTCATGGAAATTTTATTTTGTAGTCAAAATTTTAACAAATTTCAGTGAAATTTTGAGATTTGCATAAATTTATGATAATTCATGGAAATTTTGTAAGATGGAAATTGACTGCCATTTTGATTTTGAGGGTCGTGAAAAGTCAAAATTTTGACAATTCATGGAAATTTAAGACCATGCTCTTGTCTAGTGGCTGTGAAGAAAGGAGCTGCCACTTCTCATCAAGTAGTTAGAACTTGAAATATTAAAACAGAAAAAAAAAATCCTGAGTTAAAACATACAAATATCGACAATGCAGTAGCATTTAATTTGATGAAACATGATAAGAGCAGCAAAACTCAATGAGTTGAAGAATTTCACCAAATTTTTGTAAATGAAAATTGAAATTTATACACACCATGCACACACATATACACACACCCAATAAATGCCCCTGAAATTTAGGATGTCAAGAAGATGTAAATAAAGGAAATCAGGGGAAATCAACAAACAAAGCATAAGGAATTTTCTGCAAAACAAACCAAATAAAATTTTCATCCAACAATATGCTAATTTCAGCCTATTTAAAAAGATTAATTTTGCAAAGGGAACCCCTATAAAAATAACAAATAGGGCAGAGGATTTTGGTGGCTAAAATTAAAGATGACAAAACGCATTCCACTTGTGCAAGGAAATAAATTATCCCAATGCCAGCTACCAAGCAAATGCAACAATGAATTGCTGTACTAACCTGACCACTCAGTAGATCAACAGATATCATCATTCCTGGACCAAGACGACCTTTCGTTGTGACTTTTGATTCATCCATTGGTAGAACACCAACCTAGATAAAAAAGAGATATAGGTTATAGTTTACAGCGGTTCAACATCCAGATCCAATAGCTTAAAAGCACAAGAATAAAACAAAACAAACACAGAAAATAATCAAGGACATAAAAGATATATACCATTTCAGTCTTCTCCATTATATTGGTTACACTTTACATTTTTCACTTCCAACATTTTTTGACATAAACACGCATGAGGCCAATCCCTTATATTTTATTTTTCTTCCAATGAAATCCTCTCATTAATAATTCCATTTTTAACTTATATATAATCTTAAAGAAGAAAAGCTTTGCACTTTGCTATTATAGAATTATACAGAAATTCATGAATTCATTGAGTAGTGTAGCTCTTAATTATTTAGAGAAGATATACCCACTGACCAGACCCAAAACTAAAGCATTTTGTTGGTAGAAAGGATAATATTATTGAAGAGAGAAAGTATAATGCCAAAAGGAGGAGAGTGGGACATGTAGACGAAAAGAAGGAAGAAAAAAAGCTAATAAATGAAATAATAATGCAATAAATTAAAGCCTTCCAGTCCTGTTGGAGATGAGTCAATAGAAAACTAGGTACAATCCCACAGAATCCTGCACTCCTTCTGAACCTCCTACATCACGAAAGAAACAATCCACAAAGCTACGCCATACCAAACTTTGCTTCACAATGCTCAAAGAGAAGATTCCACAACCAACAAGCAAAAGGACAATGCAAAAAATGAGAAGGCATTAATCTCACTACTCCGTTTACCTAGAACATAAATATCACGTGATAACTGATAAGGCTTAGAAGGCCCTCTCATCCACAGACAATCATTAGTGTTTATCTTATTAAGGGCCAATCATCGAAACTGAACAAAAGGCCTGGACTTTAGAAGGACACTTTTAGCCTTCCAGATGATTATGTCCCAAGGGAATGAATGATCAATTGAGGTACAAACAAGATGCCAATGAAAAGACTTGGAGAAGAAAGAACCATAGCAACAAAGACACAAAAGCCTCCTATTAGAATTATAAAATAATTAATAAATAAAAAGAAAAGGAATGATAGAAGAATAGAACTCACGCAGCTAAACTTAACCACCTCTCTATCCTTAAGATGACAATAATGAATTAAAGATTACAACTCCTAAGATATAAAACAGTCATATGACTAGAGAAGTTAGAAATATGAGCATTATGAAGGATAGAGAAGTGGCACAAATAGAGAAAAGCATTACCTAGGGGAATATCCCTATTCCAAGAACCTACCAAAACCAGATTTTAGATCCATTCCCGAAAACATATAGCAGGTTGAATAAATAAAGGGTAAATATGGTAGATGAATTTCCATGGACTGGCATGAGTGGAGTTCCGCTTTCCACAAACCCTCCATTTCTCCTTCAGAAAAAAGAGCAGTGTAGTCAGACTCAAAACTAAAGCTTTGGAACCCACGCAAATCAAAAGGCCTTTTTGGTCTGAGAAAATAGGCCCATATAATTTTTAACATTATATGGGGCAGCTTGTTTATTGAAATCTTTATCACAGTCTATTTATTTATATTTTCTATCGAAAGTAGTAAAACTTCAAGTTGATGTAGCACTTTTCTGCAGCATGTGTTGTTCAGGATATGATGACTAGTTAATATTTCCCATGTTCTGCATTCCACATTACTTGGGTTAGGGATTTGGTGCATCTCTATATGCCAATTGGACCTCTACACATAACATCTTAAACATTTGCACTTGGTTTCTTGAAGATCCTACCATTCCCTATTGGTTTCACCTTCTATGGACTCCTCCACATCAGTTTTGCTCTCTGCATGTTAGAGTGACCCTGTTCTTCTGAGTCCCATACGAGGAGCAGTATTAGGGTCTCCACATTGCTTGGATCTAGAATTTGCAGTATTACTCCACATATCAATCAAACATATCCATGGAATAGTTTAAGCTTGTGGTACTAGATTGAACAATGTGTACTATCAGACTTGTTCAAAACTGTTATCATACTGTAGTAAAGTTTTAACCTTGTGACAGGTCACTAGTTCAAGGCATGGAAACAGCCTCTTGCAAAAATGCAACGTAAGGCAGCATACTATAGGTCCATCATGGTCCGCCCCCTTCCTCAGACCCTGCATGGGTGGGAGCTTTGCGTACCAAGCTGCCCTTTTAGGTCTTTTTATAGTTAGGTTTAGTTAATTTAGAGGTTAGGCTTTATTGTTTGAGCTTTTAATCCATAAGAAAACTTGTAATAGTAACTTAGCTTATAAAATTCAAAGCTTTCATATCTAAGCTTTGTTTTGAGATTGTTGTTGGCATCGTTGCCTTCTATTCTAGCTTCTTTTCTTCACTATTGATATTCCTATTCCTCACTTCTCTTGATTTTGATTTTTCTTCAATTAAACCTTTGTACAAGTTTTATACTACTAAAACTTTCCAAGGGGGATACACCCTTATACAGCAGAGAAGTAATTAAAGAGAAACCAAAAACATGTCCTATATAAACTAGACATGGTATTCAGGGAGTAAATAAGGCCCTTCACCGAAAAATGTAAGACAACAATTTACTCTTTAATATCTCTAAAGAAGACTCAACAACTTCAAATGCTCTAGAAAATCTCTCTATCCAGATCAGCCAGAAAAGAGCTTATGAAACTGCATCCCATGAATCTTGTTCCATTTCCTGCATGTAGAACACCCTCCATACATCAATTTCCTAAGTGACCTTCCCAGCCACTACCGATTTGATGCTCAACATTATATAGATCAAACTCCATCAGGCCTCCACCCACTTAATATGAAAAAGTAGATGGTTCTGTCTCCTTGCACAAAAACCACTTATTTACAGCACAAAGACCATTGTTGATCAAATTATCAACAGTTAAGATTCTATCCAAAGCATCAGCATTAAGACATGGCTTCGAGTCATGATCTATCAATTCTAAATTCTAAAACCCTGAAACTGTTGTTACCCACAAAATTATTCAAAGGAATTAGAAGCACATTCCTACAATTGCTCATAAGAAACCCATACGAAGCCAAAGCATCAGCATTAAGACATGGCTTCAAGTCATGATCTAACAATCTAAATTCTAAAACCCTGAAACTGTTGTTACCCACAAAATTATTCAAAGGAATTAGAAGCACATAACGCACCTCAGATGCAACATATACAAGATTGTCCACCGTCCGCCAATATCTAGCAGGGCGAAGTCCATTCCGATCAAGACAAGCCCCTACTGTTTTTCCATCGCTGTGCCATATGAATAAGAACGTAATTGTCATCAATCTTCATGGCTTAAATAACTTAACTTTAGAGTTTGTCTATTATGAACCAACAAGATCCGTCTAGTTAGAGATGCTAATATAGGAACATGCTTATTCTCAAAAACGATACAAGTCTCAATTAGTAGTACCTAAATAAGAGTAATGCAGGTCCATCCCAAGCCTCCATCTGACCCTTGTAATAGTCATAAAAATCAACAACCTACAAAGAAAGAACTGAGTACTGTCTACACATGACATCAACTGGAAAAAGACAAAGTTGAGGACAAAAGATTAATGTGTAGGTTAAACACACAAATATTTAATAAGATGATAATATTTTGACCTAAAAAAATTTAACTGAGAGAAACATTGAAGATGCACTATAATGGAAGACATTCATCAAAAGCATATTTAAATGATGGACCTCTATTCTAACTATACATTGTCCCCAGAAAATACCTCAGGATATTTGATCATTAAAGTTGGATGATTTTTGTATGCCTCCGGGACAAGAATCATTAAAGCTTCCTCAGGATCACGGCCACTTCTTATTAATAACTGAAAGAAGGAACAAACTAGTCAGACTCAGTGAGAAATACATCACACAACAACAACAACAAAAAAAAGGCTTCTATCCCAAATATTTGGGATCAGAAACATGCATCTCATTCCATTCAACTCAGTGTAGGGGATGCATGACAATAAAGAAACTATACATCAGAACATTAAGGATGAATAATCAAAAATTTACTAGCCCAATTTTCCCTCAAAGCTATGGAATGGACCAGTCTGGAATCTAGGGGGTTTAAAGGGTGAAACAACAGTGAATCAGTGAATTAGAAACAAAATAATGGAAATTGTAGTGATCAGGCACAGCTTGAGGTCTCTAAAACAAGAGGGGTTGCATCTAGATAACTGATTCGAAGCTGGAGAAAGAGGTTGGGGTGGTGCATTCTCACAGGTGTAAGAGCAATCCGTTTCCTCTTATTCTTCGCAAGCCAAACAGGTGATAGGTTGTGGTGAGGCATCAATTCTTATTGTTATCTAGTGAAAGGAAGCTGACCAGCGAATGGAAAGGGGGTTCAAAATCCAGGGAATGACATTGATAGTGATGAATTGTTTAGGAACTCCATCAGGTTGCGGGAATTCTCGTTTCAGACGAAAGGCAGTTCATCAAATGGGTTTGTTGATTCTTCTTCAGGTGGATCAAGTGGAGGGGAAAGAAAGATTTGGGTGTTGATGAAGGGTCCAGAGGGTTACCTTTAGAGGCTGTTAGTGGTGGAAGCCAGAGGCTGGTGCATGAGCCTCAGTTTTCTGAGGGTCAATTGGTTGTTCAAAATTGTAAGTGATTACTTGTAGAGGTGAAGCAAACATCACAGGTGTTAATAGGGGATTAAATGATGGAAATATTTGCAACAAAATTACATGTGTATGATCATAGGACAATGAGGTAGAGGGATTGATTAAAAGGATCTCTCCTGAAGTCGGATGAATTCCAACGTGGAGGTTAGTAAGATTTTAAAAAGGAATACCGATGGCAGCTTTTACATTGAGGAAGTTATGAGTTATGACTGATTCTACAATGGGCTCCGGTGGAAAGGTTAATGAAGATCATTTAGTTTAAAGAGAAAAAAGAAACGGGCTGATGCATCAGAGAATGACAGTGAGTTTGATAGTGGTTTTGGTGGGTTACTATTGGATGAATTCAGGAACAATTTGGTTATGTTTCTGAGTCATCTGATTTGCTTAGTGATGTCACTCATCTATCACATTCTTTGCTTGAAGATTTGGAGGGTTTCCCTATTTTTGAGGATGAGGGATTGGATAGAGCACAAGAAATGTACAGAGGATTTGCCTGCCCCTGCGGAGAAAAACAGAGGGAGAATAAAGACAATCAACATTGCTAGACAAGATGGGCATGAGATTGTCTGATCCTGAAGGGAAAGAAGTTCATCTGAATGGTGGAAAAAGAAGGTTGAAGAAAGCCCAGCAACAACTGCAATATTTGCAGTGCTCTGTTAATTATGACAGAAAGGGCTTGAGGAGGGATTTTCTTATTTAGTTTTTGTTTGGTCCTTTTCTTTGCTCTTTTTGTTTTTTCCTTTTTCCCACTTCTTTGAGGATTTCTTATCCTCTCCCAGGTTGTAGTCTCTTCATCCTCTTTAAAGAACAATAAAAATTTACTAAAATTAGTCCAAATAAAAATTTTGGAAAAAAAGGAGCTGAAAAGATTTTTTAAAAATTGATGCAATTTACAGCAATAGAAGCCAGAATTAAAAAAACACAAACAACAACAAAAATTTTGCAAATCGATAACACAAGAACAGAGATAAAAAGTGACATCTAAGATTCACTTCCATTTAAATAAAGGAATTTTTTCTGCATGGATAAAATTCAAAAACGTGAACTTTTGGGGCCATAAATTGGAAGCAAAGAGTGACAGTCTGACATCAGAAAAATTAAGGATCTCCATAATATCAAACCAACCTCTAAAAATTCCAAGAAATGTTGACAGTATTTGGGAGCGTAAGGTTCAAGCATTTGGGACTGGAATTGGTGGATTTGAAAAAATGAAATGCAAATTGTATTTTCCTTGAATGCACACAATGACAAATCCAAGGCCCAAAGTCAATGCTCCCAAGCATGGCACAAATTCACAAAAAGCCAATGAAACAAGAATACAGTTGAACAGGAATTTTTTTCAGATTACTTCATAGCAATTACATTCTTTTTTTACAAACTGAAAATCTGATAAGCAGAGAATTTTTTAAATTCAAACAGCATCAAAAGTTGCTTGGTCCAAATTTACCAATAACATTTACTCCTGTTATATAACATAAATAATGAGATTTCTTAGCATGCCAAAAGGCAAAGAAAAATGGACTATTGATTTCTTCTGTGTCAGATATTGAACAAAGTAGGACCGCAACATGTGAACAGAAGAAAGATATAAGCAAATATTAGACACATGAAGACATTGTTGGACATAGTAACCATTCCATAGAGGAGGGGACAGAGTCATGTATGACTGTGTCACAAAAACAAAGGAAAAGAAGAAGAACAATACCAAAATATCCAGAAAACAAATAACTTAAAAAACATATCTCCTGGAGCAAAGCAACCCCACCCCATCATAAATCTGCCATAGGTAAATGCTGAAAGAAACCATTCACTGACCATGGGCTAACATAGTGCTAACCATGGCTGAACTATCAAGTGAAGAAGACTGGGAGCCATCTTTAGTCATCCATTGAAATCTAGCATATGCTTCATTGTAGAAAGTATGGATTCACCACCAAAAATTTGATCGCAGATGGGTTGAAGCTCTTGACTCAACCCAGCCAAAAACTTGGCAGCCAAGAACTCTGCCCTTTGTCACATAACCATTTCAATGTCAGAACTAGCTGGTTGATAGATGTTGAGTTCACACATATCCTTCAGAGTGCTATCATAGTTACTAACCAACCTACCTTCTTGGTCATATTTGGAAAACTTCTCATACAGTTCAAAAACATGAGTTTGATTTCTATCTTGTGAGAAGCTTTCACAAAGATAATCCCATACAGCCTTGGCTGTTCTATGAAACATCATGTTAAAAGAAATTTATGGCTCCATTGCTAATCTACAACACACAAGCGATATGTCATTCTCTTTCATCCAATCTTCAAAATCCTTGGAGTCCAGAGATGGAGGAGAATACAGCAAATACTTGGACTTCCCTTCCACGTTAATATACACATGCACAATAGGTAGTTGGAGGATCCAACCAATTTGAAGACTGTGATACATACAATTTCAGTCGAAGCTCATTCTACAGAGGCCATCAAAACCACCCCCAATACAATACAATAAGTGCTCACAAATATCAGGAATGAATAACACAGCACACAAGCACAAAGCAGAACTTCAGAACTTCAAAGAGGGCTTATCTGGCCATGGAACATAAGTTATCCTACGAGGAATTACTTGACCATGCAAAAGTGGGCAGATCACAAGAAGCACCGCAAGCACTTAATAAACAATCTGGCAGCACAAAAGCTACATGTTTGATGGCTGGAAGCAACTAGAAGTGAATTTCGGTAAAAACCAAAACCACCAGCAACTGATACAAAATTGCAGGCAATCAATCACGAACACACAGTATCATCATGCCACCACCAACCAGTGAACAGAAATACAACAACAGCATATATGCCAATAGAGTGTCACTTCACATTAGAAAATCACCATGAACACACATCATCCTACAAGGATGCTGCACAGAAAAACCAAGATGAAAAAAAAATATATCCCTTAATTACTCTCAAACCAACCAGAATCATATTCAAGAGCTGTTTAGGGGAAGATAAGAAAGAAAATGGAAAACAGTGTCAAAAAAAATTCAGATAGATCAGGTTTAGAGGAGTTTAACGCTCTGATACCACAGGAAGTTAAAGATGGATGACAGAAGAAGAGAAGAGAAGAAAAAGAAGAAAGCTAGAGAAAGAAGAAGGCAGCAGTTTCCCGAGCCTTATATTCAGCTCCATGTCTGCCCTCTAATACATTAATAATATAAAAAATTGAGAGGCAAAAATACCCTCAGTTACACCATTTACTTACTAAAATAGCCTATCTCTTCTAACAATAGAAAACAAACAACAAGGTTCTTTAAGACACCGATTGCCTGGTTAGCAACCCAAGAGCACACTCCTAACAAACCAAAACTAAGAACATTTCAAATATAGAATGTTTCAAGATATCAAAATTCATTAAAAGTGATTAAAATGTTTACACAACAAGGCTCTTTAATTTCTAAATAGAACCAAACCTATCTGAATAACAAACAAAACTGTTAACCTAATGATGAGCTGGAACCAACAATCCTATTCAAAAATTTACCTCTTATAATAACTCCAAGCAATTTTCTGATTTAACTTATAGTGCCCATTATTCTTCACAAAGTTGGCAATAATGAAAGGGTCCAAGATAGTAAGATAACATATCCATAAAAATAAGAAAGTGAAATGATCTTAAGGAAGGTTAGATGGCTTTTCTTCATGAGTTAGCTCGCATTAGGTTGAAGTGCAGCTCCTTTCCTCAAGGAAATTCACTCTCACACACCTATTAAATTACCATTGATAATGCCAATAATTGGGGCAAACATGAGTTGAGAGTTGAGAAAGATATTGATGCGGGACAGCATCAATAATCTGCAGCCATGGGAGAACGTAGGAGAGGAGAAGGGAAGAAGAAGAAGAAGAGGGAAGAGAGGAGATAAAAGAGGGAATCACTCGTACTCTTTCAATTCAAATTCATCAACAAAGCTACTCCAACATGGATTTCACACACTATTTATAAGAAAGGGCCTAAAATATGAAACTACACATATGCCCCTAAAAAATAAACAAATATTACAAACAAGCCCCCAAATGCACATAATCCTGTACTAATTAAACTAAATGCACAGTTAAACAAAACCCAACAATCCCTTGACCCAATTCTTCTTAATTATTCTCCAAGGATCTTATCAGGGTCTTGCTTCTTGTCCTAGATCAAATTTCCCCAAATTAGAAAAAATTTGGCCTCCAATTTTGAAGTGTTGGAGGATCAAAAGTGAAAACAAACTTGGACTCTTTGAAATTTAGTGCTTGAGTGATGCAAGAAACCATGTTCCATTGGCAGCACCATAGTCTTGAATTGAGAATAAGCATCAATAAACATATCAAGGATGACAAAACTCAATAATAGGAATGTTTGGGAGATTTTGGATGTCTTCAAACACATGCATGTCCTTGCTCGTAGTTTCTTGAAGTTGAATAGCTGTGACTAATTCTTTGTCTTGGTTGATTGGTAGAGGAGGCTTCAAAATAATCTTCTTATCGTTTTAGACTTATAGTGAAAGAGATGTGTTCTCAAGTCCTTGATCACACCCAAATCATCCAATCAAGGAGAACCAAGGAGTACATGGCCAATATTCATAGGTATGATATCACACCAAACTTTATCAAAATAATCAGCCATGTGGATAGGAACCAAACAACTTTCACAAACATGTAAAGTAGAGCTATCAACCCAAGATAAATCATAAGGCTCTAGGTGAGGCTCCGAATAAAGTTGCATACAATTGACCCCATTTATAGAAACCATATTCATAGGACATATTCCATCAATGATAATTGTGCGAACATTTCCTCCACAGTTGAGAAAGGAGCGAAAAAGCTTAAAATTGTGCCCAAAGTTTGAAATGGCAATCCTTATTCCAAAAATTTGTCACCATATTGCTGGATTATACATAAGTATTCTGCAACAATATATCACTAAATTCGTTAACACAATTTTCCCATAAGCCTTACTCCCAATTTTTCAAGAACCATCTTCAATTCACATGTAATCTTGAGTGCATGCAGAAATTGAACAAATTTACAAAGAAAACTCACAAACGCAGTGATGCAAAATAATTTTTTTATCGGTGGCAGTGACAAATCCATGCTCGAAAGTGCTGATGGTACACTAATTCTTCAATCCCTAGCCTTTCATATCAAATGTTGCACTTGTTCACAAAATATCACACTGCAGAATGAAATATCATGCAAGAAAACCCAAAATATCGTGGCTGGAGCAATTTCTTGAGAGACTGGAAATTACAGAACAACAGACACGCAAAGTTCTTCATGTGCATTGCTGCCACATGGAGCGCATGAGCCTCCAGCTAGAGTCCTCAGGCAATGAGATTACAGACAAAGGTAGAAAAGGGGGTAGGGATTACAGTTGGGGCTCTCCAGTGGTCAGACAGTGATGAAAAATCAAAGGAGGGTGTTCCAGGGCATTCTCTCTTCAATGGTGTGGAAAGTGTCATGAAAATCTTCCAAAGTTGAGTGTTCAAAAACTGAGGACATGACTGAAATTTTTGAAAAAGTTTAGAACTTCTTTTTAGTTTTTTTTTTTTAAAAAAAAGACTGAGATTTCAAGCAGAGAACAAGAAACCAGAATCTAAGAGATAGAATGAAAGGAGAGATAGAATGAAGGGAGAGAAACACAGAGCAAAAAATACAAGAAGAAGGAAGAATAACGGAGAAAAGAAGAGATGTACAGAATAATACTGAAAAGAAAATCAGAAATCAGAGACAGAAATGAAGGAAAATTAAGGGAGAGAGACAAAAGAGAATTGAGAAAAGGAAGAAGAAATAAGAAAGGAGAGGGAGAGAGGATGAGAATTGAAACTGCTGCAGGCAGAAGAACCAAAAGAGAAGAAAGAAGAAGATGAAAAAGGAGGGAGAATAAAAAGGAGAAGAGTGAAGGGAGAAAATGAGGGATTGAAAATGGAAGAATGATATGATCATAGTTGGGCAATTGATACACTTAGGAGGGTCTCATTTCTGAGGACATTGCTGGAAGTCATATCCAGTTGTCCAGTGAATTTGAGCAAGTTGTCTTTAAGGGAAGAGAAGTGCTGGAGGCAAAAATCTAGAATGAATTGGGCCAGGAGCGAAGATTGTAATTCTAGACTCTTCCGTACGGTGGCAAATGGCAGGAGAAGAAAGAATTTTATTAAAGATCTTGAGGATGATATGGGAGACGTTATAAGGGATTCTGGTCATATTGTGGAGCTGACTGTTGATTTTTATAGGAATCTCTTTTTAGAGAAGGAAGAGGGAAGAGTTATGGTCGAGGGGGTGGACTTGTGTCCTATATCAGCTGATAAAGCAACCTGGGTAAAGAGACCGTTTGAGGAAGAAGAGATTAAAACTTAGTTTTGAGATGGATAAAGAGAAGGCCCCTGGGCCAAATGGCTTTACCATGGCTTTCTTTCAGGATTGTTGGGATATTTTGAAGGGAGACTTTCTCAAAAATTTTCTTGAATTTTTTGATAATGTAGTAGGAAGGAGCATAAATTCTTCTTTTGTTACCCTAGTGCCCAAAACTGATTGTGTGGTAAAAGTAAAGGATTTTAGACCAATTAGCTTAGTCACAAGTGTCTATAAGATTTTGACTAAGGTGCTATCTAAGAGATTGGCTACTGTTCTGGAGGTTACTATCTCTCATAGCCAGAGTGCTTTTATAGGTGATAGACAGATCCTTGATGCAGCCTTGATAGCTAATGGGGTGGTTGAAGATGCTGTTCGCAGGAAAAGGAGTCTAGTGCTGAAACTGGATTTTGTAAAAGTTTATGATAGGGGGAACTGGAGTCTCTTGGACAAGGTTGTGGATAGAAAAGGTTTCCATCTGAGGTGGAGGAAAAGGATTAGAGGGTTCTTATCTTCTATGATCTTCTATATCTTAGTTAACAGTGAAGCTAGGTCTTGGTTTCATACATCCAAGGATCTAAGACGGGGATCCTCTCTCCCCTTCTCTCTTTACTATTGCAGTTGATGGTTTGAGCAAGATGATTGAGGAGTTGATAAAGTGTTGATGGAGGGGATCAAGGTAGGGTATGAGGAGTGTATTTCACCTCTCCAACTCATAGATGATACTATTATTTTTCTCACAAATAACACAGATTGCTTCACTAAGTTGCTAAATATTCTTAAGGTCTTTGAGAAAGCATCAAACTTGAAGATTAAATTTTCTAAAAGTTTTTTGGTGGGCCTTGGCATTAATACCCCCTTGTTAGGCTTGAGAGTTGTATAATTTTGACTTGGCCAATTATTAATTTAGGTGTTCCCTTAGGTCGTAATCCTAAAGCTGATTCTTTCTGGGATCCTGTTTTTGAGAGAGTGGCTAGGAGACTGGATGGGTAGAAAGGAGCATTCTTCACCATAGGGGGTTGGATTACTCTTTATCCACGCGTGTCTATCCTCCATTTCGTTGTATTATCTCTCTCTTTTTAGAATTCCTGTGAGGGTGGTGAGCACACTTGAGAAATTAAGAGGGATTTCTTGTGGTAGAGTGGGGAAGAGAGTCAAAGAGATCACCTTGTAGGTTGGGAGACTGAGTGTAGGTCTAAAAGAGAAGGAGGTATGGATCTTGGTAATTTGGTGTCCAAAAACATTTCTTTGGTGGGGAAACGGTTATGGCACTTTCCTTTAGAATCTAGTTCTCTTCGACACAAGGTAATTCGCATTAGATTTGATCTACTACATAATGGGTGGGATGCTAAATTTGGGGTTAATATTACTCATGTGAGTCCTTGGAAGTTCATATCTCAGATTTATGATTATTTCTTTCTAAAAATCCAGTATATGGCGGGTAATGGAGAGTAAATTCTTCGTTTCTGGGAGTATCTTTGGGTTGGGGGGATATTGTTGGCTATTGCTTTTCATTGTCTTTATCAAGTCTCTAATCTTCATGACATCCCCATTCTGATTTTTTTCTTTTGCAAGGGGATAGCCTCACTTGGAATTTCCATTTCAAGAGAAATCTTAATGATAGAGAGATTGATGAGTTGGATCTTTTGACCAATTTGCTTGATTCTTTTCACGCTCATTTGGGGAATGATAAAAGGGTTTGGAGTCAAGAACCCTCAGGGGATTTTTCTTGTAAATCTTTTCCTCCTATTTGACTCGTAACCCTAGTGCATACCCTTTTGGTTTGTACTCTTTTATCTGGAAAGCTAAAGCTCCCTCAAAAATAAAATCTTTTATTTGGACTGCTGTTCTTGATAGAATTAGCACTAATGATGTGCTTCAGAAGAGAAGGCCTAATAATCACTGGATGTTAGTGTCCTTTGTTTGAAAAGAGAAAGATAGGAAAGCCTTGCGGCGATGCACTATTATGGCTGTTATTTGGTGTGTTTGATTGGAGAGGAATGCCAGAATTTTCAAAGTGGTGGCCACTGCTAATAATTTGGTCTGGAGTAAAGTGGTTTATCTTGCATCACTGTGGGTGTGGGTGTAGACTAATGGCTTTTTAAGTCATGTTTCTTTGGAAGACCTGCAGCGGGACTGGTTGGCTCGGCTTCATAGAGTGGCTTTCAGATTATGATGATCTTCTGTTGTAATTTTCACTATTGTTGCAGAGGAAAGATTTCTTATTCTCATGGGTTTTTTTTATTTTTCATTTTTTCCTCTTTTCTTCTTCTGACGTACATTCTTATCTCTTCTAATAAATTTCTTTGATTATCAAAAAAAAAAAAATATGATCATAGTTGGGCTCAGATACCAAATGACGCGGGACAGCATCAATGACCTGCAGACATGGGACAACGTAGGAGAGAAGAGAAGAAGTTGGAAGAGGGAAAAGAGGAGATACAAGGAGGAATCACATGTACACTTTCAATTCAAATTCATCAACAAAACTACTAAATGGCTTTCACACACTATTTACAAGCAAACCACTAACGCATGAAATTATACTTACATCGTTAAGACTACGTGAAATTACACAAGTATTACAAACAAGCCCCCAAATACACATTATCCTATACTAATTGAACTAAACGCACAAATAAACTAAACCTAACAATCTCTTGACTCAATTCTTCTTTATTTTTCTCCCACAAGGATCTTCCCATGGTCTTGCTTCTTGTCATATATCACATAGGCTCAAAATGTGAGTCCACATGCAATGCAACTCAATATAACAAGATTTCGTCAATCCATGCCATAACATACATCCATCCACCATCATAAAATATTAAAATGTATTTTCTTAGGTCCTTCACAAACAAAATCCCATTTGTAAGATAATACTTGAAAACACATCACATTTAAACAGAATGAGCTTATTGAGAACATAAAAGAGATCATGTACCTACCTCATATCACAACCAGAACCTTTTTCCTTTGTATTGAAAAAGGCCTCATTTCCATGCTGTGGTTCTGTAAACCATTAAATGTTTTACTTCTAGACAACTGAATCCTAACATCTTCTATATCATTTTGTGGTCCGCCCCTTCCCCAGACCCTGCATACATGGGAGCTGTGTGCACCGGGCTGCCTTTTTTTTTAACACCTATAAGATGATTACTAAGAGAAATTAATTTCTCTTAGTGGGTGGTTTTTGTTACTACATAAAGTGAAATTATGATGGCACAGGCATCAATATCAAAAATTGGCTTCAACAACCATTTTTGTTGTAGAAAAAGACAATATTATTAAAACGAGAACCAGAGTACATGATTAAGAGGACAAGGAGTCCACCCCAAAAAACTAGGAAAGCAGAAAACTATAATACAGCAAAGGAAAAAAAGAAAAGCAGAAATAAAATAAAATAAAAAATACAAGTAGCCATTACAAAAGTGCTGCCCTCCAATCTCTTATGAGGTCAGACAGTGAAAGTCCCCAAGAAAACTCTAAAAGAGTGCTCCGATAAGGAGGCTAGGAAAGTCGCTCTATCACATAAAAGCAGTGAGAAAGTTGATCGACCTTTAAAAATCCTAGCGTTCCTCACAATCCACAAGGTCCAAAGGATAGCAAAGAAAAACAGGAAAATGATAATAGCAGCAGCAGCAGCAGTAGTAGTAATAATAATAATACAAGTAGCCATTACAAAAAGTGCTGCCCTCCAAATCCAAAAGATGCACCCATAAGGAGGCTAGGAAGTCACTCTATCACATAAAAGCAGTGAGAAGGTTTGATCGATCTTTAAAAATCCTAGCGTTCCTCTCAATCCACAAAGTCCAAACGATGGCAAAAAGAGCTGCACTCCTAAGAGCTCTGCCATTTCTATTCTTTCCAACACCCTGAAATTAACCAATAGCAACTCTCCCTCCTTTCCAGTAGCCACCTACTCTTCCCTTGCTAATGAAAAAAGGGCACTGCAATGCCACCTTGCAATACACAAAATTATGGGCATTGAATTTGTTGCTTTCACAACACATGATACACATGTCATGATTAAGGGCCTTACAGGAACTTCTCGTTAAATCAAGTCATGTGTATCTTTCCAATATCATGGTCCAAACAAAAGCTCAAATCTTCCCAAGCACCTTAGCACTCCAAAGAATATGCTTCCAAGGAAAAAGGTTAAGTGTGGGGGATTTCAAAAGGTGAGAGAGGAAAGATTTGGAAGAGAACATACCCAAGGAGTCCCCCTCCCACACTCTCCCATCCATGTTATAGAAGGAATATGTTGGTCCAACAAGGAAAGAAGGATAGTGAGCTCACCAACCTCTCTTTCATTGGAGATACCTAAATATATGGAAATCCCAAGAAGAACTCTCTGGAAGAAATGAAGGAGCTTGTGGGAGCATTATGTAGTGATGAAAGCTCAAAAAGATGAGGAACCTTCAGCTCCAACAAAGACTCCCCCACCCATGCATCCTCCTAGAAATGAACTTTTTTTTTATTACCCTCTTTGAACTGAATAAGAGGAAAGAACTAACTAGCTACCTAGGACACAAATTTCCAGGACATGAATGAGAGATTATGCCACTACCCCTATTCTCCCACCCACTGCGCTTGATCCATACTTGCTTTTAATCACCTCATGCCATGGCCAGAGGCAACCTCCAAAGCCATTTTCCCGTAACGAAGATGCTTTTGGATATCATGTTCCCAATGCTCAGGCACCCGGTCTAACTTAGATTTGCCAACCACTTCCCAACTAACTAGATGTTCTCTCCTATCCTCCCAAGGACTCAACCAAAGAAAATATCACATCATCCTTTCTAATGACTTGGCTATTTTCGAAAGGATTCTAAAAATAGGAGGTAATAAACAAGGATATTAGAGAGTGAGGCAATAATGGGAGTAGCTGGGCCATTGAGAAAGAAATATGCCCTCTTTCATTCCTCCAATCTCCGTACCATATTTTCCAGAACAAGGTCCCAAAAGGATTCCAAGTTTGGATTCCCTCTAGAGGGAGTCCAAAATTGGTTAGGGGCCACTAAAGGGAGTCGCAACCTAGAATCAATTTGAAATTATGAAGTATCTTCCCTCACATTTTGATCCCAACTATACCACTCTTGGACAAGTTGACTTTTAAGCCCAACATCTACTCAAAGATTTTGAGCAACAAAATGGCTTTCTAGAATTTTGCTAAGCAGATAAGAGTATTATGCAAACTAAAGGTGTTAGATCTCCACTTCCTCCCTTCCCTTGTCATGAATGAGTGTACCTTTAATCTCACACCAAACTTTAAGCAAATGGACCACTAATCACCCCCCTTGCCTAAGCATGGAGGAACAACCTACAAAGGGTGTCAACAACTTAGGTGAAAAATAGAAGGGAGAGTGAATCCACTCGTCTAAGTCCCCTAAAGGCCCTAAAACACTCTCTAGGTTGACCTTTACAATGACAAACAAATGAGTGGAACTAAGAGAACCCTTGATCCACTTTCTCAACAAATCCCCAAAGCCTTGTTTACTCAACAACTTATCTAAGGAACCCTAGTTGACCTTATCATTGGCTTTCTCGAAATCCACTTTAAAGAGAACCCCCTTTCTAAGGATCATTGTCTCTATTTTTCACTTTTTCCCCCTAAGAGGTTCAAAACCCCTCAAAAGATATGAAGATCACCAACTTAAACGAATCCTAGAGGTGTGCAAATTATTAATAGAAGACCCATGGAAGATATAATCTTTATTAGTGGCAATCATATAATGGTAACTCCCACTCTTTGTCAACCATCAAAACTTCTTTTTCCACCACCCTCAAAATGGGAATGACAAAATATTTCCACAATCCAATCCAAAGATGGTTTGAAATTTATTGAAATCTTGAAATTTTGACAATTTTTCAAAATTTTGACATGAAGAAAATTTCATGAAATTAACAATTATTACAAGGATTTGAACGATAGCTTTAGGAGTTGTAAAATTTTATGCAAAATTGAACTTAGATATTAATCACAAAATTTCATTTGACCTTTTATGTTAAATGAGTTGTCTCTGCATAATAACTAATATTTTACTAAACTATAATTTTTATTCTCATTAACTGAAAATATTTAACACATTTATTGTCTTACAATTGGTGCACCTTGAACACCACATGACCATCATTGATGTATTTTATTTTCAATAATTTAGTTCTAAATCCCGCATTATTATGTTTAGTTTAATTTGAAAACCCATTCTTTACTACTAATTTCCATGATCTTTTTAAATCCTGTCAATATCAAAATTTCCATCAATTTTCAATGCTTAAAATTTTAATTAGAATTGAAATTTAAAACCTTGCTCAATAGCTTACACTGCTTATTCTCCATCCTTATAAATGAAAAGACAATTTCATTAGCTTCAAAAATTACACCAAGACCTAGTTCCCCTTCCAATGGCCATCCCTCTCTAGAGTGTACAAGGAAGCTGAAATGGAATCAATTAAGCATTTACTCGCATCTTTCATTTGCAAAATCATATTCAGATCAACAATTGAACTACTCAATTGTCTTCTTTTCCTTGTTTTGGATTTGTAGCACTCGTATTACAATCAGTTTTCAAAATATAGCTCAACAACTTCTTCATTGTAACCATAAAATTAAAGATACATCATCTTTAATGCAAGTCATAGCAATTCCGCAACCTACAGCAGGGAGACTGGCAAAATATTTGAATCACTTTCAGTGAAAAAAAAAAATCTAATGATGGTAATCGGTATAATGATAACATCTGAAAGCTGGGAAATACTCGAGGTAACCATCTACAAAATGCAGTTTATTTCCCTAGTATTACTATTCACTATCTCTAATGATTTAATTTTATCAAGCCATCCTTTAAATGTTTGCAGAAATAATGCAAATCATCTGACTACAAGGCACATACTTCTGCTGCACTGTCAAGATTTGCCGAGTCAGATGCCTTTGGATTCCCATAAGGCCGAATTTCATTTTCACGACCACGCCAAACAGGTGAATTCAACGAAGCCTCTCGAGATTGCATCCAATTCAAGTTTCCCTGGAAGAAGTTCCGCATCAATATATGTCAAATGTATGCGAGTAAGAGCGAGAACAAGCTCTAATTAATTTAAATATGCAAGACAGAATAAGATCATATATAATTTATTTAGCAGAAAAATTGTAACCTGTATGGTATTTATCTCTCCATTATGACCAAGAAATCTCATTGGTTGTGCAAGAGGCCACCTGGGACTTGTATTTGTGCTGTACCTCCGATGATATATAGCAAAAGGGGATTTATAAAGATCACTCTTAAGGTCAGAATAAAATTTTCCAAGAACTTCCGAACGAAGCATTCCCTTGTAAACTATTGTTTGATTGGATAAAGAACAGAAATAAAGATCATTTCCCCAAGTTTCCAACTTGGCTGCTCTTTCAATTAATTTCCTGCAGATGTAAAGTTCTCTTTCTAAATCATCAACATTCTCTTCTTTAGCAACTCTAACAAATACCTGCTGCATGTTTGGCACAGTTTCTTTAGCATAGTAACCAACTACAGACATATCTACAGGAACAGATCTCCACCCAAGCACTTCAACACCCTCTTGTCTGAAAGTATCCATGATAGCTGTGCAAAGAAATTGCTAATTTTCAGTGCCAAAATATATGAAATGAAGCATTGATCACCCTGTAAGCATGTTAAAATGGTGAGTGAAAGTATGAAATCAACAAATAAGGAGATGGAGGCTCCTGCATACATCTTTTTTTAGTGGAAAAAGAAGAGATTTTATTAATAAAAAGAAGAGGACAAAAAAGGAGCATAAGAAACCATCCTTAGGAACTAAAAGAACTAAAGGAAGTAAATATCATAACAGCACTGCCCGCCAGTCGCACTGTAGATCTGAACAGGACAATCCTTTTAAGCAACCAGCAGCAAAAGCAACAAAAAGGCCAAACACTGGATCATATCCCAAAGCAATGACAAAGATATCTTCTTTCCCATGAATTTGTTTAATAGCAAAAAAGAAGATGACTTTATCAGAGAAAGACGAATGTACAAGAAGGAGAAAAAGAAATGCTCCATAACAAAAGAAAGAAAAAAGAGAAAATAAAAATAAAATAAAACTAAAACAATCAAACTAACAAAGCCAACCAATCTCGTTCAATATCTGAAAACCTCACTCCTTTAAAACAACCAGCTGAAGCACACCAAACTGAGGCCAAATAATGAATCTTCTCCATAATAAAGATTCATTCAGTTTTTTTCCCATAAATATACGAGCATTTCTTTCAATTCATAAACCCCATAGAACTGCATAAACCACACACATCCACAAAGCATGAGCATCCTTCCTTTTACCAAAACCAGCAAAAGAAGTGGCCAACAAATCCTCATCCAACTTCAGACAAACCCAATTTTCTCCCAAAAGACCAAAAAGCTTAATCCCATGACAAAATCCCCCACAAAACAGCAAAAAACCTGCACCTTTACAATGCTGAACCATCTCTACTCCTCTGAAATCCAGGGGAAAAAAAAAAAAAAAGAGCCAAAAGATCCTCTGACAGCTCTGACACACCCAATTTTCTCCAAAAAAAAAAATCAAAATAAATTATTTGATGCCCTTCCATGAAAAAGAGCAATGAAGAAACAAGTGAGAAACAGATTCTGAACTCTAAAAACATGGCAATATACATCAGAAGATAAAGCCTTAAACGGCCTCCTACTCTGCAACAGGTTGTTGTTAGTGTTAACTCTATTAAGAACTACTTACCAAATAAAAGCCTTAAATCTTTTAGAGATAACTTTGGCTCCTGAATGCATCTTGCGCAACAGTACATTAATGCCATCAGGGTAATATACACACAAAGAAACAAAACAAAGAACTTTAAAAAGAAGAACAAATAATGAAACATCAGCACAGATATTGAGAAAGGGATGAAGCAGAGAGAATAAGGATGTTACTATACACATAAACTGCATGTGTCCTTCAATAAGAATGATAAGTTCTAATGAAGTTGCTACACAAATAAAGTGGAGGAGGTAACAAGAACAGGCAGCAGAAACAAACTTCCAAATCAAGCCATAAGAAAATGCATCATTCTCACATTAGATATTCCCATTCAATCTAAATGATGACAGCTTTAAATCTCCCCAGAATAAACAAAGTAGATTCTACAATCTAGTTCACTACAGTGAAACACAATCTACCACCTTGTTAACAAGTCAATTGAGTTTAGTTTTATATACTTCAAGGTTAGAGCTCCAAATTTTTTTTATGCAGCTCTATGACCAGTCTAAAATATTATCTAGAAGTTGGTCCACTCTCTGCCTTATTAGTTGCAATATCAGAGTCATCTTTATACAAGTGGCATATTTATGATCTAATCAAGATTTGTCATTCCCCAAGTCCAAGTTTTTATTCCCAAAGTTCATTTCTGAGTCTGGTCTAAAGTCTGGGGATCTTTCTTGAATCTAGATGAGTCTCAAACAGCTGTGTTGAGTAATAGTCATTTTCCTAGGAATATTTAATGTCCCAAGGCTATCATGTACCTATATATTCTAGTTCAGAGAATGAAAAGACAGTTCAGGACAATTCACAGACTTCTTGTCTTTCCCACACTTTTGAGTTACAAGGAAACCAAATTGATCATTTGATAGGGGACTTTAATTGGTAATTCCAAATTTTAATAGAGATGGTTCTCCTGTGTCCTAATGAATTTGATTATTGGTTGTTCTCTTTTAAGAACTATCTTCAGCAGAATGACATGAATGAAGCTAGAAAGTTGTATTTAGCTAAATCTAAATTGAAGGGAATTGCTCAAATTTTGGGGATTAAACAGTAGATAATCTTTGGAAGGAGAAGAAAATGGTGAGATTAAAACATGGGACGAGATGAAGCAAGCCATGCAAGAACTCCCAACTACGAGCAGCATGTTCATTTTCAACTTTTTGACTTGACACCATGAGACAGTAGCCAACTACACTAAAAGATTTTCACTTAGCTGCTCGTGCAGATTGAATAGAAAGAAGATGTGATGATACTTTTTGTACAGGAAAGGGTTGAAGCCAGCTATTGAATTTTGCACGTCACCTCATTACAGTTGCAATGAAGTTCAGTTTGCCAATCAGATAGAGGATATGCAGCATGATCCTTCCAGAACTACATCAACCATTCGTTTTGGGAAAAATACTTGTGGAGTTGTGCTATAGAAGTCAGTTGGGCTATGGAAGACTCCAGAGCACTCAGGATCAACTTCTAAGGTCCTGTCAACAATTAAAGTTTGAGGTGCCAGGGTTTTGGGAATTGAGCTACACAATATCCTAACAAGGTTATGGTAATTGCACCACAACACACACACACACACATATATATATATATATGATGATTTAACCAAGGTAATTAAAGTTTAACAGAAGTTCCAGATCTCTCTCTGGGGCATATGATAAAAAAGCTTCAAAGCTTTGTTTTTTTTCCTCTACTAGTGATATGGTCAGGAACATTTCCTTTATGTGGAATGCATATGACTGGGAGTTAGAAACCTTCTCTATTTTATTTGATAAGATTATTGGAGTGGGGATTGACAAGAAAGACCAATACAGACACGGACAGAAGTTGTTTAACAGCGGCCAGCCGGCTATTTGACAGTTATATCCTATTACAAAGAGCTTGAAATAGAAAATCTTACCATTGGGAGAACCAATGAAAGCTATTTGGAAGATGAGCATCAGAGTATTGATGTCCACAACAATAAATACAATGAAAGGCAGTCGCTGTTCACGGTCACTGTTCAACTGCTATTTGGAAGATGAGTGACAGAGCTTGAGTCTCATTCTTTGTCCACTGCTCGCACGTACTGTTCAGCACAACTGTTCACAGTACCTATTCCTCATTAACATTCATGGGTACTGTTCAGGTCAGCTCCTTGATACGTCATGGCAACACAACAGATCTGTGCGCCTCCCTGTGGCATACAAAATCCCTCAAGAAACTTGAGGATTTGATGTTCTTATGGATATCATATTTGGAGCTTTTCTGGAATCGAAATTAAAGTCAGAATTTGTTGATCCCCTCCAAATCTGCAGCAGTTGATTGCCTGTTTGTCGCAACAACCACCTTCAAAAAAGCAAAAAGTTCCATTGACTAGACATTTTCTTTGTAAAAAGATGGACAAGGAATTTCTGGGCATTAGCTTTGTCATTTTGATTTGTTTTAGGCAGCAGCTAGGACAATTACTCTGTCAACAAAGAATTTTGAGCTTTGAGAGGTATTAATACTTTTATTACATGAAGATGAAAAGAAGTCTTTAAATTTGATTAGTCTCACCATCTTTTGGACAGTGGGGAGGGAGAGAAGGAACTAAAATCATCTCTTCTTACTCTCAAAGCTACATGATTTGATACTCTGCGTGGTTTAATGGGCAATATCACTAGGAAATGGATTTAGATTTCCAGATTTCTTATCCTATATCAGATACTGTTTTTTTTTTTTCCCCCATGTGTGTTTATCCTTTTAAAAAATTCAACATTAGCTGTGCATGCCCACATCTCACCACTAACACCAAACAAATTGCCCCACGATTGTCTTGCAACCTTACAATGAAGAAAGAGGTGGACATTATCCTCCAGCAAGACTTAAACATCAGATGCATCTGGACCTGGAAGCCTCATAAGGTACCCTCACTTGCAACAATCATTTGCATTACTATTAAAAAGCAAGGTCCAAGCAAAGGATTTAACCTGCAAAGGAATCTTTGCTCACCAAAGAAATTCTCCCTAGACAGAAAGAAGGAAAAGACGAGGTTTTCAAGAAATGCATTAGAAAATATTTCCAATAGAAAATATCAAAACTATCCCCTTTCCAGATCCTCATGTCTGACCTGGCATGAGAACATAAAGGAGCAAGAATCTCCACCAATCTAGAAAGTTGCTCCACTTCACCATTTTACGATTTATAATAATTAAAAAAAAACAAAACAAAACAAAAAAAAAATCTCAAGAAAGAGAATCCTATATCTGAAGGAGAAAAGGAAGAAAACGAAACAGAAGCATTTGTTTTTCTTCTTTTGATAGCAGAAAAAAATTTCATTAAAAGGGGAAGAATTTACAGGAAGGAGAATAAGACATCTCCCTGTAAAAATCTGGGACAAACCAGGAAAAAAAAAATCTATCTAAGAACAACAAAGACAAGGGAGAAAAAAAGAAAACATTAAGCTGGCAAGTTCCTCCAATCTCTTTGTAAATCCAGAAACAGCAGCATTATGATTTATAAAAATATGAGGATCTATGAGGAAAAGGAATAGATACAGACAAAGAAGGATTCTCAACCAAAGTATCCTCCCATAAAAGAAGACAATGTAGGTTGCACCCACCTACAATATACTAAAAATTCATAATTGTTTTTGGAGGATATTCATGTAAATTTGGGAGCCAGAAGGTTTATGCTCGTTAGGGGGCGGTACAGATAGGTGTTGAAATGAGAAAGTGATTTGAAGATTAAGTGAGATTATTTTGGTGGGTAACGTAAAAAATTTTAAGGAGAAATACAAGAGGAAATTTAATTTATGTGTTATAGGAGTTGTTCAGAAGGGTGCTACAAGTGAAAGGGTTAGCAAAGGAAAGGGGAAGAAGAAATGGGGAGATGTCACGGGTAATGACAGTGAAGTCCTTAATGAGTTTGATTGTCATACGGAGTTGCTTTTGGATGACATTTGGGAACAATATGTGTATGTTTTAGACTCATGATTTACTTGGGGGTATATTGTATGTGCCGCCAGTTCTGATGGAAGGATTGGAGGCGATTCCAGTTGTAAGGATTATGGAGTAGACAAAAAGAAACTGTGTAAGGATGGAATTGTGCCCACCCCTGTAAAGATTATTACTAGGAAGGGTTTAGAAGCTTGGGAATTAATGAGTAAGATGGGCTTGCAGCTGTTGGATACTGGAGGAGATGAAGTTCATCTTGATGGTGGTAAAAGAAAGGTGAAGAAGGGCAAGAGATAACTAGCAAATTTGAAGTGCTTGGTGAACTATTATGGAAAGGGTTTAAAGAGGAGCTTTCTTGGTTAGCTCTTGTTAGATTTTTATTTTTCTTTGTTTTTTATTTTTCAAATGTTTGAAGGACTTCTTCTCCTCACGTTGGTCCTAATCTCTCTTCTTTCTTTCTTAATAAATTTTCTCTTATCAGAATTGTATGAAATCCAATGAACTGAAAAGGAGAAGCGTTATGCTATTATACACTGTTGGTGGTTGACACATTACTACAGCTTAAGTTTTTGAGCTACACAATAGTTAAACAATTAAGCTGGTACAGTTTCCTTGACATCCGAGGGTGAACCCCTTCTATACAATGGGCTGAACATGAGTGGTTGTGCTAGTCTAGTATAAATTGTTGTCCCATTCCCTAAGATAAGCTTTCTTGGCAAGGAGATAGTGTAGCAGCATTGATGCACAAACATGCTGCTATTTGGTTGCATTTGGGAATTCAATCTTTACTCATTTTACAAATAATGTTATATGCCAGGGGGAGGACTCCATCGAGGAAGATGTCATTGCTATGGTGACAAAGACAAAAGAGACCCGAAAAAACTCTTAGAGGATATGGGTTTAAAGCTAGTGAGTCCCTTAGGTCGTGAGGTGAAGGTGCAGGTAAGTCGTAGGACTTATGAGAGGGAAAAAAAAATAAAAAGATTCTGTTAAGGTTTGATATACATTGTTGGCCCATAACCTAATAGTTTAAGCTCTTGGGTAAGGGGTAATCTAACATGGTGTCAGAGCTGGTTACCACCAGGAGGTCTGGGTTATAGACTACTAGTCTTGTCACCCACATTTATTATTTGGTGTTTAAATTTTATTATATTCCCTATCATGGGTGTTACTTATCGTGGGTTTATCTCTCCACATGCTGTCAGACTACACGTGCAGGGGAGTGTTAAGGATTGAAATACATTGTTGGCCCAAAATCTAATAGCTTAAGCTTTTAAAACAAGTGGTAATATAAAAGTTTAAAAGAAACTCAGTACGTCAGCCTCTTCTATTAATTACAAGGGGGAAGAGAGTCAAATTATGAAGCTTATTGGTTGGAATGGTAGGGGTTTAAGGATGTTGGGAAGAGGGGGTTGATTCCGGAAGTGTTGGTTAGGCATTTTCCTGAATGAGTGATACTTCAGGAAACTAAATTAAAGAATGTAAAATGTGGTTGGGGGCGGTTAAGAGTATTTGAGAAGGTAGATTAAGGAATGGAAGTTTATTTCTTCTCAGGAGTCATCTGAGGGAATTTTCATAGTTTGAGATACTCAATCCATTACCAATTGATAGTTTTGTTGGTTTCTTCTCCCTTTCAGTTTTGGTAGATAAAAAGGAAGAGGAGGACAATGGTGGGTCGCATCTATTTATGGTCCTCTGCAGACCCACATTTCAGTCCTTTTTCTGGGATGAGTTGTATGAGATTTTTGGCTTTATTCCACTAGATGGATCATAGGTGGTGATTTTAATGTTGTTAGGTTTCCCGGAAAGAAAAAAGGGGGAGGGACGTTTTCTTCGAGTATACAGAATTTCACAGGTTTACTAGGGACTGAGGGTGGGAGAGAACTGCTGCTAGTCGGCTAGACAGGTTTTTATTTTGCGGTGAGAATAAGTTTTCTAATCTTTCCCAAATTGTTTTTTCTAGACCTACGTCTGATAATTTTCTATCTTGTTGGGATCTTCTAAGGTGAATTGGTATCCCTCTCCCTTTCGTTTTGAGAATGTGGTTTAATCATGATTCTTTTCCTTCTGTGGTTAGAGATTCTTGGAGTGGATGGGTTTAGGTTCCTGAAGAAGCGAAGCGTCTTAAGGAGAATTTGAAGTTTTGGAATAGGGAGGTTTTTGGGGATATTAGATTAAGAAGGCTGTCATTTTGGGTAAGTAGGATTTTTTAGATAGAAAAGAGGAAGGTGTTAGTCTTTTGAAGAGTGGAGAGGCTAAATGGGTCTAGTTGAAGAATAAGTTGGAGGATTTGATTTTTAAGGAAGTGAGGAGTTGGATGATCAGCTAGTCACTTCCATCCCTTTGCCTTGATAGTTCTAAAACAGCATCTTGTTTGTGCCTGCACTGATGGAATAAGCTTTTTGGTCTTGTGGGAGAAAATTGGGTTTGTCTGGAGTCTGTGGAGGATTAGCTAGTCACTTCATTTTCTTATTTTAGTAAAAGGAAGGATGCACATGCTTTGTGGATTTGTATGGTTTTCTCAATGCTTGTATGTCCATGGCAAAAAGCTTAACTTATCTTTGTTACGGGAGAAGATTCATTGCCTTGCTTTCATGCGCTTCTGCTGGTTGTTTTAAAGGAGTAAGGTTTTTTGATATCCAATAGGATTGCTTGGCTTTTTTAGTCTAATGATTGCATTTTGATTTATAGTTTTATTTTTATTTTTTATTTTTTATTTCTTTTGTCGAGGAGGATTTCTTGTTCTCCTTCTTGTAAATTCCTCCCATTCTAATGAATTCATCTTCTTCTGCTATCCAAAAATAATAATTAAAAAAAAAAAATACAAGAAATGTTTGTTTTGAAAAAATAAAAATAAAAGAATATTAATTTGCCTACAACTATGTTCCACGAAACATTTATAGGATACTAACCTATCACTTGACCCCAAAAACATAGCTATTGGGAATGGACCAACAATGCATATTAAGCTCAATACTCATCTTGTGCAGCTCCATTGCAAGTGGAGGGGAAACAGACCAATCATAACAAATAACATATGACAAACATGCAGATACTACCAGATAAAACCATATTTGAACAAGGTTTGAACTCAGGACCTCCAGAAAAACAGAGCTCAGATATCCTGTTAAAATATTGGTTGAGCACAAAAAAACTTAAGCTAGTAGAAATGGACCAAGGATGCATTTCAGGATAACAAAAGAAAATAGGCATTATCTTTTTTGCAATGTGTCATCCATTAAAGTTCTAGCAAGGGGCTTGCAGGAAAAAATAAAAAGCATGAAAAAAAAAACCTGAATAGTGTGTTCACACTTTCACACAACAATCAAAAACAATGTATATCAATATCATCCACTTTTTCTATCAATACAACAGAAACTTTGATAAAATAGAATGAGAAGCAAAAATCTATGATAGTATCTGATTTAAAGCTCCTCCAAAGTCACCTGTTTTGGCTTTCTGCATAAGGTCATCATCTTTAGGAAGAAAAACCATTCCAACACCGGTATGCAAAGGATCAAAAGAATGTATTCCTTGCATGCTAGCCCAATTATTAAAAAGATCCCATGGGATAGAAGTCATCAATCCCGAACCATCACCAGAGTCATTATCTGCTCCACAACCTCCACGATGTTCCATGCAGCCAAGAGCAGTAAGAGCATCCTTTACAATCTCATGTGAAGATTTATTCTCCAAATGAGCAATGAATCCAACTCCACAAGCTCCTCTCTCTGCTATTATGTCATCCAAGTTTACAACCTGATAGGCATAACAATAAATAAGGAAGATAATTTATAATGTTTCATTCCATAGCCATACCACATGAACCAAGAACTTAAAAAGTAAAATTCAATGATAACATTTTTAAATTTCATCGATTCAAAGAGTACAAAAGGAGAGAACCAGCAGTGCTCCAAAGAACAAGATAAAACAACCAGAAAAATTACAAAACACTGGATGCCAATCCCTAACTAAATCAAGTGGAGGCAAACCCCTAAAAACCCAAAGCACTGCGGCCTGAGAGAGGCCAAGATGCTCTATTCCACGACAGAAACAGAGAGGTTGTGTGATAATTGAAGGTCTTCACATTCCTTTCGATCCCTAAGTTCACAAAATAGCAAAACCATGTTATGCCATAACATTTTTCCCTTCCTATTCTTGCGAAAGCTCCAATATCTCGCAAGCAAAAACTCACCCACCAACAAAGGTGGCACCCAAGCTTTGTCAAAACAAGAAAAGAGAGCACTCCAAAGATGGATTGCAACCCTGCAATGTAAGAAGAGGTGAGCATTTGTTTCATTGAACTCACAGCACATCACACATATGTCAAGATTAGAGCCTTTTAGTACCTTTTAATCTAAATCTAATCGTGTACATTAATCCTGTTCAAATTCACAGCCCAGATCTCAAAAGGGAACCCTTGCCTTGGAGGCAAAAAGACCCTCTAATCTCCCCAATTGGACAGTACAAAATGATTAAGGATATTGAGTAAAATGGTAAGCTTGTCAACCTCCTGTTTATTGAGATTGGTAAGCTTGTCACCCAGAAACTTACAAGCACGGTAAATCTACTACCTAACATTGGCAATAAGTCGGAGTCCAGAAGTCAGTCTAAAGTGAATTCAACTCCTACTCGATTTGCACTTCTTCTGAACTTTCCTTACATTATACCACACACCGCATGCGTTCAACCACTCGCTACCCCATTATAATACATTCCAAAAAAAAAATAGCACAACGAAACTATTATCAAGCTTAGATCATTACGCAAGTGCCATAGCCCATAGGACTTTCAAATTTGAATTGTCATTCTCAAAAGATGCACAATTCGAACCAAACTAAGTTAAACTCTGCCATAATACTAAAAAAGTAGAAATGAATTTATCACACCAATATATATATATATATATATATATATATATATATATATATTCTAGAAATGAATTTGGATACATATTCTAGAAAGGCATTTCTCGTTCTTCGAATGAAGGAAACCAAAATTATGCAACAAAAAGAAGAGAAGAAAAAAAAAATACACACACACACACACACGCACGCACATGCACACAAAACTCGTCTCCATTCTTAATATCTTATTCATAAAATCAAAACAACGATAAATAAACGCAATCTCAAAAGCGGTCACTGTTTCATTCTCGAGATGTTCAAACAATAATACCTCTCAAAAAAGATTTTCAAACAAAAATCAACGCTGTGTTTAGTTCTTACAATCAAAGAAAAGCATACCTTCTGCTTCAAATCTATATTTACAACAGGTTCTTCGAAATCGCTGTCAGTGTCTTTAAACTCTACAACAGCTCTGACTGAACATTTGTTTTTCCCCGCAAGCCCGGGAAATAAGTTTCTGTTGCTCGAAACTCCAATTCTCCGTCTTGTTCGCTTCGATTTAGAGCGCGAATTGACGAAATCCATAAGGAGGAGTCCCCTGTTTGATGCGAACATTGACGCTTTCCCCGACCACCGCGTAGCTGCGATGCCATTGTAGTCGAATAGCCGAGGAATGGGAGCTACTGAGTGCGCAGCCATGATCAATCGACAAATAAAGCACGAGCTCTAGAGAGAGAGAGAGAGAGAAATATAGAGAGGGGGGGAGGATCGTGTGGCGAAGGAAGAAAATGGATATGGAGATAAAAAAGGAAGAGAGGTCCGGAGCCAGTGAGCCACCCGCCTCCTCTGGCCTCTCCTACTTCGTCTTCGCTCGCTGATGTACAGACCACAAACCATACAATGTGTTTCGAGGTGCACTGCTGTTCTATGCATCTAACGGCAGGAAATCCTTCATTTGATTACATCGCGATTTTAGACGGTCAATGAGCGTTTGAAGTTTTCTTTCTCGGGGGTTATGCAAAATCGACGGCTAGATCTCGTCTGAGAAAACCGATTGCACGTACAACGGATGCAGTAATTTGCCACGTCGGATGACATCCTTGCGTTCTGTTATTGGGGGATTGCGCCACGCCTTTGCTAGCCCGCGAAGTGTTGACTAGGCAGATTTCCCATCGCGTGCATCCCGGCGTACAGTTTTAAGTTGCACAGGAGCACCCATTACCGTTCGTTTTGACGACCCCACCGTGATTCCGGAATTTAATTTCGTCGCATTGATGCCCGAAGAAGAGAATTAGTATGGAATATCGCTGAGATTTATTAGGAATTTTTTTTAAATATTATATTATTATTTAAATATATTAAAGTGATGAGAAGTTCATGTATTATTGGAATCACATTATTCCTCTTACTTATATAATTATAAATAACATTATATAATTAATTATTACAAATTTTATGTGTAAAAATCGTTATACAATGACAATAAGATGATGATAATAGTAGGAAGAATAATAATAAAAATAATAACGACAATTAATAATAGTAAAATGGTGAGAAGTGGAGATGCTCCAAATTTTCATTATCAAGTTTCAATATTTTTCATATTTTTTAAAAATTTTAACCTAAACTCTTATGAGTTTAAACTTTTTGTATGTTTAACGCAGTTGCCTAATTTCTATTTATATGAGTTTTATTGAGTCTTTATTTTTCTCTTGTGTTACATATCAACCTTAAGAGCATGTCTTGAATAAATCGTAAGGTTGTTCATTTGTGATTGATTGATCACAAATTCAAATGGAAAAAAAAATAATTTTTCATATAAAAAAACAAGGATGTGATTGTTATAATACATTATAATGATTCTATCACGCCCTTTTAGTCATAATACTTGTGAGACTCTCTGCATATCTACCTCACATATGAAGAGCATTTGGTGCTAAATTTCATTTTGTCTTTCCATTATAATATAATAATTAATAAAAGTTGTTAGTCAACTATATTATTTTTGTTTATAATCAATCTTGTCATATGCACTTGATTTAAAAGATATTCCCTCTACTAGTTAGTTTATTTATTTCAACAAAAGTATGACAATTGAAGTTCCCCATTGGTTTCATGAGTGATGAGATAAGTTTTGACCATTTGCAAATTGCAATTTTTTTTCCTTAACAACTGTAGGAAAACTGCAAATTCTGAAGTGACGATATCAATCTCCCTAACCATTGGCTTGAATTCCCCTTGTTATTTATATTTGACAAATCTTTTAGCTTAACCTTAGTAGTTATGTTAGAATATGCTATCCAATACAATATAATTGGACAACATAAGTTCTATACTTTGAAGACAAATCAAATAAAATGATGGAATGAAATGAATCTAAATAATTTGATAAAATATGACATGACAAAGTAGTTTGAGCAAAACCCCTAATTGAATAAGTCTTATGACCAATAAGCGTTTTTAATGACAAAAGTCTAGATGCAAACGAAACTAGTTATTGTCAAGACTAAGGAAAAATTACTCCATATTTTGGACGAGACAATGCCTACTAATACCAGTGATGGTGACACCTCCTAGTCAAACCATCTACGAGACAATGAGGATGATTATAATGGAATCAATTCTATTATGAATAATTTCATCAGCATAAAAAAACAAATTTCCAATTATAAGGATGAAGATTATTTGCCCTGACAAGATTTAAAGTAAAGAAAAGATGGTCTGACAAGATTTAAAGTAAAAAAAAAGTAAAGATTCTTATCGGAATAATCAGAACGACTGGGATCAAAAGTTGAGACGGCCAACTCAACGATCAAGAGTATTTGAAAATAAAAGATCTCTTATATAAAGTATTGAGTTATGAAACATTTAAGGCAAGATTGTTAACCTTAATTATAAGAGTAATTATGAAAATTTGATTAACCTTACTTATAGGAATGATGGTGAAGATTTGATTAGATTGTAAAGTGTTTCTTTCTTTTTTTCTTTGTATAATCCCCTTATGTATAAATACCTCCTCAACATCAAGTATACACATCGAATATTCTCTCATTATTTTTAATCAAACATGGTATCTGAGCCTAGCGTTATTTTCTGCCTTATCTGGCCACTGCACCGAAGACCTGTGCACATCCTATTGTATATTCAGATCTTGCCATTGGTCTTTCATACTTCCAAAATCCACGTCCCGGCTGTGCCTCGGCAACCGGAATAGAAGTCCCGGCGACAACACAACGAATGGGAGCACTTCGATCAGCACCGGTGCCCAATTCCTCATCTTCCCTGGTTTCCTATCGTCTTTTTCGCTCTTTAGGAAGAGATCTCCAGTCGATCTGTTCTGGCCAGAGTACTGCAGACTTCGACCATTCGTTCGATTTTTTTATTTTTTTCTCGTGCTTGATTCTCTCGCGGCGAACGATCGATGAGAATATTTTGAATTTCGCTCTCCCTTATTTGTTCATCCTGTTCTCTGGTCTCTCGGATTTCACGACTTGCCGGACGTTGGAACCCTCGAGCAATCGGTAGAGTATATCTGGGAAGTCCTTGATGTAGCCAAACTCAACGACGGGACTGACATTGCCAGCGAGGTTTTTTTCTTTTTTTTTTTATTTGGTTGGTTCTGGTGCGCCAAAATGTCACCGTGTAGAACTCCTCCTCCTCGGACTTGCCGGTTCCTCTGACTCCTCTCATGTTGCAAACAAGTTTGAGAGCAGTCAAGGGGTCGTAGTTCTTCTGCACAACTTGCCAATGGAAAAAGCAGAGTTTTTTCAAAATTCACATCATTCTAATTGTAATCTCCGTAGTTAAATTTGGCGATACACCAATACAAAAGGAAGGGGAGTCTCCGGATAAATTTCTTGAACGAATTGATGATTGGGAAAGTAAGAATCATCAAATCATTACTTGGGTTTGGAACACTTCCGTTTGATACAGCCAATGAGATTTGGAATTTTCTTCCTCATCCATATACTACTATTGATCTTACTCATCAATATCAACTTTGGACTCTTCTGTACAATTTGAAGCAGGAAACCAGATAATCAATCAATGATTTCTGAGCACAGGTTTAACCTCATTGGAATCAGCTTGCTCAATCCCAAATCACTACTAATAAAATGCATCTCATTCAATTTCTTATGGCCTTGTGTTGGAGAATCTCAACACCTCTTACTCTACTGTTATAATCCCTTCTAGACCACTATTATAATTTTCTTTTATTAAGTATTCAAGTCAAGTGATATTATTATTTATTATTATTATTATTGTGTCATATTGTTATTTTGTGTTTCTTTTTATATACAGTTCTTGTTCTATTATTTTATTATTATATCCTGTTGCATTTATTGTCATCTCGTTGTTTCATAACTTATAACTTATGTACTGCGTGCTCTGTTTTGATTATCCTGGATTGTGATTGATATCAGAGCTAATAACGTTATTAGAAGATAAAGGCCTTTCTCTGGGAGTACTAGGACTTCATCAAGCACGCAGTGAGTGCCCATGTGTAAGCCTTTGTAAGACCATAAGAACTTTATTGATTTGAACATCTTAGGAAAATATCTTTTACATTCCAATGGCTCGTGTATCCGGTAGTAGTCTAGCTCTAGAGGACTAAGTAGGACAAACGATATTAAGTCATGAAACACACTGAAGTCAATGAGCTTGCAACTTGGGAGTTATCAACTTTTGACAAATATAGTCTATGTAAGAAAGGAAAGATCTTATACTTTCCATACTAGGACAAAAAATGAAACAAATAAATGCTATTTTTATAGACAAAACATACACCGGACAAACTACTCTCCCAAAAGGTGTTTGGGTTATTTTTTTCCATGTGGAGGAAAGTTCAAGTGGGCTTTATTAAAAGTCCAAAACTCAATCCTTTTAGTGTGAAAACTTAAAGGAAGTCATAAAAAGAGAAGGAAGAAGGGAGGAGCTGTCATTTCTCAAAAAGAAAGAGAGAAAAACGTGATTTTTCTCATACTGCTCAAATTTCATTAAAACTCCGATCTCGCATCGTCTGTCGTCCGATTGAACTGAAATTTGGAGGTTCACGACTCAAGGAGCTACAATCTGAACGGTGGAAATCGGATTTAGAGCTCGGGAGTTGGGATTTTTGCCCGTGAACAATAATTGCGAATTTGGTATATTCTCTCAAATTTTTTTTGTATTTATCAAGATTGTTGATATCTTGATGAGATATATTTGTAACCTCTAATTGAGATTAGAGAAGACTTTGTGTACCCATTATTTGATTGATAGTGGAGATTTCAACTGGATTAGGTCCCGTGATTTTTCTTCCTCACACTGGGGAAGTTTTCCATGTAAAAAATTGATTATGTTCTTGTGGTTTTGTGTGATTGATTATCTTTCTTATTATTTTCAGTACGTATAAAAGTAGAGATACACTATATTTGCTTGCATATAGGGAGAAGAATTATTCCGCTATGGTTGTTTGTTGATATATCGCCCAATAAAGCGGTATCAGAGCCAAGTTAACAGATTGTCATGTTGACAGTTTGAGTTATGGAAGCAAATACGAGTAGAATGATTAATCTCAATGGTTCAAATTATCACATATGGAAAGGAAAAATAGAGGATTTTTTTATGTGAAAGATTATTACCGTGTTTAGTGTTGAAAAACTAGAAAAAAAGTCTGATGTGGAATAGACTTTGTTACATCGACAGATGTGTGGGTATATCAGGCAATGGGTAGATAATAATTCTTTGAACCATATTAGTGGAGATACAAATGCACATTCTCTATGGAGTAAGTTTGAACAGCTATATGCTAGAAAGACTGAAAATAATAAGTTGTTTCTGATTAAACAAATGATGACTTTGAGGTATTATGACAGAACTCCTTTATCTGATCACTTGAATACATTCTAAAGAATTATTAATTAGTTGGTTGGAATGGGTATTAAGTTTGATGATGAGATACAAGGGTTATAGTTGTTTGTTCATTACTGGACTCGTGGGAGACGCTCAGAACTTCATTGTCTAACTCCGCTCCAGAAGGTGTAATCACAATGGATATGACCAAGAGTTGTTTGCTAAATGAAGATGAGAAAAAAAACACAGGGATCCTCTTTACAGTCAGAGATCTTGGTTACAGAGAAGAGGGGGATAAATAAGAGCAAAGGTCCGAAAAGTAAAGATAACAGCAGAAGCAAGTCCAACAAGTTTGCAAATGTTGAGTGTCATCATTGCGGGAAAAAGGGACACATCAAGAAATATTGCAGGCAAATGAAGAAAGAAAATAAGAATGAGAAAGAGAAGGGAACAAGAATGGAGATGACAAAGATGGTGACGATAGAGTTGCTACTACCACTCCTATAAAATTCCTCATTGTTTATGATGATGAGATGATAAATGTTGCATATCATGAGACCAGTTGGGTGATTGACAGTGGTGCCTCCATTCATGCTACATCTCGGAAGGATCTTTTTACATTCTATAGATTTGGTGACTTTGGAACAGTAAAGATGAGAAATTATGGCTTGGTTAAAGTCATTGAAATTGAGAATGTATATCTGAAGACAAATAATGCACGAGTTTAGTTCTTAGAGATGTGAAGCATATTCCTGACATTCGTTTGAATTTGATTTCTACAGGTAAACTTGATAACGAAGGGTATTGCAACACTTTCAGTGATGGCCAGTGGAAGCTCACCAGGGGTACTATGGTTATGGCTCGAGGCATGAAGCACTCTGCATTGTACATTCTGCAAGCAAAGATCTCCAACGACATAGTTAATGCGATGGAGGATAATGGTACAACAGAATTGTGGCACAAGAGACTGACTCACATGAATGAAAAAGGATTAGCTCTACAAGGGAAGAAAAGTCTACTATGTGGACTAAAAAGTACACTTTTGAAAAGGTGTGCTCATTGTTTGTCAGGAAAGCGGAACAAAGTTTCCTTTAAGAATTCCCCTCATTTGAGGAAGTCAAAGATACTAGATTTGGTACATTCATATGTGTGTGGCTCTATGAATATGAGAACACTTGGTTACTCCAGATACTTTGTGACCTTCATAGATGATCATTCAAGAAAGTTGTGGGTATATATCTTAAAGTCAAAAGACCAAGTGTTGGTTAAGTTCAAGAAATTTCAAGCCCTAGTTGAGAGACAGAGTGGGAAGAAACTGAGGTGCATCTGAACTGATAATGGTGGAGAGTATTCTGGTTCATTTGATAAGTATTGCAGACAAGGTATTCGGCATCAAAAGACTCCTCCGAAAACTCCTCTATTGAATGGCGTAGTAGAAAGGACGAACAGAACATTGGTTAAGAGAGTGAGATGTTTGCTTTCACAAACCCAGTTACCAAAATCCTTTTGGGGGGAGGCATTGAGCACTGTTGTTCATGTGTTGAATCTTACACCCTGTGTTCCTCTACATTTGATGTGCCAGACTGAGTTTTGACAAGTAAGGATGTTTCCTATAATCATTTGCGTGTTTTTGGGTGCAAAGCATTTGTGCATATTCCAAAAGATGAAAGGTCTAAACTTGATGAGAAAACGTGACAGTGTATATTCCTTGGCTACAGTCAAGATGAGTTTGGATACAAGTTTTATGATCTAGTTGAGAAGAAAATTGTGAGAAAAAGAGATGTCGTGTTTGTCAAAGATCAGACGATTCAGGATATTGAAAAGGTAGAGAAATCTATGTCTCAGCAGGGTGACAATTTGACTGATGTGGATCTAGTTCCTTTGAAGAATTTTTCATCTCAGGTTGAGAATGATGTTCATGATGACCACCAGGGTAGAGTTGATGTGGATGTTCCCCTACAGGTTCAGGGAGGTGTTGAAACTGATGAGCAGTTAACAGTGCCAGAGATTCCATCCAGGAGGTCAGCCAAAGACCGACATCCTTTATAATAACCCAAGAACTTTCTATAGGACTCATCGACGAACACAGGGGTTTCATCAACGAGGGCTCTTCAAGATCTCGTTGACGATGACCCATCTCGTTGACGAGAAGATACCAAGAGAGGGTTTAAAGCAAACTGAAATTCATCAACGAGGGTGCAAGCTCGTCGACGAACTTTCTACAGGACTCGTCGACGAGGTAACATGTCTCGTCGATGAATCCAACCTTGTAAATAGTTGAAATTCGGATTTTTAATCAAATTTCAGCGTAGAAACCCTTTTTTCTCTCTCTCTCTCTCCTATGACCCCCTCCCCTTCTCTCTTCGATCCTGACCCCATTTCTAGCTAGATTGAATATTTGAGGCCACCACGACGCTCTTGGCGAAGCTCTTTACAAGTCTGTCGGAGCAAATTGTGGGGAAAGTTGATTTGAAATTCATTCCAAATCCAGGGTAAGGCATTTTATTCTGATTATGCCTTCCTTGTAGTTGTAAGAAATGTTGTAGGTAAGGAAACACTGATGTTTTGTTCTAAGGATATTGTTTTCAAGATGTTGAGTTAGGAACCCTGCAAGTATAGAGTCAGAATTTTATCGAGACTTTTCAGATTTAAGGTAAGGGAAATATACTATGCTAGCAATTTTTATTATGTATACAGAATATTATGAATATGTATATACAAGCATGCAAATCAGATTATTTTTCTTAGAGAATTATGAATATTATCTTTATGGCAGAATTATAGAAATTGAGCACGAGAATATGTTTACTCAATTGTGTGGCATGAGTTTATTACAGTATAGTATGTAGATTCTTCAGTATTACATATATTCAGATATTTCAGATCATTAGCAATGAATGAGACTTACAGTATTTCTTAGAATAACATGATTTCTACACCATAACACTCAAACATATTTTATAGATATTACAGACAGATTATTCAGTTATAGCATTAAGATGTTATAACCAGATTATACAGAGATTACAGATATTATACACAGATATTATACACAGATATTATGTACAAATATTATATATAGATATTGTATACGGATATTGTATATAGATATTATATACAATTGTTACAGATAGTACAGATAGAAATCATAGATGATACAGATAGATATTATGAATACAATTCAGAACTATAATGTTATGGTTGTTTTTGAAATCATGTTAAAAGCGGCAAGATTATTATATATTTTTATATGTATACAGTATTACACAGTTATAGAACCCTGTGGAAATTACAGACAGATAAATATACAGCAGAGCATGGTACCGTTTCTAGTACAGAATAGAGTGCAACCACATAACTCAGATAGTATGTAGATTCCGTCTAACCGAGCTAGGAGAGATTGCAGTCTCCCCAGCGAGCTGAGTTAAGGTGGCCAGTTAGACGATGTTAGAGTTTAGAGATTGCCCGGAGAGATTGCAGTGGGCCAAATTGGCGGATGTACAAATATAGATTGACATGCCTAGTAAGCCAACTAGAGTAAGTCCAGCCTACGGGCCGCACAATCCTATCGTGAGGGGTTATATCATGATATACAGATCCCAAGGTATAGCAGAAGTTCCTATGTACAGATATATCACACAGCAGCAATTTATATTATTATACTAGCAGTACCTTCAAATAGCAAACTCAGATACACAGTCATATTTTAAAGATTACATGATAGATAGATATATTCTGTACAGTTTATCAGTTTTCTCATATTTCAATATTATTTCAGTATTTTAAATATGTAACTCAGCCGCCACACACTAGTAATAGCATATTTCCACTTACTGGGCATTGTCTCATCCCAGTGACTTATTATTTTTCAGGAGATCCAATTAGGCAAGCAAGGCTCGCGGGTAGAGGTTGACTTGAGCTGCCTTTGTGGGAAGGGTAGGTATTTTTTTGAGATAATAGTTTTTTGGGATAGTTTTCGGATTATAGTGACGTCATTGGGTATTTTGTATTGTAAATATATTTCAGAGTTCTATAATTTTCTAGTATTGTATTGTATATAACAGTTCCTAGTTTTTGTTTACCGCTGCCTAGTTTTGTATGACGTACAGAGTCTTCCCCAGTGCTCCTTTGGGCTTGGGATGTTATTAGTAGTATTTTAGATAGATGATATTATGATTTACAGATAAGATAAAAAAATTACTAAATAAGTAGTAGGTCATTACATCCTTCTACTCGATATTCAGCAGAACAATATGTGTTATTGATTGACGGGGGAGAGCCCAAGTGTTTTGCAGAAGCCAGGGAAGATGAACACAAGACAGAGTGGGTTGAGGCCATGCAAGATGAGATGCAGTCATTGCATGATAACAACACCTTTGAGTTAGTGAAGTTGCCTAAAGGAAAAAAAGCTTTGGAGAACAAGTGGATTTATAAGAATAAGCCAAATGATTTCTCTTCACGACCATGATACAAAGTTAGATTAGTTGTAAAAGGGTTTGGTTAGAGATAAGGTATTGACTTTGATGAGATCTTCTCTCCATCTGTAAAGATGTCATCGATCCGTACAGTACTCGGCTTAGCAGCTAGTCTTGACTTTGAAGTTGAGCAGATGGATGTGAAAACTGTCTTCCTTCATGGTGTTTTGGAGGAAGAGATTTATATGAAGCAACCAAAGGGTTTCAGAGTGAAAGAGAAAAAGGATTATGTGTGCAAGTTGAAGAAAAGCCTATATGGTTTGAAACAAGCACCGAGATAGTGGTATAAGAAGTTTGAGTCTGTTATGGGGGAGCAAGGCTACAAGAAGACAACTTCAGATCACTGTGTATTTGTTTAGAAATTCTCTGATGATGATTTTATTTTCTTACTGCTTTATGTGGATGACATGTTGCTTATTGGCAGCAATGCTTCAAGGATTGACCAATTGAAGAAGCAATTGAGTAAGTTATTTGTTATGAAAGATTTGGGGCCAGCAAAGAAAATTCTTGTCATAAGAATTAGTTGTGACAGGAGTGCCAAGAAGTTATATTTGTCAGAGGAGGAGTACATTGAGAAAGTACTTCAGAGGTTCAATATGGACAAAGCTAAAGTGGTTAGCTCTCCTCTTGCTACCCACTTCAGACTAAGTACAAAGCAATATCCTTCTACAAATAAGGAAAAGGAAGACATGGAAAGAGTTCCTTGCGCCTCAGTAGTAGGAAGTTTGATGTATGCAATGGTTTGCACAAGACCAGATATAGCCTATGCAGTTGGTGTAGTTAGCCGATTCTTGTCAAATCCGAGAAGAGAACACTAGAATGCTATGAAGTGGATCATGAGGTATCTTCGAGGCACCTCTAGTTTGAGACTTGGTTTGGGAAATAGATAACCATTGTTAGTTGGCTACACAGATGCAGATATGGCTGGGGATGTGGATACTCGTAAGTCTACTTCGGGCTATTTGATAACCTTTGCAGGTGGGGCTATAGCTTGGCAATCGAGACTTCAAAAGTGCATTGCTCTTTCCACGACAAAGGTAGAGTTTATTGCAGCAACGGAAGCAACTAAAGAGTTGCTATGGGCAAAGAAGTTCTTGAGAGAACTTGGTTTCGAGCAGTAGAGGTATGTGTTGTTTTGTGATAGCCAGAGTGCTATTCATCTTACTAAGAATTCTAGTTTCCATGCAAGATCAAAGCACATTAATGTACGATACCGTTAGATCAGAGATGCACTGAATGATAAGTTATTGGAACTTGAGAAGGTTCACACTGATGATAATGGTTCTGATATGTTGACAAAGACACTACCAAGGGAGAAGCTTGAAGTTTGTTGTTCGATCACCGGGATGGCGATTCCCTCCACATAGTTGAAAAGGAGGAGATTTGTTGGGTTATTTCCTTCCATGTGGAGGAAAGCCCAAGTGGGCTTTATTAAAAGCTCAAAGTCCAGCCCTTTTAGTGTGAAAACCTAAAGGAAGTTATAAAAAGAGAGGGGAGAAGGGAGGAGCCGTCACTTATCAAAAAGAAAGAGAGAAAAACGTGATTTTCCTTATGCTGCTCAGATTTCATAAAGACTCTGATCCCGCTTCGTCTATGGTCTGATCTAGCTGAAATTTGGAGGAGAGGTTCACGACTCAAGGAGCTACAATATGAACAATGGAGATTGGATTTGGAGCTCAGGAGTTGGGATTTTTGCCCATGAACAGTAACCGCGAATTTGGTATATTCTCTCCAATTCTCTTTGTATTTGCCAAGATTGTTGATATCTTGATGAGATATATTTGTAACCTCTAATTGAGATTCGAGAAGACTTTGTGTACCCATTATTTGATTGATAGTGGAGGTTTCAATTAGATTAGGTCCCGTGGCTTTTCTTTCTCACATTAGGGAAGTTTTCCACATAAAAAATTGATTGCGTTCTCATGGCTTGGTGTGATTGATTATTTTTCTTATTATTTTTAGTACGTATAAAAGTAGAGATACACTATATTTGTTTGCATATAGGGAGAAGAATTATTCCGCTATGGTTGTTTTTTGATATCTCTCCCAACAAAAGGCTCTAAAGAAATATGTCAAACTTGGATATAGTGACCTTCACATAGGATGTGTCCAAAGAAGGATTAAACCTTTGGCAAAAAATAAGACTAAATAATGCTTTATTGATTTGTCTTAGAGACACTAGAAATGTAGTTCATTTAGGTATAAAGTATTTCAATCATAAAAATTCATTAGAAATTTAGAAAATATTAAAAATATATTTTCTAGCTTTTTTAATAAAAATTTTAAAAAATTGAAAGATAAGGTGGTGTCATTTTTGTAATGATTTCAAAACTATGAATGAAAAATAAAGCTATTTGCGCAAGCAAATAGTGTCTAAACTTTTTATTGTTGTTCATTTATTTTTATTTTCATAAAAATTATTGTAAAAAATAAAAAAATAACTAGCTTTGAATTTTTTTTTTTTTCAAAATTGAAATGGAAATAAAAAACTATTTTCCATGATTAAATGAGTTCTGATCATTAATGGAAAATTGTGCCTTGGTCAACAATTCCTAAAGCATGTGGTTGCCAAAAAAATATATTTATGAAAAAATGTTAGAAATTTTTTTAATTATTATTATTTATTTAAAAAAAAACTTGATATTTATAAAATGTCATTTAATAACAATATTTTATAAAAATGAATATATAAATAATAAATTGACAAGTTAAAGTTAATATTAAAATTTTAAAAAATCTCAACATAACTCCTTATATTCTTTTAAAAAATAAAATAAAATATTTTATTTTATTTCTTAATATCTAAAATATCTCAATAATTTTGTTTTTAGTGTTGATACAATATTTGTACAACTCTCCATTTGCTAAGTCTCTCTATGCACAAACCTTATCATCATCAAGTATCTCCCCACACGTTTTTTCTCGTCTTTAATAGAATAATAAATTGCTTTACTTTTTTTTTTAACCTTTCCTTCAATCTTTGGTTTCTTATATTCAATTGCACAAATTTTTTTTTGTCCAAAACAGACTTATGTGAATCCTCTATTTTATTTTTTTTGAAGTTCCTTAGCTTTTTTGTCACTTTTTCTCATGATTCTATTTATCTTCACTCTCAATTTTTGTTTTGATATATATGTTTTGTACAAATTACTAGTTATTATCAATTATCTCCTTGCAAGTTTGCTCTCTTATCTGTAGTGAAATTGTAACTAGTTTGGTTGTTTTAATTTATCTAGAGGACATAATTATGATGCTGATTTTCAAATTTTTTTGACACTTTTACAAACGATTTTGTCCATTTTCGCCATCAATTTTATTTTAGGTACTCTCTATGCACAATATTGGTCATTTCCAATCATCTCCTTAGAGGTTTAATCCCCATGGCTATGGCTTTTTTGGTGAGGTTCAATTCCTTGCCTTTAGTTCAAGTGAGCAATACTTCCTTTCCAATGTCTTCCTCTTTCTCTCTCTCTCTCTTTTTTTTCTTTTTTTTTATTTGTGAGCTTATTGGATCTTGAACCAAACTGGATTTCTAGGTTCTATAAGCTTAGATTTAGAATTTAGGATTTTTGGTTGTGCCAAAGTGAGGAAGGGTTGCTTAGGGTTATGTTAGATGCTTAGGCACTAGGGATTGATGTGAGTTTCAAGCTTATTGTTTCCAAAAAGGAGAAGAAATTTTTACAGAGTAATTGACTAGAAACTTAAAAGCGGTCGATCGGCCCTTACCCTTTATGTTTTTTTACGCATGTATGAAGAACTTTAGCAAAATAGTAGTCGACCAGTCCCATCGTACGATTGATTGGCTCAGTTAAAAACTCAAATTTTGAATTTTCTTGATTTGATTTGTTGATATTTTAAGGGTGTTATGTGTTCTGGTCATTGCCACGTGCTAGGAAACAATCCAGGTCATTGTTGGTTATTGATTGGTGGTTATAGAAGTTGAAATTTTGAATTTGCAATTCAAATTTTCAAACTTCATTTTCCCTTAATCTTGCATTGCCTATAAATTGACCATGCATATGCTATTTCGGGCATGTCTTAGTAAGGAAAATGAAGAGTTTACTATAGAGGAATTTGAGCTTGGTGTGTTTGTGAGAAAGTTTACATTTTGGCATTTGAGAGACATGTTTTCACTCTCATTCTTCATTTCACATTTCTGGTGTATATGTTCATTTTTTAAGTGTTTTTCCCATTAGAAATACATAAAGTTCTTAGATTCAAATCAGTCTTAGAATCCTTATTTTGTAATTTCCATGTTTATATGGTAATTATGCATGTATAAGTTGAAATTATTGTGTTTTTTTTTTTTGAATGTGGTGTAGTATTTTGATTGTTCATTTGTGTAGAGTGTTGTATTAATGTCTCTAAAAGGATAGATATTGATATTTCAAAGCCAAATTGGTTTTGATAAAATTTTACTCAAAATGCAATTTTGAAAAATGATTTTGTAAATTTTTTTTTTCAATTTCTTTATGTATGCATGGGAATTTCTATAATTGACATGTCATCTGGGATAGGTGTAGATAAGATTCATGCATTAGTTTTGTTGCTACCAAAAATATCGATCTGTCCTCCGACGAGCTTTCCGACCTCGATCACCTGAAAAGGACGAAAACAAACCCGGCTTGGAGGACCTCGTGTGTACTCCGGGTGATCTCTCTGATGCCTAAGTAAGAGAGTGCTTTAGAGAGATTGTAAGAAACAGTGAAATTGGGTTAGAGTGAGATACATTAGCCTCTCTGTAGTACCCCTTTTATATTGGTCAGGTTTGACCCTAGTGGATCTGTCATTTATAGCGCTAGACGTGGATCATTCTGATCATTATAGCGCGGGCGTGGATCACTTCGGTCAATATATGGCCGACTTCAATGTCTTTGGTCGAGCGATTGACTTTGTAGGTGATATCCCCCATTAATGTTGGGCACATGCCTTCTCTTTAGGATAGGTGATATATTTGGGGTATATCAGGTTTTATAAAATTTGCATAAAAATTGCAAAAATGGTAAAAAGTGTGTGCAATCAATTGACCGGTTATCTTTTTTTAAATGGTCAATCGACCATTAAGATGCAGTCCACCAACTAGTTTAAAGGTTACTTTTAACTTTTTCTATATTTTTCTTAGAATTTTGAGTCTTTGTTTGGTTTAGACATCCACTGGAATGTATGGTCAAGTTTGCTTACTAGTTATTTGATGTTGGTTTAATGGTTTTCTCCTTAAAAACCAAAAGCATCATTTTTCAAGTGTTTCCCCTAAAATAAAAAATATTTGAAATGAATATATATGATGCGGGTATTAGTCATTTTTCAAAATGATTTTGATTCTATTTGTGAGTGATTTCAAAGTGGGTTGTGGTTCTCCCAAAAAAAAAAAAAAATTCAATTTTTATTACAAAATGAATAATTTTTCAAAGTAATTGATACACATGAGTGGACACCAACTTGACCCAAAAGTTTAAGCCTATTGGGTCTTGGGCTTAACCATGTATATAAGCACCCATCATCCACTCAAATTTTCCAATGTGGGATAAACTCACAAGTGAAATTTTCAACAATCTCCCCCTCACTTGTGAGTTCCAACTGTTCCTCTTGAATGGAAACCGTCTCCCTTATGAGAGTAAGCCCAATTGCTCAAGTGGGTCATACCACTGGAGCCTTACGTGTCTCGGATTGCATTTGACGTGCCTCCAAACCAATCCTACCCCCCACGTCTTGACCCTATTCGGATCCATCCCGGACCTAGATGATCATTATTGGCCTTGGTCACACACTTGGTCCTCCAACTATTAGCACGTCAGAAGAATTAGCTTCATTCATGTTGAACTTGCTGAGAATTTTCTTTGAATTAGCTTCATTCATGTTGAACCTGTTGAGAATTTTCTTCACATACTCTGACTGTGAAAGCTTCAATGTACCATTAGTCTTGTCTCTAATGATTCTTATTCCAAGGATTTGCTTTGCAACTCCCAAATCCTTCATTGTAAATTGTTTTTACAATTGCATCTTCAGATTATTAATCTCCTTGATACTAGACCCTACAATGAGCATATCATCTACATACAACAATAAAATGATGTAAGAATTGTCAAAAAACTTAACATAACAATAGTGACTAGCTTTACATCTCTTAAACTCAATTTTATGGATAAAACTATCAAATTTGTTGGAATTGGTGTATTCCTAAGAGGGGGGTGAATTGGGTATTTAAAAATTTTATCCTAGGTTAAACTAGATTCCACAAGAAATATTACACAAACCTAGAGTCTTTCTATGTAATCACAAACCTAATCAAATATTCAAACACTAAGCATAAACATTCAGGTGTAGAAAGTAAATTGCGGAAAATAAAACTAACACTAGATATGTTATCGGGGTTCGGCCAATACTGCCTACGTCCCTGCCTCAAGTTCACAAGAAAGAGGATTCCACTATGGCTCACTTAACGGGTGAAGCGACTCATAATACAACACCTTAACAGGATGGTGCACCTAGCTTTCTTTGTAATAACCCAAAAAAAAAAAAATGAATAATAATAATAATAGTTAGTATTAAAAAAAGAAAGTGTTTCTCTGTTAGGATCCTTGATTCCATGTTTGATGCCTAAGAAAGACCTTGTCTAAGCGAGTGCTCAGAGACCATTGCGGCTCAGTCGCTCCCTGGAGGTCGGCCTGGTCAAAATGGAATTTCATAGGATAAACAGGGTAGACACTGTTTATATACGTAAATAAGTACATAAAATAATGTTTTGACTGACATAATTTGTAGAAATATATGATAAAATAATAATAATGTAAGTATCATATGCGGGGCCCACAAGACTGTGTGGGGCCCACATGAGTCCCGAAGCCGTATGGAGGTTTACACGAGTCTCGAAGCTATTTAGGATGCATAAAATCGTATAAGAATTATTCGAGTTACGTAGGATCCATTCGGGTCTCGAAGTTGTGTGGGGCCCACAAGACCGTGTGGGGCCCACATGAGTTTTCAAAATTAAAATTAAATTCTTGTTCAAAATAAATAATAAAATAAATAAATACTAAAAATAGTTTAAAAGTAATAACAATGATAATAATGATTAAAGAAAAATAATAAAATAATAAAATAATTAATTAACTAATTGATTAATTAATTAGGTAAGTAATTAATTAAGAATTTATTTAATGGGAATGGTGGCAAGCACTCCCACATGGCCTCCATCCCCATCCCATACTCAACCCATACCTTGCCCATCCTTTGCCCATTCTTTAATTTTTAAAATTATAATTTCACCCATCTCCCCACACTTTTATAAATTCTATTTCTTCCCCAAAATTTTCCTATAAATAGGGAGCTCTCAACCTTCATTTTTCACAACAATTTTCCAAGGAAGAGAAGGATTAGTGAGTGAAAGAATTTGTGGTGGAGAGAGAATTTTTGAATAAATTCTCAATCACCCACTTTTTCCGATCTCATTTCTTAAAGATAATTATTGTGTTCGTAGCACACGGTAAAAGAAGAAGGTAAGTAAATTTTGATTATGTTAGTTTCTTTTTATTTTAAATTCATACCCGAGTTTATTTGGTACGTAAATTTTAATTATGTTACTTAGTTCCACAAAATTTCCATAAGTTTATTTTTACGCATATTTAATTATACCAGTTCTATCTTTAATATACTTGCATCTATTTTTGGGTTAAGAAATGTTCCAATCCCCTCGGGTAAATTTTCAGCATTTCTTTCTATTTAAAAATAAAATTATATATATTTTTAACACAAAAATTGTGTGGCATGAGTTTATTTCTACGTTACATTTTTTTTATGTAAATATGAGTAAAGATGAGATTTTCACGATATTACTTTTAAATTTGCATAAATTATAATAAGATGATTTTAAAACCCCTTATGGCAACGGAAGTTCAAAGTTACAGAGGCTCGGTACCGCAGCTTAAAGTTTATACGGATCAGAGTGCACCCACACTGTTTACAAAGTGGTTATTTATGTTAGTGGATTTCTCCTGAGTGCACACCTAGTTTAAGTCCAGGACTTAATAAGGAAAATCTCACTTAAAGTTTACGTACGTTGATTTAGTTTGGTCGGCCAGCCAGCTAAGTCCAGTCTTCGGACCGCACAACCCAGTTATGGGGGTAAACATGACTTACGGCAAACAGGCCTAAGGGTGGGTTTTTATAATATATGTTTATACATATTTAATTACGTGTACAAAGTTACTGATGATTTGAAGGAAAAGTGTAAGTTTACGTGAAAATGATCATTTTGGTACTTAAATGACGATCTAAGGAAAACGTATAAGGAAAAGTATATGTATGTTTATCATTAAATATTTTTACAGTTTTAAAGTTAAAAGTTTAATTTAACAGTTATAGTATATGATTGTAAAAATTTACTATTGAAATTTATGACAAAAATTTTATGCAGAAATTTTTAAATTTATGTTTATTCTAAAAGCAATCTTGAAGTTATAGTATTAAATATTGTTTTACGAAATTCTTTAAAAACTCATTTTGGCCACACACTAATAATAATCTTATTTACTTATTGAGCGTCGTCTCACCTCAATCATATTTTATTTCAGATAACTCTGAAGGACATGTCGGAAATCAGGCTTAGCAAGCATGCGGGTGGGGATTAGAAAAAATAAAGATTGATTAGAAATATTAGTATGGTTTCAGATATTTATGTTTGTGTAATTTTTCTTTTTTTGAAATAAATGATTGTAATATGGATAATTAGTGCTCTGGTTTAATAAAAATTGAGTTTATTTTGCTTCCGCTGTAAATGAGTAGTAAAAAGTTAATATCCCAGACCCCTCAGGGTCGGGGTGTTACATTTGGTATCAGAGAAATAGGTTATAGGTTCTGTAGACTTTAAGAAATAATTTTACCAGAGCATAGGCATAACCATGATGTGGGTAAGAACGGGTAAATTAGGATGTTTTTCTTTTGCCTATAAATTTGATAAAATTTTAAAAAATGAGGTTATGATTTTAAAATAACTCTAGTCCTTTCCCTCAGAATGGACCCAAGGAACAACAACGTAAGTGTTGAAGGAAACGAGAATAATACGAGTACTCGCAATGGAGAAGACATCAATGCTACTACAGTGTTGCGTGACGTGGCACAAGTCATGAAGGAACTTCTGCGGAACTCCAAGGATCGGAATGATACACCAACCCATGGAGGTTGTACGGTTGAACAGTTCAATCGAATGCACCCTCCGACCTTTGAGGGAAAAGCCGATCCAATTGCTGCAGAAGTTTGGATGCAAGCAATGGAAGAAATACTACAAGTCCTTCATTGTACGGACGAACAGAAGGTGCTATATGCAGCCTATAAAATGATTGGTGAAGCCAAACATTGGTGGAACTCGAAAAAGTTACTCTTGGAGGAAGGACCAAATCCAACCGTCCTTACGTGGGAGAGTTTTAAGGAAGTCTTCTTTGAACGATTTTTCCCCAAAACCACCAGAGATGCTAAAGCCAGGGAATTTTTGGAGTTGAAACAAGGAAATATGAATGTACAACAATACGCAGCAAAGTTCATTGAATTATCTCGTTTTGCATCTTATTTGGTTCCAGACGAATCAAAGAAAGCTCGAAAATTTGAAGAAGGATTGACCTCAAGGATTTATGAGATGGTAACAGTATTCGAGCTCGAAGACTTCTCCCTATTGGTGAACAAAGCAACGAAGGCAGAAGAAAGTCTACAAAGGAGTGCGGAGATATCCGAGCAGAGAAAGAGGCCCATGCCACAAGGGTCTCACCCCGGTAGAAATCAAGGACCTTGGAAAAGGAGCAACAACAACAACAGCAACAGTAGCAGCAGCAATGTGGGGCGAGGCCAAACAGCGAGAAACCCAAACAATGCACAAGGCACCCTTTGTCCAAAATGCAAAAAATTACATGGGGGAGAGTGTCGAGCCGGACTAGGGGTATGTTATCGGTGCGGTGAACCTGGTCACATGCAACGAGAATGCCCACAAAATCAACAAAGAGGAGGCAACCAGGCACCTCGAAGCAACAATCAACAGAACACCACTCAGGCACGTGTCTATGCCCTCACTCCAGGAGATGCTGAAAATACTAGTGATGTGGTGACAGGTATTATTCCCATATTCTCCAAGAAAGCAGTAGTATTATTTGATTCTGGAGCCACACACTCCTTTATATCTACAGCTTATGTTAAAATATGCGGGGTAGAGACTCAGCCATTAGAGACTGAGTTATCTGTGGGTACACCAATGGGAACGTCGGTAGTATGTAAAAAAATACTTAAAGGCTATCCAATTTGTATTGAGGAAAGAATACTACCGGCTAACTTGGTAGTATTTAATATGCACGGGTTTGACGTAATTCTTGGCATGGACTGGCTAACTTCTAGTTATGCTAGTATAAATTGCTATAATAAGGAGGTGGTGTTTAGACCTCCTGGAGAACAAGAATACAAGTTCAATGGAACTCGTGTATACCCTTCACCACAAATATTGTCGGCAATCCAGGCAAAGAGATTACTCTTGAATGGATGTCAAGGGTACCTAGCATGCGTGGTGGAGGCACCAAAGGAAGAATTGAAGCTCGAGGATATCCCAATAGTAAGGGAATTCTCGGATGTATTCCCTGAGGATTTACCTGGGCTACCTCCTGATCGCGAAATCGAGTTTGTTATCGACCTACTACCAGGGACGACACCGATATCTAAAGCTCCATACAGAATGGCACCAGTAGAATTGAAAGAACTGAAGGAACAATTACAAGAGTTGCTGGACAAAGGATTCATCAGACCCAGCGTGTCACCATGGGGAGCACCAGTACTGTTTGTTAAAAAGAAAGATGGATCGATGAGAATGTGTATTGATTATCGGGAAATAAATAAAGTGACCATTAAGAACAAGTACCCAATACCTCGCATAGATGACTTGTTTGATCAACTCCAAGGAACACAAGTCTTCTCTAAAATTGACCTCCGATCAGGGTACCATCAAGTGAAAATCAAATCAGAAGATGTTCCAAAGACCGCATTCCGAACGAGATATGGTCACTATGAATTCTTAGTCATGCCATTTGGACTGACCAATGCTCCTGCTGCTTTTATGGACCTTATGAATAGGGTTTTTCATGAATATCTAGATCAATTTGTGGTGGTCTTCATTGATGATATTTTGATTTATTCAAAAAGCCCCCAGGAACATGAGAACCATTTGAGGCTAGTACTCAAAATACTAAGAGAAAAGAAACTCTATGCCAAACTTACGAAATGTGAGTTCTGGCTAGAAAGAGTTGCATTCTTAGGGCACGTGATATCTAAGGATGGTATTTCTGTGGACCCAAGTAAAATAGAGGCAGTAGTGGATTGGGCGAGACCAAAGAATGTTCATGAGATCAGGAGTTTCTTAGGTCTGGCAGGATATTATCGTCGATTTGTGGAAGGGTTTTCTAAAATATCTGGACCTCTGACGAGATTGACAAGAAAGAATGTGAAGTATGAATGGACTGATGAATGTGAGCAAAGCTTTCAAGAATTAAAGCAACGACTCATCACTGCCCCGGTGCTGACAATTCCATCAGGAGAAGATGGTTTTGTGATCTACAGTGATGCATCTCGGAAAGGGCTCGGGTGTGTATTAATGCAACAGGGGAAGGTCATTGCATATGCTTCTCGACAACTCAAGGACTACGAGAAGAATTATCCCACACACGATTTGGAGCTAGCAGCTGTGGTATTTGCATTAAAGATCTGGAGACACTATCTTTATGGTGAAAGGTGTGAGATTTTCACAGACCATAAAAGTCTCAAATACTTTTTCACACAAAAGGAATTAAACATGAGACAGAGAAGATGGTTAGAATTAATCAAAGATTATGATTGCGCCATCAATTATCACCCAGGAAAAGCCAACGTGGTAGCAGATGCATTAAGTTGAAAGTCAATGAATGCGTCAGTCTCGGCAATGGTGACACAACATCAAATTATGATGGACCTGGAAAGATTTGGTGTGGAAATAGTAGAAGGAAATCATCAAGCTCTTATTGCTAATCTGGTAATCCAACAGACCTTACAAGAAAAGATTAAGGCTACACAGATGGAAGATGCAGAGCTAGTAAAGATTATGGGTAAGGTACAGAGTGGACTGAAGGGAGACTTTAACATCTTTGACGATGGAGTTTTGAGATTCCAAACTAGATTGTGTGTGCCCAATGACAAAGATATCAAAAGAACAATCTTGGAAGAAGCTCATCGATCTCTTTATACAGTGCATCCGGGAAGCACGAAGATGTATAGGGACTTGAGAGAGTCTTTTTGGTGGAATAACATGAAGAGGGAGATTGCACAATTTGTGGAACAGTGTCTTACTTGTCAGCAAGTAAAGGCTGAGCACCAGAGACCAGCAGGACCACTGCAACCACTCCACATTCCTGAATGGAAATGGGAGCACATCTCCATGGATTTTGTAACTGGGCTACCTCCAGCACTCCATGGACAGAACGCCATCTGGGTGGTTGTTGATCGTCTAACAAAGACCGCTCACTTTATTCCAATCAAAGTTAACTACTCTATGACCAAGCTTGCAGAATTATATGTTCAAGAGATAGTTAGACTACATGGCGTGCCCGTTTCTATCGTATCAGATCGAGATCCACGATTCACATCACAATTTTGGAAGAGTTTGCAAAGAGCCTTGGGATCACAACTTACCTTCAGCACAGCATTTCATCCTCAAACTGATGGACAGTCAGAGAGAAGCATTCAGATATTGGAGGATATGTTGAGAGCTTGTGTACTGGATTTCAAAGGAAGTTGGATTCAGTATCTACCTTTAGTTGAGTTCGCCTATAACAACAGTTATCAGTCCAGCATAGAGATGGCACCGTATGAAGCGTTATATGGCCGAAAGTGTCGATCCCCATTATATTGGGATGAGGTTGGCGAACGACGAATTTTAGGTCCCGAGATTATACAAAGAACCTCTGAGAAAATTAAGCTCATCCGAGACAAAATAAAAACCGCTCAAAGTCGGCAAAGGAGCTATGCGAATACCCGTCGACGTGAGTTGGAGTTTGAAGTGGGGGATAAAATATTTTTAAAAGTAGCTCCAATGAAAAGAATCATGAGGTTTGGGAAGAAGGGCAAACTAAGCCCTAGGTATATTGGACCATTCGAGGTATTGGAGAAGATTGGTCCAGTCGCTTACAAAATTGCCTTACCTCCTGCACTATCGAGAATTCATGATGTATTTCATGTCTCAATGTTAAAGAAGTACGTCCCAGACCCTTCTCATGTGATAAGTTATGAGTTGTTAGAAGTTAGTGACACTCTATCATATGAAGAAGTACCAATCCAGATTTTAGACAAGAAGGATCAGGAGTTGCGCACAAAGAAGATTTCACTGGTAAAAGTGCTCTGGCACAACCACGACATTGAAGAAGCATCATGGGAGCTAGAAGCAGAAATACGCCAGAAATACCCACATCTTTTTGACGATAGCAGGATCGGGTAAAAGCACAACATTATACAAGGTACTCATTTAAATCTTTGTAAATTTCGAGGACGAAATTTTTATAAGGAGGGGAGGATGTAATAACCCAAAAAAAAAATGAATAATAATAATAATAGTTAGTATTAAAAAAAGAAAGTGTTTCTCTGTTAGGATCCTTGATTCCATGTTTGATGCCTAAGAAAGACCTTGTCTAAGCGAGTGCTCAGAGACCATTGCGGCTCAGTCGCTCCCTGGAGGTCGGCCTGGTCAAAATGGAATTTCATAGGATAAACAGGGTAGACACTGTTTATATACGTAAATAAGTACATAAAATAATGTTTTGACTGACATAATTTGTAGAAATATATGATAAAATAATAATAATGTAAGTATCATATGCGGGGCCCACAAGACTGTATGGGGCCCACATGAGTCCCGAAGCCGTATGGAGGTTTACACGAGTCTCGAAGCTATTTAGGATGCATAAAATCGTATAAGAATTATTCGAGTTACGTAGGATCCATTCGGGTCTCGAAGTTGTGTGGGGCCCACAAAACCGTGTGGGGCCCACATGAGTTTTCAAAATTAAAATTAAATTCTTGTTCAAAAATAAATAATAAAATAAATAAATACTAAAAATAGTTTAAAAGTAATAACAATGATAATAATGATTAAAGAAAAATAATAAAATAATAAAATAATTAATTAACTAATTGATTAATTAATTAGGTAAGTAATTAATTAAGAATTTATTTAATGGGAATGGTGGCAAGCACTCCCACATGGCCTCCATCCCCATCCCATACTCAACCCATACCTTGCCCATCCTTTGCCCATTCTTTAATTTTTAAAATTATAATTTCACCCATCTCCCCACACTTTTATAAATTCTATTTCTTCCCCAAAATTTTCCTATAAATAGGGAGCTCTCAACCTTCATTTTTCACAACAATTTTCCAAGGAAGAGAAGGATTAGTGAGTGAAAGAATTTGTGGTGGAGAGAGAATTTTTGAATAAATTCTCAATCACCCACTTTTTCCGATCTCATTTCTTAAAGATAATTATTGTGTTCGTAGCACACGGTAAAAGAAGAAGGTAAGTAAATTTTGATTATGTTAGTTTCTTTTTATTTTAAATTCATACCCGAGTTTATTTGGTACGTAAATTTTAATTATGTTACTTAGTTCCACAAAATTTCCATAAGTTTATTTTTACGCATATTTAATTATACCAGTTCTATCTTTAATATACTTGCATCTATTTTTGGGTTAAGAAATGTTCCAATCCCCTCGGGTAAATTTTCAGCATTTCTTTCTATTTAAAAATAAAATTATATATATTTTTAACACAAAAATTATGTGGCATGAGTTTATTACTACGTTACATTTTTTTTATGTAAATATGAGTAAAGATGAGATTTTCACGATATTACTTTTAAATTTGCATAAATTATAATAAGATGATTTTAAAACCCCTTATGGCAACGGAAGTTCAAAGTTACAGAGGCTCGGTACCGCAGCTTAAAGTTTATACGGATCAGAGTGCACCCACACTGTTTACAGAGTGGTTATTTATGTTAGTGGATTTCTCCTGAGTGCACACCTGGTTTAAGTCCAGGACTTAATAAGGAAAATCTCACTCAAAGTTTACGTACGTTGATTTAGTTTGGTCGACCAGCCAGCTAAGTCCAGTCTTCGGACCGCACAACCCAGTTATGGGGGTAAACATGACTTACGGCAAACAGGCCTAAGGGTGGGTTTTTATAATATATGTTTATACATATTTAATTACGTGTACAAAGTTACTGATGATTTGAAGGAAAAGTGTAAGTTTACGTGAAAATGATCATTTTGGTACTTAAATGACGATCTAAGGAAAACGTATAAGGAAAAGTATATGTATGTTTATCATTAAATATTTTTACAGTTTTAAAGTTAAAAGTTTAATTTAACAGTTATAGTATATGATTGTAAAAATTTACTATTGAAATTTATGACAAAAATTTTATGCAGAAATTTTTAAATTTATGTTTATTCTAAAAGCAGTCTTGAAGTTATAGTATTAAATATTGTTTTACGAAATTCTTTAAAAACTCATTTTGGCCACACACTAATAATAATCTTATTTACTTATTGAGCGTCGTCTCACCTCAATCATATTTTATTTCAGATAACTCTGAAGGACATGTCGGAAATCAGGCTTAGCAAGCATGCGGGTGGGGATTAGAAAAAATAAAGATTGATTAGAAATATTAGTATGGTTTCAGATATTTATGTTTGTGTAATTTTTCTTTTTTTGAAATAAATGATTGTAATATGGATAATTAGTGCTCTGGTTTAATAAAAATTGAGTTTATTTTGCTTCCGCTGTAAATGAGTAGTAAAAAGTTAATATCCCAGACCCCTCAGGGTCGGGGTGTTACATTCTTAATTGGGTCAAAGCCAATTCGGAACTTTTCACAGGGCAAGTCTCCCTCTTCCGACCACACGTCGGGAATACAACAGATAACCAAGTGAAATATTTTGTACAACCAAATATGCTTATAATACAAGCAGATGTGTACAATACTACAGCTCAAAATGCACTCACGTATGATATGAAAATAAGCTCAGTGTGAGTATGGTGATTTTTCTCAAAATAACTTATCGGAATCTTTGAGTAAAATGTAAGCAGTGAATATTTCAAAATTCAACCCCAAAAGATCTCTTCCCAAAAGATTTTCAAAAAATTTGTTTAAAGAAAGTTAGGGTTTTGTTTTCAAATGAACTTGTAAAAATAATATGTGTGTGTGTGTAAGCACGATTGCAATAAGACTTTCCTAACACAAGATAAATGTAATGACTTGCTTGTAAAAATAAAATTCTCCTCTACTATTTTAAATTAAAACAATTTCCTACACAACGGAAAGCAAATAACATGAAACACAACCTTATATATATAATACCAGAGTGTTTAAATATTCCACAAATATTACATATTTCACTGTATTCTCAAGAACTACTCTTACTAATACCAGGGCTAACAAAATTGAACCCCAAAAACACTCACCCTCAAAAAGGGTAGACTAATAGTTCATCTATCTGTGAGCTTGCTCCGCTCGCCCAACTGGCTCACCTGAAAATAAGTCAACACTGGGATAACCCAAAGCTCGGCAATACGAAACATGCTATTACTAGTGTATGGCTACTGAGATGTAGATCTGTAAAAATTAATCCGAGTTAAGAATAGTACAAATAACTAAAACTGAAAATGCTGATACTACATAACATATTATAAAACCTTTAACTACATAATTTAACATGTCAAACTGTATGAAATTATTTTTCATAATAATACTACTATTTCAGAAAATATGATAATACTATAATAACTGAGAATATTTCCCTGGATGACTGTATGTCACGATTTAACCCCTCATGACAAGGTTGTGTGGCCCGAAGGCTGGATCTATCCTGGTTGGCCTACCAGGGTAAACCACTCTACTCCTTGGTCAAATCGGCCCTCCTCAACCCATATCTGATGGGGAGCCTGTCCACAACTAGGCACGATCGATCTCATACCACTTACTATCTGAGTTAAGTGGTTGCACTCTGAACTGAATATTTGTATATCTGTAGCTACGGTACCTTGCTCTGCTGTCTGATCCATCAGGGTCTGATATTATATAATACGTTTCTATATATAACTAACTGTTTTACCATGATTTTGTAATAACTGTACAAACCATAATGCTGTAATAATCTGTACTCTATCAACTGTATTTTTCTGAGATAAACTGTAAATCTACCTGTTATGGTGCTGTAAAATTGTAAAATCATGGTATTATGAAAGATATTGTAAACGCATTTCATTATCTGTATATTCGGTAAAACATGTTCTTGAAAATACTGTAAAAACATATTTCTATATTGTATTCATACTCTCATGCCACACAATAATTTAAAATACTTTAACATCAATAATAAATTGCATAAATTTCTGCTCTAAATATTAATCTGGTAAAACTATAAACTTCATACTAAAATCATACTAGGTTTTCCTAGCATAGCATGTTTCCCTCACCAAACTGTCGAAAAGGCCCTATCGTATACTGATCCTACACCCGTAGGGCTTCTTATTCCACACCCTGAAAATCACATTTGTCAGAACAGAATATCAATATTTTTTGGCCTACATCATTTCCTACAGCTGTCATAAGGTCAAAAACTGAATAAAAGACCTTACCCTAATTCTGGGGAGAAATTCGACTCAATCCCACCGATGATCCGCCTCAGCAGACTTGAAGAGAACTCCGCAAGGAGCGTCGTGGTGGCCTCAGATCGTTGATCCAGTGATTGATGGGGCCGAAATCGAAGAAAGTAGAGGAAGAAACCGTAGGGGAAAGGAGAGAGAGATACTGCGGCCGAATTTCTACGATTAAAATCAGTTTAGGGCTATTTATACTGCGGCCTTCGTCGACGAGCCACGTCATCTCGTCGACGAGTCCTGTAGAAAGTTCGTCGACGAACCTGCACCCTCATCGACAAATTTCAGACTTCCAAAAATCCTCTCTTTGTATCTTCTCGTCGACGAAACTTGCCCTCGTTGACGTGGTCATGAGAAAATTCCCTGGGTTATTATATTCAAAATGCAATGTCATCGACGAACGCTTCTGCTACCTCCTTCTATTCCTATTTCCATTTCCCTCTCTCTTTATTATTTAAATAACATTATTCTTCAAGTCGTTACAATAAATGTGCTCAAGTCTTTCAAAATAACCAATATAGATTTTCTCCCAATAATATTTATCAATGAAATATATGGGAGATTCTAGAAGCTTACTCTCAAAAGAAATGACATTCAAAGTATGAATATTGAGAGTAAATGCTTTAAATAAAAACAAATGTCCTAAATAAAACCTCTCTTCCAAAATAGATTTTTCAAATGAAGAATGAAAAAAAAAGTTAAATGATTTGTAAAAATTAATGCCCATATGAATGCTAAAAAACAATGCTTTCTTGTAAAATTTATCAAAAGAATAATAAAAGAGAGTAAAAAATTAAGTGTATATTTTGAGAGAATTTTTGGGCTAATCTCATTGCTAATTATGAGTAATAAGGGGGTATATATAGAGTTGGGAGAAATTATAGCTGTTGGGGACACACTGGGTATTTTGGAAAAAGATTAATTGAGTTTAATTAAAAATAATCCAGTTTAATCTTGGTAAAAATTGAGCAACCCGAGAGGTTCAGTCGACCATTTTTAAGGTTAAGTTGACCAGATTGCTCAGTTTGATTGACTAGGAGATTTTTGAACTAAGGTGATGGTCGACCGGACTTAAGGCCATTTTTGAACCTCCGAGGTTTGGTCGACCAGATTGAGTTCGGTTGACCGAACTTGGTTGTTCAGTCAACCAAGCCATTTTTATACTATCAGTTCTGTCAACCAGGGCATTAGGATCACCCCATGTGTAAGTTTGGTCGACTAGGGCGTTGCTGCCTGTTTTGAGGTCGATCAACTGAAGGGTCAAACCATTGACTCTGGCAAGGTTCGGTCGACCGAGGGTCTTTAGTACATTTGGGTTTGGTCGACTGACCATATGAAACTTTCAATTTGGGTCCAATTTGTCTTTTGAAATCACCCATATTGTCATGATGATCACTTCTAAGATATATGGCGGCTTTTTCATGCAATGTATTGGGACTTATTGTGATGACCCAAAAATATATATACGATTAAAGCACAATAATAATAAAATAATAAAAATGGTCATTAAGTTAATATCAATACAGAAGTGTTTTTCTGTAGGATACTTGATTCCATGTTTGATGCTTAAGAAAGACCTTGTCTTAGCGAGTGCTCAGAGACCATTGCGGCTCAGTCGCTCCCTGGAGGTCGGCCTAGTCAAAATGGAATTTCATAAGATAAATAGGATAGACACTATTTGTACACGTAAATAAGTACATAAAATAATGTTTTGACGGACATAATTTGTAGAAATATACGATAAAATAATAATAATTTAAGTATCCTATACGGGGCCCACATGAGCCCCGAAACCGTGTGGAGGTTTACACAAGTCTTGAAGCTGTGTAGGGCTCATAAAAGCGTATGAAGATTATTGGAGTTACGTAAGATCCATTTGGGTCTCGAAGTTGTGTGGGGCCCAAATGAGTTTTCAAAATTCAAATTTAATTCTTTTTTTAAAAAATAAATAATAAAATAAATAAATACTAAAAATAGTTTAAAAGTAATAACAATGATAATAATAATGATAATAATGATTAAGAAAAATAATAAAAGAATAAAATAATTAATTAACTAATTGATTAATTAATTAGGTAAGTAATTAGTTAAAAATTTATTTAATGGGAATGGTGGCAAGCACTCTCACATGGCCTCCATCCCCATCCCATACTCAACCAATACCTTGCCCATCCCTTACCCATTCTTTAATTTTAAAAAAATTATAATTTTACCCATCTCCCCACACTTTTATAAATTTCATTTCTTCTCCAAAATTTTCCTATAAATAGGGAGCTCTCAACCTTCATTTTTCACAACAATTTTCCAAGGAAGAGAAGGATTAGTGAGTGAAAGAATTTGTGGTGCAGAGAGAATTTTTGAATAAGTTCTCAATCACCTACTCTTTCCGATCTCATTTCTTAGAAATAGTTACAGTGTTCGTAAGGAAGAAGGTAAGTAAATTTTGATTATGTTAGTTTTTTTTTATTTAAAATTCATGCCCGAATTTATTTTATAAGTAAATTTCAATTATATTAATTAGTTCCACAAAATTTTCATGAGTTTATTTTTACGCATATTTAATTATACCAGTTCTATCTTTAATATACTTGCATTTACTTTTGGGTTAAGAAATGTTATAATCCCCTTGGATAAATTTTCAGCATTTCTTTTTATTAACACAAAAATTGTGTGGCATGAGTTTATTTTGACGTTGCATTTTTATGAAAATATGAGTAAAGATGATATTTTCACGATATTATTTTAAATTACATAAATTATAATAAGATAATTTTAAAACCCCTTATGGCAACGAAAGTTCAAAGATAAAGATGCTCGATACCGTAACTTAAAGTTTATATGTATCAGAGTGCACCCACACTGTTTACAGAGTGGTTATTTATGTTAGTGGATTTCTCCTAAGTGCACACCTGGTTCCGGACCAGAACTTAATAAGGAAAATCTCACTTAATGTTTACGTACGTTGATTTAGTTTGGTCGGCCAGCTAGCTAAGTCCAATCTTCGGAACGCACAACCCAGTCATGGGGGTAAACATGACTTACGGCAAATGGGCCTAAGGGTGGTTTTTATAATATATGTTTATACATATTTAATTACGTGTATAAAGTTATTGATGATTTGAAGGAAAAATGTAAGTTTACGTGAAAATGATCATTTTGGTGCTTAAATGACGATCTAAGGAAAACGTATAAGGAAAAGTATATGTATGTTTATCATTAAATATTTTTATAGTTTTAAAGTTAAAAGTTTAATTTAATAGTTATAGTATATAATTATAAAATTTTATTGTTGTAATTGATGACAAAAGTTTTATGTAGAAATTTTTAAATTTATATTTATTCTAAAAGAAATTTTGAAGTTATAGTATTAAATATTGTTTTACGAAATTTTTAAATAAGCTCATTTTGCCACATACTAATAATAATCTTATTTACTTACTGAGCGTCTTCTCACTCCAATCATATTTTTATTTCAGATAACTCTGAAGAACATGTTGGAAATCAGGCCTAGCAAGCATGCGGGTGGAGATAGAAAAATAAAGATTTATTTAGAAATATTAGTATGATGTCAGCTATTTATGTAATAACCCAAGAAAAAAAAATGAATAATAATAATAATAGTTAGTATTAAAAAAGAAAGTATTTCTCTATTAGGATCCTTGATTCCATGTTTAATGCCTAAGAAAGACCTTGTCTAAGCGAGTGCTCAGAGACCATTGCGGCTCAGTCGCTCCCTGGAGGTCGGCATGGTCAAAATGAAATTTCATAGGATAAACACGGTAGACACTGTTTATATACGTAAATAAGTACATAAAATAATGTTTTGACTGACATAATTTGTAGAAATATATGATAAAATAATAATAATGTATCATATGCGGGGCCCACAAGACTGTGTGGGGCCCACACGAGTCCCGAAGCCGTATGGAGGTTTACACGAGTCTCAAAGCTATTTAGGATGCATAAAATCGTATAAGAATTATTCGAGTTACATAGGATCCATTCGGGTCTCGAAGTTGTGTGGGGCCCACAAGACCGTGTGGGGCCCACATGAGTTTTCAAAATTCAAATTTAGTTCTTGTTCAAAAATAAATAATAAAATAAATAAATATTAAAAATAGTTTAAAAGTAATAACAATGATAATAATAATGATAATAATGATTGAGAAAAATAATAAAATAATAAAATAATTAATTAACTAATTGATTAATTAATTAGGTAAGTAGTTAATTAAGAATTTATTTAATGGGAATGGTGGCAAGCACTCCCACATGGCCTCCATCCCTATCCCATACACAACTCATACCTTGCCCATTCTTTAATTTTTAAAAATTATAATTTCACCCATCTTCCCACACTTTTATAAATTTCATTTCTTCCCCAAAATTTTCCTATAAATAGGAAGCTCTCAACCTTCATTTTTCACAAGAATTTTCCAAGGAAGAGAAGAATTAGTGAGTGAAAGAAATTGTGGTGGAGAGAGAATTTTTGAGTAAGTTCTCAATCACCCACTCTTTCCGATCTCATTTCTTAGAGATAGTTACAGTGTTCGTAAGGAAGAAGGTAAGTAAATTTTGATTATGTTAGTTTCTTTTTTTTATTTTAAATTCATACCCGAGTTTATTTTGTACGTAAATTTTAATTATGTTACTTAGTTCCACAAAATTTTCATGAGTTTATTTTTACGCATATTTAATTATACCAGTTCTATTTTCAATATACTTGCATCTATTTTTGAGTTAAGAAATGTTCTAATCTTCTCGGGTAAATTTTCAGTATTTCTTTCTATTCAAAAATAAAACTATATATATATTTTTAACACAAAAATTGTGTGGCATGAGTTTATTTTTACGTTGCATTTTTTTATGAAAATATGAGTAAAGATGAGATTTTTACGATATTATTTTAAATTGTATAAATTATAATAAGATGATTTTAAAACCCCTTATGGCAATGAAAGTTCAAAGTTACAGATGCTCGGTACCGCAGTTTAAAGTTTATACGGATCAAAGTACACCCACACTGTTTACAGAGTGGTTATTTATGTTAGTGGATTTCTCCTGAGTGCACACCTGGTTCCGGACCAGGACTTAATAAGGAAAATCTCACTTAAAGTTTACGTACGTTGATTTAGTTTGGTCGGCCAGCCAGCTAAGTCCAGTCTTCGGACCGCACAACCTAGTAATGGGGGTAAACATGACTTACGGCAAAAAGGCCTAAGGGTGATTTTTTTTATATAATATATGTTTATACATATTTAATTACGTGTACAAAGTTACTGATGATTTGAAGGAAAAGTGTAAGTTTATGTGAAAAGAATCATTCTGGTGCTTAAATGACGATCTAAGGAAAACGTATAAGGAAAAGTATATGTATGTTTATCATAAAATATTTTTACAGTTTTAAAGTTAAAAGTTTAATTTAGCAGTTATAGTATATGATTATAAAAATTTACTGTTGAAATTGATGACAAAAGTTTTATGCAGAAATTTTTAAATTTATATTTATTCTAAAAGCAGTATTGAAGTTATAGTATTGAATATTGCTTTACGAAATTCTTTAAAAGCTCATTTGGCCACACACTAATAATAATCTTATTTACTTACTGAGCGTCGTCTCACCCCAAACGTATTTTATTTCAGATAACTCTGCAGGACATGTCGGGAATCAAGCTTAGCAAGCATGCGGGTGGGGATTAGAAAAAATAAAGATTGATTAGAAATATTAGTATGGTTTTAGATATTTATGTTTGTGTAATTTTTCTTCTTTTGAAATAAATGATTGTAATATGGATGATTAGCGCTCTAATTTAATAAAAATTGAGTTTATTTGCTTCCGCTGTAAATTAGTAGTAAAAAGTTAATATCCCAGGCCCCTCGGGGTCGGGGTGTTACAATTTATGCTTGTGTAATTTTTCTTCTTTTGAAATAAATAATTGTAATATGGATAATTAGCGCTCTGGTTTAATACAAATTAAGTTTATTTGCTTCCGCTATAAATCAATAGTAAAAAGTTAATATCCCAGGCCCTTCAGGGTTGGGGTGTTACACTTATGGTCAGTCTAAGGTCCTTGAGAGTTAACCCCAAAAATTCGACATCGATCAACCGAAGGGTACCCTACGATCATTTGGTTTCCTATGGTCAATATATGGTCATGTTAAGCTTATCATACACATCATGCATGCTATGCATTATCACAGACCATATACAAAACAAAATGCATTACAAATTAAAAACATAAGTCTCCTTCTTCATCTTTGCTCTTCTGTTTTTCGTGGAAAACGTCAGTTGATGTGAGCTTTAATGTCTATTCTGACTTCCATTTTCCCTTTCCTTATGTGTGTTGGAATTTAAACCTGTTCACATACTAAATACACGCACAAGATACTGGTGTTTCGTCAGCATCAAAACAGATATTAGACTAAAAAAGCCAACAAATTTCTTATACCACTGTCTTGGAGCTTATTTTAGGTCATACAAGCTCTTTCTTAGTTTGCAGACTAAATTCTCTTGTCCCTGGACAATGAACTCTTCTAGATGAATCATGTAAATGTCTTCCTTCAAGTCACCATGAAGGAATGTCGTCTTCGCATCTAACTGCTCAAGATGTAGGTTTTTTGCAGCCACCATTCCCAATACCAATCTAATTGTTGACATCTTAAAAACTGGAGAAAATATTTCTATGAAGTAAATGTCCTCCTTCTACTAGAATCTTTTGACAACTAATATGGTTTTGTAACGCTTTCTACCATCACGCTTATTCTTTATTTCGTATACCCACTTAATGTGCAAAGCCTTCTTCCTTGCTGGCAATTCAGTCAGTTCCCATGTCTGATTTCCCAACAAGGAATTCATCTTTTCCTTCATGGCTAACTCCCACTTGCCTGAATTTTCATCCTGCAAGGCTTCATCATAACACTCTGGCTCACCACTATCAGTCAACAAGAGATCAACTAGAGTGGGTGAATAACGTTGTGGAGGTCTAATTGTCTTAGAAGATCTACGGACCGCAGCTACATGTGTACTTCGATCTACTTGTGATTCTACATTCTTCTTATCCTCTTCACCTCTTTCCTAGATAGTGCTTTTAGTCAACTCATCTAAGTTAACAAACTCATATTTCTTCTGATCTATCTCTGTGACATCTAACACTACAGTTGACCTGTCCTTGTACATGACCTGTTCATTAAATATCACATTTCTATTTCTAATGATTTTCCTATTTTGTTCATCCCAAAATCGATAGCCAAATTTATCATCACTGTAGCCAATGAAAAAACATATTTTAGACTTTGCATCAAGTTTACTACGAGCATCAAAATCAATATGAATATAAGAAACACAACCAAAAACTTTTAAATAAGAAAACTCTACCTCTTTATTGCTCCAAACCTCTTCAGGAAGTCTAAACTTCATGAGAACTTGTAGTAACCTAAACTCGGAAAATAAAATAAAAATGGATAAAAGAAAAGGGAAATAAATGAAGGAAAAAGGAAAAGGATTTTTAAAGGAGTCAGTGGGGATTCGTCGACGAACCAACTGGCTTCGCCAACGAACATCCTTCTTTAGCCTGTCGACGAAGACACGTGTCTCGTCGACGAAGATTTACCGAGAGAGGTTCTAGATATTTTTGAAATTCATCAATGAACTCACAACTTCATCGATGAACGTTCTTCTTGGGCTCGTCGACGAACCCATGTGTGTCGTCGACGAAGCCTTGCCTATAAATAGGGTTGCTTTCATTTTAAGCGATGATTTCTCTCTCCTCACGCTTCTCTCTCTCTACCCTACAACTTCCTCACTCTTCAATTCCGGCTCCGTTAAAGCTCGGATTGATGATTAGGAACTACTATGAGGTTCATGGGAAGATTCTTTGCAACTTTGGCGGAGTAGAATTTCAGTTTGGGATACTTGGACACCACTCCAAAACCAGGGTAAGTAGGATATTTTTTTAATAATAAATTAAGTATTTGGAGTGTGTGGGCCTATGTGATGTTAAATAATAATATTATGGGGTTAAATTAATTAAGTTAGGATTTTTGGAATACAGGGTTTCATTATTTGTTCGATTTGGGCAAAATTTCGGGGAGCAAATAAGGGGAATACATTACGACAACTTCTTTTTTTTTTTATAATTTTTGAACTAGTTAAATATGATTATACAAATTTATATACTTAGGTATGATTTTCTGAACAGTTAGGCATTTGAAAATAATGATTTTTGATATATATTATATATGAGAAAAATTTTGTGGCATGAATATAACTTTCATAAATTAATTGGTTGAGAATACTGGTTGTTGTGAATACTGATTGATGATAAAAACTAACTGCTTGTGAATACTGGTTGGTTGAGGATACAGTTTATTTATGAATATAAATTGGTTGCACCGTGTGTATCACAATATAATGTTGGCAAACCTGAGGAGTTCATTATATTGCCTATATATAATCAAGATATAACATCGGCAGGCTTGAGGAGTTCGTTATATAGTCATTATATATTGGGGTAGAACATTGGCAGGCCTGAGGAGGTTGTTCTACTGATATACTATGGATAGGTCATTATGAAAGTATGACAGTGATGGTTGGTGGGGAAGAACTTGTGCAAAATCCTGTGTAGATGTGAGTCCTGTGTGGACAGTATTTCTTGTGTAGATGTGTGTGATTATTAGTATACATAGATCTCAGTGAAATGGTTTATAATGGATGTGTGTGAACTTAATTACATAAATATTTATGGCAAAGTAGAACACTCCGCACGAGGGCTTGCTGAGAAAGGCGAGTGCCCTGGTAATTTTCAGTCTCGTACCAGAGTAGAGGGAAACTACTTGTATGGGCGGGTAATCTTCCCTATTCTCGGAGACTTTACCTATATACTTAACCCGAGGGCTTACTGAATAAGGTGAGTGCCCTGGTATTGGTATTAGAGTAGAGGGAAACTACTTGTATAGGCGGGTAATCTTCCCTAATCTCAGGAACTATCACTAAAAATAATTATGTATGTGTGAGTGTAATTTGTATGTGCTTCCTCTACTGATGTTGAATATCAAATGATTATATTTTGAATTTATTTAAACTCTCTGCCACACATTGTTTTAATTTATTCTTCCTTCCTAAGAAGTGTCTTACCCTAGCAAATGATTATATTTTCAGGTCCATCAAGTGATTGAGCTTAAAGCTCCGGGCAGGGTAGTATTTTTGGTAAATTTTGGGGTGACTATAAGAACAGTTTATGTATAGTTATGTTTTAAATGCTGAGATGTAATATAATCAGACGGAAGCTGTTGTTTTTGGGTTTTATAGATAAACTGTGGTATTTAAATTGAGATTGTTTATTTATTTCCATTGCATGATTGTAGTTTATGGTATCAGAAACAGGTGAATGAAATACGTAACCTTCAAGCCCCACTTGGCGGGTTTGGGGCGTTATAGAGTGGTATCAAAGCCTAACGATTCTGCATACTTTAAGGATGATTAATACTAGAGTTTAGGTTCAAGTTAGGATAAGGATAAGAATGGGTAGGTTAGGTGGAATAGTGGTCTGGAAACTTGTAGGCGGAGATTCTTTGATGGTGTTCTATATTTTTCAAGGAATGACGATTTTTGGAAAACTACGGTAAATCCATTAATGGTTTCGTTTATGGGTTGAGAAACTGGAATTGGGGCACGTAAGTCGGAGAGATAGGTTGGTTGAGTATTTTTGTCATGTCGATGTTACGGTTTTGTGGTAAGACAGTATGAACGAATCGTAAATTAGAACTTCTATGCTATAGTAGCTTTTTGTTTCAAACTTGTTTCAGTTATGATTGTTGGAATTGATGTATTCCCAAAAGGGGGGGTGAATTGGAAATTTAAACTTTCTCCTAGGCCAATTCATAATCCTCAAGCAGTATTGCACAAACCTAGGGTCTTTCTGAACAATCATAAAACTAATCAAATATTTAAACAATTAAACACAAACATTCAAGTGCTGAAATTTGAAGTAGACACAAGAAATATTATCGGGGTTCAGACAATACTACCTACGTCCCCGCCTCAAACTCACAAGTAAGAGAATTGCACTATGACTCGCTTAACAAGTGGAGCGGCACCTAAAACAACACCTTAATAGGATGGTGCACCTAGTTCTTTTAACCAGGTCTGAACTAGTATAGGATTATTCACAGGGCTAGTCTCCCTCTTCCGACCATACGTCAAGAATTCAACGGATAATCAAATATGGTGTACAAAGAAATGCTTCTAATACAAGCAAATGTGTACAACAATTACAACTCAAATACACTCACATATGATATGAAAATAAGCTCAATGTAAGAATATGATTTTCACAAAAAAAAAAAAAAATCTTTGAATAAATATGTGTATGACACCGACAGAGCTGAAAGAATTAAAAGAACAGTTGCAAGAACTGTTAGATAAGGGATTTATTCGGCCTAGTATGTCACCCTGGGGAGTATCGATTTTATTTGTGAAGAAGAAGGATGGGTTGATGAGTCTGAAGTATTTCTTCGTGCAAAAAGAGTTAAATATGAGGTAGAGGAGATAACTGGAGCTGATAAAGGATTACGACTGCACTATCAGCTACCACCCGGGGAAGGCCAATGTGGTCGTTGATGCTTTGAGCCAGAAATTAGTGGATTCATCTGTATCACAGTGGAGATTCAGAATCCGATCCAAATGGATCTAGAGAGGCTCGGTGTGGATCTGGTAGAGGGCGATCACCAAGTATTTATTGCTAACATGGTTTTGCAGCCAACTCTACAGAAGAGAATTAAAGTATAGCTCAAAGGAATGATGCGGAATTAGTAAAGCTTATGGATAAGGTACAGGATGATCAGGAGACAGAGTTCAACATCTTAGATGATGGAGCCTTGAGGTTCCATACCAGATTATGTGTTCTTGTCGACCCTAAGATCAAGAGGGTTATTCTGGAGGAAGCACTTCGATCCCTATATACTGTACATCCGAGTAGCACTAAAATGTAGAGGGATCTCTAGGAATCTTTCTGGTGGAGCAACATGAAGAGGTAGATAGTCCAGTATGTGAATCAGTGTTTGATATGCTTGCAGGTGAAAATTGAGCATTAGAGACCGACGAGATCATTGCAGCCACTCCACATTCCTGAGTGGAAGTGGGAGCATATAGTGATGGATTTCGTCAAAGGATTACTATTGGCGTTGCATGGACATGACATTATTTGAGTAGTTATGGATTGACTGACAAAGACTGCCCACTTTTTGTCAATCAGAGTTAACTACTCTATGGACAGATTGGCTTAATTATATATCCGGGAGATAGTTAGACTCCATGGTGTCCTAGTGTCCATAGTTTCGAACAAAGACCCACAGTTCACATCTCGTTTGCAAGGGGCCATGGGTTCTTTGTTGTTATTCAGCACAGCTTTTCATTCTCAGATAGATGGGTAGACGGAGATGATAATATAGATTTTGTAGGATATGCTTCAAGCATGTGTGCTAGACTTTGGAGGTCGTTGGATGCAGTATTTGCCACCGATCAAGTTTGCGTATAACAACTACCAGGCCATCATTAGGATGGCACTATATGAGGCGCTATATGGTAGGAGGTGTCGGTCCCCATTATACTGGGAGGAGATTGGGAAAAGACAGATTTTGGGGCCAAAGCTAATACAACAGACTCACGAGAAAGTTAGACTCATCAAAGAGAGCATTAGAACAGTAAAGAGCAGGCAAAAGAGTTATGCAGATACTCGTCGGCGAGAACTAGAGTTTGACGCAGAAGATCACGTATTCCTGAGGGTGGCACCATTGAAAGGGGTTATGAGATTTGGGAGGAAGGGTAAGTTGAGCCCTAGGTATATTGGACCATTCGAGATTCTTAAAAGAGTGGGTCCAATTGCCTATAGGTTGGCATTAGCACCGGTCCTATCTAGGATCCATGACGTATTCTATGTTTCTATGCTGAAGAAATATATCCCAAACCTCTCCCATGTGATCAGCTATGAAGCATTGGAGTTGGGTAATACCTTGACTTATGAAGAGGTGTCCGTGTAGATTTTAGACTGGACGGAGCAGGAGCTACACATGAAGAAGATTCCATTGGTAAAGGTGCTATGGCGCAATCATACAGTAGAAGAAGCTTCATGGGAATTAGAAGAAAAGATGCGTTAGAGATATTTGTACCTATTCAGTGGGACCTAGAGATGAGTTGACTGTTTTGTATAATGACTTGCATATTGTATTGTAGGTAGTGTTTTGGTTAAGGTTTTGGGAGAACTTTCTTTTATGTGAATAATTGTAATTTTCCATGACCCTTCCTTGTAACCACGGTATTCCTCTACCATAAGTGAGGGTTATTAATATATTTGGGATGAGGCTGCTATGTGGGAGGCCGTCGGCTCTTCTTAGAGCCGAATAAACATTATCTAAGACTGTGATAAAAGTAGGATTATATTTAACAAATTTCGAGGATGAATTTTTTATAATAAGGGGAAAATATAACGCCCTAAAAATAATTATTACAAGAAGATGTAGTGATTCAAAAAAAAAGAAGAAAAGAAGAATTAATTATTAATTAATTAATTATTAGTAAATTGAATTAATTAAATTAAGTAATATGGTGGATATATATATATATAAAATTAATATTATAATATTATTTTAAAATATAAGTGTTAACCCTATGGGTCATACCCTGTTTTGATAATGACAAATACTCAGGTATTTAATGACTGTCGAGTTGATGTGCAGGTTTATCTTGGCAGTATCCTATGATGACACTCAGAGACCCGTAGGAAAATGAAGACTTAGAAGACCCTAGATATAATTTATTTATTATAATTTATATTCGGGTCTATAATATTTAAGTAGGAAAGGTTTGTAATTGTAAATTAGGGCTCTAGTTTGTAATAAGCTCACACACATCACATGTATGATAATACGTAAGCTCAAACAAACCGTGAATGAGAAAGGACCTTAGAAAGACCTAAGGGTTCGGTCAACCGACATCGGACTTTTTCGGTGTTGTAATTTTGGACCCCAAGTGATCCTAGGACACACATTTGCACATATATTTGTTAGCCACCTGAATAGAGTTTTTATGATTCGAAACGAGGTCGAAATGCACACTTGGTGCACTTTCGGTCGACCGAACCAGGCAGTTTATTCTGCCCTGGTCGACTGAACCAAACCTGGGTCAACAGTTGACCAAGGCCTTGGTCGACCGAGCCAGGGAGTTCAAAAAAGCCCCAGTCGACTGAAACCTCCCTAGGTCAACATTTTGACCATCTGGTCAACCGAGCCAGTTTTGTACTCCAACTACCTAATCGACCGAGGGTCCTCGGGAGAAATCCTAGCGGTCTGGTTGACTGAACCAGCCAGTTTAAAATGGTTTGGTCGACCGAACCTTGAAAAATTAAGAAATCGCCCTCTCCTGGTCGACCGAGCCCTTAGTTCAATATTCCCTTGGTCAACCGAACCATATGAGACTTGGTCGACCGGACCTCTCGGGTTGCCCTGATTTTTACTGCAGTTAAATATTTTTTAAACAGGATTAAAATGCTTTAAACATCTTTAAACTTCCTTAATAATACCTAATAGGTCCCCAACTGTCATATTTCCTCCCATGTCTATATATATGAGATCATTTGTGAAGATTAAAAATGGATTAGTCACTTTGATTAGGGAAGAATTCTCTAAAATCCCAAAAGTCTATACTACTCATTTTTTAGCCTCATTCACTCATGCTTATTGTTTATTAGTGCCTACATCATTTGTAAATGGATTGAGTGTGTGTTTGGAAAGGTTTGCTCTCCTTGTTCTATTTGCTTGGCACGATTTTATTTGAGAGCAAAACCTAAGGATTCTTAGGGGACTTTATTGATAAGTCTATCCTAAGAAGACTTTGTTAGATCTTCTAAGCTTGCACATTCATTCCAAGATCTTGAAAAGATTGTATTTGTTTTTGGTTGTAAAAACTTTTCAAACACTTCCAAATATCTATTGCGTTTTTATCTTGTAAAATATTTGAAGAGATATTTGTTTGTGTGATAGTGATCTTTGTTGCAATATTCTTTCACTCATATATTATTTTTAGAATACAAAGATTACACATCTTTTGCAAACCAAGCATATACATCATTTAATACTTACATGCTTGAGATATCTTGCTGATTGAAATACTTAAGACTTGACATTTTTGTGTGAACTTATTTGTTGAATATCTTGTGATACAAAGATTACTTGTTTGTCACTCTCACGTACGCACTACACAAATAGAAAATACTTTTAAGAGTTGAACCATCTAGACCACATTGAGCTTACATATTGAATCATATTGTGGTGTATGTTATTGCGCGCATCTGGGTACATATCTGCTTTACACGACAGCACAATCACTGTACCATCTGATTATATACACATTTGTTGTATATCCAGGCATGGGCTTGAAGAGGGAGACTAGCCCTGGAATAGTCCCGGATTGGCTTAGACCCGTTTAGGAAAGCTAGGTGTGTCGTCCTGTTAAGGCGTGTAGGTTAAGGTCAACCCCGCTAATTGACCTAGTTAAGGTTGAGGTCAGCCCTGTGTTAATTTGACCTGATTGTAAACGGTGCCACTCCACCCTTAAGTGAGCTATTAGTGGAATCCTCTGACTTGCGAGCTAGAGGCGGGGACGTAGGCACAGTTGGCCGAACCCCAATAACATATTGTGTGCCTATTTACATTTCAGCACTTTATATTTACTGCACGTATATGTTATAGTATGAATGATGTGCATGATTTAAATTTCACGTATTTTATTTATCAGTACATTTGGAATTATGTAGAAAGACCCTAAGTTACCAAAACATATTGACTTCTGACTTAACCTAAGAGAAAAGTTAAAATTTCCAATTCACCCCCCCCTTGGGAATACACCTTTTCTAACAATAAGACATAAGGAATGTCTTAGGAAGGATCTTGAGACATCCATCCTGAGATCTGCATCTCTCTGTTCACTCTTTCTCCAAGCGCATCTCCCACTCCCCGTCTCTCCCCTCATTCTCTCTCTCTCTCTCTCTCCTTAATTTATCGGCAAATACTCAGCTAATCGAAAATCAAAAAATACCACTCGGCTGCATTCTCCGCCATCGACATTTCTACCGGAGTGGATTTGTCGTCGAAGCGACGTAGGCATATCTCCTGGGGTAAGGTAAATTCTCACTCTTACCTAAATTTTTCTTAAATCTTAAGCCAAATTGATGATCGGACACCACCACGAGAATCTATGGATGATTTTCTATAAGTCTAGCGAAGTAGATTTCTCGTGGGGTCGTCGTAGGCATAGCCTCAAAACTAGGTTAAAAGGGTTATTTAGAGATAAATTGTTATTTAATTAATGTAGATTTGGAAATGTTGGAATATTGAGCATTCTGGGTTGAATTAGGGTTATTGAATTCAGGGTTCAGGTGAGCGATGCATGTATAATTTCGAGATCCCTGCAAGCGTAGCTCAGGAAACCAAATAAGGAGAATAAATTATTATAGTTATTTTGAGAACTACTGTTTTAGTTAATACACGAAAATAAGTATATGATATTTTGCTTGAAATTATTTTAATGTGAATATCAGATAAAGTTGTGTGGCATATAATATATATTAAATTGTGGTGTTTTGGTTTTTGAAATACAAAAGGTGATGAAAAGTAATAAATATTAATGAGTATTTTCTGAGAAATATTAATATGTGAAACATTGATACGTTTACGGGAAAATGATTATGAAATGAAGATATGTTTTATTGAGGAATGTTGAAACACGTGAAACATAATATATACTATTATGAGATGATGAGATGTGCACAGAAAATGATGAAAATATTTTTATTGAGATGAATTAAAATATTCTGATATGATATTTTGATCTAACTAGGTCGGCCAACCACGGTTAGATCCAGCCTTCGGGGCGCACAACCCTGACCATGGGGGGAAGCATGGCATAGAAAAGAGATCCTCAGGGCAGCCATAAGTTACAGATGCAATATTGGTACTAAGTACTAAGGATACTCATGTGCTGGATAATGAAATGGATATGTGTGAGTTAATAACATAAATAATTGAGGCAAAGTAAAACTTTCCGCCTAAGGGATTACTGAGTAAGGTGAGTGCCTTGATGAGTATCAGTTGTAGTCAAACCTGAGTTAATCGAGTAAGGTTACAAACGATATCAGAGCAGAGGGGAGCTGCATGTATGGGCGTGCAATCTCCCCTATCCTTAGAAACTTCAGTAGTAAATATGGATTGTGTAAGAATAAATTTGAGAGAAGGTTTTAAAGCTTATAAAAACTTGTGTTTTATATCTATATGATTATGAGTATACATATCATTTTATTTTTTCAAATGAATTAATGACTTAAAAAGTAAAATGTGTTATAACTGAACTCATATTGCCACACATTGTAAATAATTTATTCCATCTTACTGAGATGTGTCTCACCCAAATTTTCTAAACTTTTTAGGAAATAAAGACAGACTAGGTGATAGAGCTCTGTGATAGTAGAGAGGTGGGACCCTGATATACAGGGTAAGTTTTTTTACTAGGGAGGTGTGATTCCACTAGGGTTGTATTGTTTTTGGGTATGAGATAGAAATGTATGTATATGAATATTGATACTCTAGGTATTGTATTCTGGATGGTTTGTACATTATGTCTTCCGTTGTTAGGTTAATATAAATAAAATGCTTGTTTACCCGGTACCCAATGCGGGTCGAGTCATGTGAGTGGTATTAAAGTTGTTGACGTGACCGATGTAATGTTTGATGTGTATGATTTAATCATTATTGATGATTTAAAAAAATGGTATGCAAAATCGGGATGTCACACCCAACTACTTAGTCTACCGAATTCACAATTCAAAATAGTCTTGGTCGATCGAATCTCAAAAGTGGTCAACCAACCATTGTCATGGTCGACCAAACCTACGAAGGGTTCAAAATTGCCTTTAGACGGTTGACCAAAACCTTAGTTCAAATGTGCCATGGTTGACCGAACTTACTGATATGGTCGACCGAACCTTGAATATCGTTGAATGAATCTCTCGGGTTGGCGAGATTTTTACATTGGTTAAATTGAGTTATTTTTCATTAAACATAATTAAACATTTTCAGAAATACCCATTGTAATAACCCAAGAAAAAAAAAGAATAATAATAATAGTTAGTATTAAAACGAAAGTGTTTCTCTATTAGGATCATTGATTCCATGTTTGATGCCAAAGAAAGACCTTGTCTAAGTGAGTGCTCAGAGACCATTGCGACTCAGTCGCTCCCTGGAGGTCGGCCTAGTCAAAATGGAATTTCATAAGATAAAACAGAGTAGACACTGTTTATATACGTAATAAGTACATAAAATAATGTTTTGACTGACATATTTGTAGAAATATATGATAAAATAATAATAATATAAGTATCCTATGCGGGGCCCACAAGACTGTGTGGGGCCCACATGAGTCCTGAAGCCGTGTAGAGGTTTACACGAGTCTTGAAACTGTGTAGGGCTCATAAAATCGTATGAGGATTATTGGAGTTACGTAGGATCTATTCGGGTTTCGAAGTTGTGTGGGACCCATAAGACCATGTGGGGCCCACATGAGTTTTCAAAATTCAAATTTAATTCTTGTTAAAAAATAAATAATAAAATAAATAAATACTAAAAATAGTTTAAAAGTAATAACAATGATAATAATGATTAAGAAAAATAATAAAACAATAAAATAATTAATTAACTAATTAATTAATTAATTAGGTAAGTGATTAATTAAAAATTTATTTAATGGGAATGGTGGCAAGCACTCCCACATGGCCTCCATCCCCATCCCATCCTCAACCCATACCTTGTCCATCCCTCGCCTATTCTTTAATTTTTAAAAATTATAATTTCACCAATCTCCCCACACTTTTATAAATTTCATTTCTTCCCCAAAATTTTCCTATAAATAGGGAGCTCTCAACCTTCATTTTTCACAACAATTTTCCAAGGAAGATAAGGATTAGTGAGTGAAAGAATTTGTGGTGGAGAGAGAATTTTTGAATAAATTTTCAATCACCCACTATTTCCGATCTCATTTCTTAGAGATAGTTACAGTGTTCGTAAGGAAGAAGGTAAGTAAATTTTGATTATGTTAGTTTTTTTTTTTTTAAATTCATACCCGAGTTTATTTTATAAGTAAATTTCAATTATGTTAATTAGTTCCAAAAAATTTCCATGAGTTTATTTTTACGCATATTTAATTATACCAGTTCTATCTTTAATATACTTGCATCTATTTTTGGGTTAAGAAATGTTCTAATCCCCTCGGATAAATTTTCAGCATTTCTTTCTATTCAAAAATAAAATTATATATATTTTTAACACAAAAATTGTGTGGCATAAGTTTATTTTTACGTTGCATTTTTTTATGAAAATATGAGTAAAGATGAGATTTTCACGATATTATTTTAAATTGCATAAATTATAATAAGATGATTTTAAAACCCCTTATGGCAAGGAAAGTTCAAAGTTACAGATGCTCGGTACCGCAGTTTAAAGTTTATACGGATCAGCGTGCACCCACACTATTTACAGAGTGGTTATTTATGTTAGTGGATTTCTTCTAAGTGCACACCTGGTTCCGGACCAGAACTTAATAAGAAAAATCTCACTTAAAGTTTACGTACGTTGATTTAGTTTGGTCGGCCAGCCAGCTAAGTCCAATCTTTGGACCACACAACCCAATCATGGGGGTAAACATAACTTATGGCAAATAGGCCTAAGAGTGATTTTTACAATATATGTTTATACATATTTAATTACGTGTACAAAGTTACTGATGATTTGAAGGAAAAGTGTAAGTTTACATGAAAATGATCATTCTAGTACTTAAATGACGATCTAAGGAAAACGTATAAGGAAAAGTATATGTATGTTTATCATTAAATATTTTTATAGTTTTAAAGTTAAAAGTTTAATTTAATAGTTATAGTATATAATTATAAAATTTTACTGTTGTAATTGATGGTAAAAGTTTTATGCATAAATTTTTAAATTTACATTTATTTAAAAAGCAGTTTTGAAGTTATAGTATTAAATATTGTTTTATGAAAAAAAATTTAAAAAAAAAAGCTCATTTTGGCCACACACTAATAATAATCTTATTTACTTACTGAGCGTCGTCTCACTCCAATCATATTTTTATTTCAGATAACTCTGAAGGGCATGTCAGAAATCAGGCTTAGCAAGCATGCGGGTGGGGATTAGAAAAAAAATAAAGATTGATTAGAAATATTAGTATGATTTCAGATATTTATTTTTGTATAATTTTTCTTCTTTTAAAATAAATGATTGTATTATGGATAATTAGCGCTCTGGTTTAATAAAAAGAATTGAGTTTATTTGCTTCCGCTGTAAATCAGTAGTAAAAAGTTAATATCCCAGCCCCTTTGGGATTGGGGTGTTACATTTGGTATCAAAGCGATAGGTTATAGGTTCTGTAGACTTTATGAAATAATTTTACTAGAGCATAGGCATAACCATGATGTAGGTAAGAACAGGTAAATTAGGATGTTTTTCTTTTGCCTATAACTTTGATTAAATTTTAAAAATAAGGTTATGATTTTTAAAATAACTCTAGTCCTTCCCCTCGAAGGGAACCCACGGACACCAACGTAGTATTTTAAGGAACAGAATAATACGAGTACTTGCAATGAGAAGACATCAATGCTACTACAGTGTTTCTTATGTGCACAAGTCATGAATGACTCCTGCGGAACATCCAAGGAATCATAATTGATCACCACCCATGAAGGTTTTTACGGTTGAACAGTTCATCGATGCAAACCCTCCAACTTTTGAGGAAAAGCACGATCCCCAATTGTTGCAGAAGATGGATTCAAGCAATTGAAGACATACTATGAGTCCCTTCATAGTACTAACGAACAGAAGGTGTTTATAGCTCCTATAAAAATGAATTGGTGAGGCCAAACGTTGGTGGAACTCGAAAAATTACTCTTGGAGGAAGACCAAAATCCAATCGTCCTTATTGGGAGAGCATTTTAAAGGAGTTTCTTTGAACGTTTCCCCAAAACCACTTGAGATGCTAAGGCCAGGGAATTTTTGGAGTTGAAACAAGGAAATATGAATGTACAACAATATGAAACAAAGTTTATTGAATTATCTCGTTTTGCATCTTATTTGGTTCCGGATGAATCAAAGAAAGCTCGAAAATTTGAAGAAGGATTGAACTCAAGGATTTATGAGATGTAACAGTATTCGAGCTCGAAGGCTTCTTTCAATTGGTGAACAAAGCAACGAAGGCAGAAGAAAGTCTACAAAGGAGTGCGGAGATATCCAAGTAGAGAAAGAGGCCCATGCCACAAGGGTCTCACCCTGGTAGAAATCAAGGACCTTGGAAAAGGAGCAACAACAACAGCAACAGTAGCTGCAGCGATGTGGGGCGAGGGCAAACAGCGAGAAACCCAAACAATGCACAAGGCACCCCTTGTCCAAAATGCAACAAATTACATGGGGGAGAGTGTCGAGCTGGATTAGGGGTATGTTATCGGTGCGGTAAACCTGGTCACATGTAACAAGAATGCCCACAAAACAACTACAACCCAAATCAACAAAGAGGAGGCAACCAGGCACCTCGAAGCAACAATCAACAGAACACCACTTAGGCACGTGTCTATGCCCTCACTTTAGGAGATGCCAAAAATACTAGTCATGTGGTGACAGGTATTATTCCCATATTCTCCAAGAAAGCAGTAGTATTATTTGATTCTGGAGCCACACACTCCTTTATATCTACAGCTTATCTTAAAATATACGAGGTAGAGACTCAGCCATTAGAGACTGAATGATCTGTGGGTACACCAATGGGAACCTTGGTAGTATGTAGAAAAATACTTAAAGGCTACCCAATTTGTATTAAGGAAAGAATACTACCGGCTAACTTGGTAGTATTTAATATGCACGGGTTTGACGTAATTCTTGGGATGGACTGGCTAACTTCTAGTTATGCTAGTATAAATTGCTATAATAAGGAGGTGGTGTTTAGACCTCCTGGAGAGCAAGAATACAAGTTCAATGGAACTCGTGTATACCCTTCACCACAAATATTGTCGGCTATCCAGGCAAAGAGATTACTCTTGAATGGATGTCAAGGGTACCTAGCATGCGTGGTGGAGGCACCAAAGGAAGAATTGAAGCTCGAGGATATCCCAATAGTAAGGGAATTCTCGGATGTATTCCCTGAGGATTTACCTGGGCTACCTCCTGACCGTGAAATCGAGTTTGTTATCGACCTACTACCAGGGACGACACCGATATCTAAAGTTCCATACAGAATGACACCAGTAGAATTGAAAGAACCAAAGGAACAATTACAAGAGTTGCTGGACAAAGGATTCATCAGACCCAACGTGTCACCATGGGGAGCACCAGTACTGTTCGTTAAAAAGAAAGATGGATCGATGAGAATGTGTATTGATTATCGGGAAATAAATAAAGTGACCATTAAGAACAAGTACTCAATATCTCGCATAGATGACTTGTTTAATCAACTCCAAGGAACACAAGTCTTCTCTAAAATTGACCTCCGATCAGAGTACCATCAAGTGAAAATCAAATCATAAGATGTTCCAAAGACTGCATTCCGAACGAGATATGGTCACTATGAATTCTTAGTCATGCCATTTGGACTGACCAATGCTCCTGCTGCCTTTATGGACCTTTTGAATAGGGTTTTTCATAAATATCTAGATCAATTTGTGGTGGTCTTCATTGATGATATTTTGATTTATTCAAAAAGCCCCCAGGAACATGAGAACCATTTGAGGCTAGTACTCAAAATACTAAAAGAAAAGAAACTCCATGCCAAACTTACAAAATGTGAGTTCTAGCTAGAAAGAGTTGCATTCTTAGGGCACGTGATATCTAAGGATGGTATTTCTGTGGACCTAAGTAAAATAGAGGCAGTAGTGGATTAGGCGAAACCAAAGAATGCTCATGAGATCAGGAGTTTCTTAGGTCTGGCAGGATATTATTGTCGATTTGTGGAAGGATTTTCTAAAATATCTGGTCCTCTTACGAGATTGACAAGAAAGAATGTGAAGTATGAATGGACTGATGAATGTGAGCAAAGCTTTCAAGAATTAAAGCAACGACTCATCACTGCCCCGGTGCTGACAATTCCATCAGGAGAAGATGGTTTTGTGATCTACAGTGATGCATCTCAGAAAGGGCTTGGGAGTGTATTAATGCAATAGGGAAGGTCATTGCATATGCTTCTCGACAACTCAAGGACTACGAGAAGAATTATCCCACACACGATTTGGAACTAGCAGCTATGGTATTCGCACTAAAGATCTGGAGACACTATCTCTATGGTGAAAGGTGTGAGATTTTCACACACCATAAAAGTCTCAAATATTTTTCACACAAAAGGAATTAAACATGAGACAGAGACGATAGTTAGAATTAATCAAAGATTATGATTGCGCCATCAACTATCACCCGGAAAAAGCCAACGTGGTAGCAGATGCTTTAAGTCGAAAGTCAATGAATGCGTCAGTCTCGGCAATGGTGACCCAACATCAAATTATGATGGACTTGGAAAGATTTGGTGTGGAAATAGTGGAAGGAAATCATCAAGCTCTTATTGCTAATCTGGTAATCCAACAGACCTTACCGGAAAAGATTAAGGCTGCACAAATGGAAGATGCAGAGCTAGTGAAGATTATGGGTAAGGTACAGAGTGGACTGAAGGGAGACTTTAACATCTCTGACAATGGAGTCTTGAGATTCCAAACTAGATTGTGTGTGCCCAATGACAAAGATATCAAAAGAACAATCTTGGAAGAAGCTCATTGATCTCTTTATACAGTGCATATAGGGTCTTGAGAGAGTCTTTTTGGTGGAATAACATGTAGAGGGAGGTTGCACAATTTGTGGAACAGTGTCTTACTTGTCAGTAAGTAAAGGCTGAGCACCAGAGACCAGTAGGACCACTGCAACCACTTCATATTCCTGAATGGAAATGGGAGCACATCTCCATGGATTTTGTAACTGGGCTACCTCCAGCACTCCATGGATAGAACGCCATCTGGGTGGTTGTTGATCGTCTAACAAAGACCGCTCACTTTATTCCAATCAAAGTTAACTACTCTATGACCAAGCTTGCAGAGTTATATGTTCAAGAGATAGTTAGACTACATGGCGTGCCCGTATCTATCGTATCAGATCAAGATCCACGATTCACATCACAATTCTGGAAGAGTTTGTAAAGAGCCTTGGGATCACGACTTACTTTCAGCACAGCATTTCATCCTCAAACTGATGGACAGTCAAAGAGAACCATTTAGATATTGGAGGATATGTTGAGAGCTTGTGTACTGGATTTCAAAGGAAGTTGGATTCAGTATCTATTGTTAGTTGAGTTCGCCTATAACAACAGTTATCAGTCCAGCATAGAGATGGCACCGTATGAAGCGTTATATGGTCAAAAGTGTCAATGCCCATTATATTGGGATGAGGTTGGCGAACAACGAATTTTAGGTCTCGAGATTATACAAAGGACCTCTGAGAAAATTAAGCTTATACGGGACAAAATAAAAACCGCTCAAAGTCGGCAAAGGAGCTATGCGAATACCCGTCGGCGTGAGTTGGAGTTTGAAGTGGGGGATAAAATATTTTTAAAAGTCGCTCCAATGAAAAGAATCATGAGGGTTGGGAAGAAGGGCAAACTAAGCCCCAGGTATATTGGACCATTCGAGGTATTGGAGAAGATTGGTCCAGTCGCTTACAGAATTGCCTTACCTCCTGCACTATCGAGAATTCATGATGTATTCCATGTCTTAAGAAGTACGTTCCAGACCCTTCTTATGTGATAAGTTATGAGTTGTTAGAAGTTAGTGACACTCTATCATATGAAGAAGTACCAATCCAGATTTTAGACAAGAAGGATCAGGAGTTGTGCACAAAGAAGATTTCACTAGTAAAAGTGCTCTGGCACAACCACGACATCAAGGAAGCATCATGGGAACTAGAAGCAGAAATACGTCAGAAATACCCACATCTTTTCGACGATAGCAAGATCGGGTAAAAGCACAACATTATACAAGGTACTCATTTAAATCTTTGTAAATTTCGAGGACGAAATTTTTATAAGAAGGGGAGGATGTAATAACCCAAGAAAAAAAAAGAATAATAATAATAGTTAATATTAAAACGAAAGTGTTTCTCTGTTAGGATCCTTGATTCCATGTTTGATGCCTAAGAAAGACCTTGTCTAAGCAAGTGCTCAGAGACCATTGCGGCTCAGTCGCTCCCTAGAGGTCGACCTAGTCAAAATAGAATTTCATAGGATAAAACAGAATAGACACTGTTTATATACGTAAATAAGTACATAAAATAATGTTTTGACTGACATAATTTGTAGAAATATATGATAAAATAATAATAATATAAGTATCCTATGCGAGGCCTACAAGACTGTGTGGGGCCCACATGAGTCCTGAAGCAGTGTAGAGGTTTACATGAGTCTTGAAACTGTGTAGGGCTCATAAAATCGTATGAGGATTATTGGAGTTACGTAGGATCCATTCGGGTTTCGAAGTTGTGTGGGGCCCATAAGACCATGTGGGGCCCACATGAGTTTTCAAAATTCAAATTTAATTCTTGTTAAAAAATAAATAATAAAATAAATAAATACTAAAAATAGTTTAAAAGTAATAACAATGATAATAATGATTAAGAAAAATAATAAAATAATAAAATAATTAATTAACTAATGGATTAATTAATTAGGTAAGTGATTAATTAAAAATTTATTTAATGGGAATGGTGGCAAGCACTCCCACATGGCCTCCATCCCCATCCCATCCTCAACCCATACCTTGCCCATCCCTTACCCATTCTTTAATTTTTAAAAATTATAATTTCATCAATCTCCCTACACTTTTATAAATTTCATTTCTTCCCCAAAATTTTCCTATAAATAGGGAGCTCTCAACCTTCATTTTTCACAACAATTTTCTAAGGAAGATAAGGATTAGTGAGTGAAAGAATTTGTGGTGGAGAGAGAATTTTTGAATAAATTCTCAATCACCCACTATTTCCGATCTCATTTCTTAGAGATAGTTACAGTGTTCGTAAGGAAGAAGGTAAGTAAATTTTGATTATGTTAGTTTTTTTTTTTTTTAAATTCATACCCGAGTTTATTTTATAAGTAAATTTCAATTATGTTAATTAGTTCCAAAAAATTTCCATGAGTTTATATTTACGCATATTTAATTATACCAGTTCTATCTTTAATATACTTGCATCTATTTTTGGGTTAAGAAATGTTCTAATCCCCTCGGATAAATTTTCAGCATTTCTTTCTATTCAAAAATAAAATTATATATATTTTTAACACAAAAATTGTGTGGCATAAGTTTATTTCTACGTTGCATTTTTTTATGAAAATATGAGTAAAGATGAGATTTTCACGATATTATTTTAAATTGTATAAATTATAATAAGATAATTTTAAAACCCCTTATGGCAACGAAAGTTCAAAGTTACAGATGCTCGGTACCGTAACTTAAAGTTTATATGTATCAGAGTGCACCCACACTGTTTACAGAATGGTTATTTATGTTAGTGGGTTTCTCCTGAATGCACACCTGGTTCCGGACCAGGACTTAATAAGGAAAATCTCACTTAAAGTTTACGTACTTTGATTTAGTTTGGTCGGCCAGTCAGCTAAGTCCAGTCTTCGAACCGCACAACCCAGTCATGGGGGTAAACATGACTTATGTCAAATAGACTTAAGGGTGATTTTTACAATATATGTTTATACATATTTAATTACGTGTACAAAGTTACTAATGATTTGAAGGAAAAGTGTAAGTTTACATGAAAAGGATCATTCTAGTACTTAAATGACGATCTAAGGAAAACGTATAAGGAAAAGTATATGTATGTTTATCATTAAATATTTTTACAATTTTAAAATTAAAAGTTTAATTTAACAATTATAGTATATGATTATAAAATTTTACTGTTGTAATTGATGGTAAAAGTTTTATGCATAAATTTTTAAATTTACATTTATTTAAAAAGCAGTTTTGAAGTTATAGTATTAAATATTGGTTGATGAAAAAATTTTTTACAAAAAAACTCATTTTGGCCACACACTAATAATAATCTTATTTACTTACTGAGCGTTGTCTCACTCCAATCATATTTTTATTTCAGATAACTCTGAAGGGCATGTCGGAAATCAGGTTTAGCAAGCATGCGGGTGGGGATTAGAAAAAAATAAAGATTGATTAGAAATATTAGTATGATTTCAGATATTTATGTTTGTGTAATTTTTCTTCTTTTAAAATAAATGATTGTAATATGGATAATTAGTGCTCTGGTTTAATAAAAAGAATTGAGTTTATTTGCTTCCGCTGTAAATCAGTAGTAAAAAGTTAATATCCCAGCCCCTTTGGGGTTGGGGTGTTACACCCATTGAGTCCCCAACGGTCATATTTTCACCAAAGTCTATATATACTCCCTCATAACTCAAAATTAACATTATGATTAGTTAGAAAATCCTCTCACATTTTCATATCATATTTTCATCTTCCTAAACTTATTTTTCATCCTTTCTTTGTTATTACTTTGAAAAATCATTTTCAAGAGAGTGTTTTATTTATCTTAGACATTTGTTTTACAAATCATAAATCTATTTACTCTCATATTGCATTTATCTTTCATATCCTATTTTGAGAGTATTATTCAAGTTTCTCTCACTTATTTTCTCTTGATAAATATTTTTGGGAAAACTTTTTTATGGTCAATTCTTCGAAAGACTTGAGCACATATATATCATAATATATTTTGTGCTGGGAAAATCCTTTGGCATTTGTGCTCACATTGATGTACATTATTTTGCAAGATCATTAGAAACAAAAACCCTAGCTTCCTTTGAACAAATTTTTGAAAATATTTTGGGAAGAGATCTTTTGGGGTTGAATCTTTGAAATATTCATAGTATACATTTTACTCAAAGATTCCGAAAAGTTACCATTCTCACATTGAGCTTATTTGCATATCATACGTGAGTGTATTTGTGCTTTATTGTTGTACACATTTGCTTAGTGTAAGAATCACATTTGATTGTACACATTTTACTTGATTATCTGTTGTATTCCCTACGGGTTGTCAAAAGAGGGAGACTAGCCCTGTGAATAGTCCCATATTTGCTCAGACCCGGTTAGGAGAGCACTGGACTGGTTTAGACCCGGTTAGGAGAACTAAGTGTACCATATTGGTAAGGTGTTGTAAAAGGTGTGACTCCACCCATAAGTGAGCAATTTAGTGGAATCCTCTTACTTGTGAGCTTGAGACGGGGACGTAGGCAGTATTGGCTGAACCCCTATAACATATCTAGTGTCAGTTTTATTTTTCGCAATTTACTTTTGGCACTTGTATGTTAATATTTATTGCTATGAATGTTTGATACACTGAGATGCTTATATATCCGCTCAGTAGTTTATCTGTTGAATTGGAATGAACTTTAGACAGACCCTAGGTTGAACTATACTGTCGTTGGATTAATTATACCTAGGAAGAAATTTTTAAATACCCAATTCACCCCCTTTTGGGAATACACCAATTCCAACAATGTATACTTCAGTTGTTTGGAACTCTAACGAATCATATCCTAATGACTTAGAAAAAAAAGAAAAAAGTTTGAAGCAAATGAAAATGAGAAACAAGCAAGGGATCAATTGCAAAAAGGAAAGAAGAAAAGGAGAGAAAAGAATAAGAAAAGGAATTAAAAAAAAAAAGGGGAAACAATTGTGTTTTGAAAAGGGCTACCTATTGCCGGGGTCCTAACTAAACAAAAAAGTGGGTGCCTTCTAAAGTGTAGTAGCATGAAAGCCACCATTGTTCATTCATGTACTGGAAACGACTACCTACTACTGGGGTCCTAACTAAATAACAAAGTGAGTGCTTTTTAAAGTGTAATAGTGTGAAAAGCCACCACTACAATGATTTTGAATTAGAGTAAGACCGTGCGGTTGTGTTAGATTAACTGTTGTGATTGAAACTGTTAATGTTTATTGGTAGTCAATCTTGGAATTCTAGCCTTATTTTATGAATGTGAGCTTTGTTACACTCCATTACCTTAGTTGATTTACTAAATGATGTATAAATCTCTCGGTTGATACTTAATTTAGATTAATTTGTTTCTTGTATTCCTAAACTCATTAAGCATATTTTATGACATGTGATTTTCAAAAGTATAGAAATTATGGTTGCTTTTCCCTTGGTATGAATGCATTCACATTATTTACTAGAGACTAGCAAAATGTTAGTTGGTGGGTGTGATTACGCGTCAAAGTTGTGTAATTAGGTGTTTAAAATTATGAATTAAAGATTACAATTTCACTTAAATGCCTAATTACGTCCAATATTTCAATGTTGAGCTCAATTCACAATATTTGAGTTCTTATTCTATATTTGCCGTAAATTTACAAGTTTTTGTACTTAATTATTGGTCTTTTTTGGAAATTAAAGAAGAAAAAAAAAAGAATCAAAAAGAAAAAAATTGAGTCTTCACGCGGGCTGCTAACAACGATGCAACTGGGTCGTGAACAATCAAGGTGGAGGTCATATGTGAAGGCAAAGAAGGAGAATTGGGAGCTAGGCTGTGGCCATGCATGCAACCAAGAGAAAGCCATGTCATGCATGCAAATTAAAAATCGGTTGTGAGTAGCTTAGAAGAAAGAAAAAGGGCTATTGTGATGAACATTTAAAAGAAGTCGTAGGCTTGTCTTGGAGACCGTGCACCAACCATGCAAAAAGTTGCATGGACCATGCCCAAACAAAATGTGGGCTAGAACTGCTTCAAAGAAAGGTCGTGGGCTGGCCATGCGCAGAGACAAGGAAAAAGGAAAAGGGCAGTTGGGGTTTTAATTGAAAAGGGGAGTAGAGCTTTTAATGGGGAAAAAAAAGGGGCTAGGAAGCTAGGGGTTTTTTAGAGGGTTTTAGGTGTGCTTTTGCAGGGCGGCTTTGGAGGGATTTTCGGGAACTGTAAAGGTTGTGCGCTGCACAACTTTGCTGCTATGGGAAGACCTCCACGACTCTCTCATCTCTCTCTCTCTCTCTCACACACACACACACACACACACTTTGTTTAAATTTAAATTCTTGTTTGGGTTAATTTTATTGTTAAGTTCAGTTTGCTTTTTTTATTTAAAGTCATTGAAATTTGAATAGCTTCCCAAGAGGGGGGTGAATTGGGATTTAAAAATTTTTTTCCCCTTAGTCTTAGTTCTTTTGAGTTATAACAGTAATCAAAACTTAAGCACAATCACAAAAATTTATCTAGAGTAATCACAATCAAAACAATATAATCAATCACTCAATCTTTGTAACAATAGCCCTGTATTGATATGAAAATTTGTTGAACTTGTTATAAGCCCTATATCACAATTTTTCTTCTTCCTAATGTCCAGCTTTTAAATAAACTTTCAGATTAATAAGTCAAGGATGATCAACCAACGTAGTCATTTCCGGTTTCCGCAATCAATGTTGATCAATCCAAAACAAATTACCTTCCGATCTATTTAACGACCAAACATTCAGAATTGAATTTTAAAGCAACCACACAGATTATATCTTTTGCTAAAAAATAAAGAGTAAGGAAGAGAAAGAAGAACACAGGATTTTTACGAGGTTCGGCTTCAACACAACCTACGTCCCCGCCTTTGGCAAAACCACCAAGGGATTCACTATCACTGCTCCTTTACCAGGCGGAACAATACCAGTTACAATACTCCTTGGGTAAGGCTAGAGCCCACCTTCTTCAAACAATATCCCTTTGTTTGGTCCAACGATTCAGCATTCGAACCGTCAATCAACTTGTTACAAAGATATAAAACAAGACGTACAAGAACTTGCTCCTCAAAGAGCTGATTAGTACAAACTAAAACACTATGTATTTCAGTAAATTTAGAATATGAATTTCAGAATGAAGCTCTTAGAAACTCATCACCGTAGGTATCTTTCAATGGATGAAAGAATCAACAATCAATGCACAAACTCAGTAAGAAACTCAGTGAGACTTTCAAAGTTTTTCGTGAGTGATGAGAACAATAACACACTTTCAAAATTTCAGTAGGCTTTGAGAGAGTATGAGAGCTGAATTGATTTCTTGGTGTATAAAACAATGATCCTTTAAGGTATTTATAAAGGTAGAAAGACTTCTTGCTTGTTCCCCAAGTTTACTTAGAGTAGTTTCCAAGATTTAAATTTATTTAAGCTTCAAATAATTTAAATTTCAAAAAATATATCTGTTGGAAAATTGAAAACTGCCATGGGCCAGACAACTGTGAAGTCCTGGCAGTCGTCTGTCCATATATTATAACTATAAAATTCATAGGCAGAGAGGTGACAGTCGTCTGTCCCCAAATTGGCAGTCATCTGTCATCAGAATAATTTAGTTTTAAAACAACTCAGTATGGTGGCAGTCGTCTGTTCATATGGTGACATTCGTCTGTCCATGAACAAATCAATTTTTCAATATACACAGAAGGTTGGCAGTCGGCTGACAGAACACTCACAGATGGCTCACTGGTCACTGGCAGTCGTTTGTCCATTACTTGACAGTCGTTTTTCAATCTTCTGACTTGTGTTAAAAACACTTTAAAAACATGCCAGTCGTCTGTCACTAGACAGATAGTCGTCTGTCAGCTGGCTTTTAGACATTTGTGATTTCTCTCTCTTTTGTTTAATTAACTTTGGAATTTTAACTTGAATTAACTCTTGAAAACCATGTTCCAAGATTTTTAAGACTAAGATTTCTAAATGTCTTTGCCTAATGAGCTTCAAAATGAAAAATTCATATTTGAATACACTTAGAAGTACTTACAAAGACTTTGTCCTAAGCTGATTTGATACTTTCTTTGCTTCGAGTCCTTTCAATGTTGTTCTTCAATCTTTCAGACTTCTATAAGCTTTCATTATGGTTCTTTGATATTCAAATGTGACTTTCCTTGTTCCTTGATCCTTGTAAGCTTTCATGTCAAAGTATATATAATTTGAGCAAATCATCTTTGCCTGAAATATTATCGCTCGAAAATTCATTAAATAACTTTACTTTGTTATCATCAAAACCAAGAGTTTGTAAGCCTAACTTGGCCAACAGTCATTGTTGGAATTAATACTTGTTTGAGTATTTTTATTATTGAGTTTAATTTACTTTTATTTAAAGTTAATGTTGAAATTAAATATTTGTTTAAGTTAATTAGTGTGTTAGTTTATTTCATTGTTGAAGAATTTCTTTAAGTTCTCTCTCTCTCTCTCTCTCTCTCATTCTCTCTCTTTCCCTTGTTGTTATTTAGTTGTTTTATTTTACTCGAATGTCATTTTAAATATCTTGCTGAACTTTGCTCTTTATTATTTTACTTTAATGTCATTTTAAATATCTTATTGGAATTTTTTATTAGTTTATGTTTAGTTATTTCTATTTAAGACCTTGCTTGAGTTTAGTTATTGTTAAGTTTAGTTTATTTAGTTAGTTCAACCATTATTAAGTTTAGTTTATTTTTAGATATTGTAGGAGCTATTTATTTTATTCAAGTTATTATTGTGTTGAATTGGTTTATTATTCTGAAGTCATTGTTGGAGTTTAATTATTTTTTTTTTAAATTATTGTTGGTTAACTATTGTTGGATTTATTTTTGTTAAAATTATTGTTTGTTAAACCATTGTTTAAGTTTTAAGCCATTGTTGAAGTCTAAGTTTAGTTTGTCTATGTTTGAAACTGTTAGGTTTAGTTTGTCTTTGTTTGAAACTGATTAATGAGGTTCTTGCTTTTGATTTATTATTTGAATGTTTAATTAGTGAGTTGTTTGGTTGGTTTATGCGTGTTAGGTTCATAGTTTAGGTTTTGTGTCATTTTAATTTCATCACAAACTCTAAAAAACCTCAAGAAATCGAATCTAAACTGTGTTCAGTAAACTGTTTTCTTATTTTCTTCTTTTTATTTTACGCGAGTTTGAAACCAATCTACATTCCCTGAGGAGATGATCTGACCTTTTGGGCTAATTATTACACGACAGAACTCTTATACTTGGGATAACCTTTGCACTGCTCATTTTTAGAGTGAGTCACCGCTTTTGCCCAAGACTGCTTTGGTAAACCTACTTGTAATCACATGCTTCTAACTCCCTCACTCAAGGTTTTGTTCATTCGTTCTACTATGCCATTGTGTTGGGGTGTTTTTGGCATGGTTCTTTCAAGTCTTATCCCATGCTCGTAGCAAAACTTCTTGAATTCTTTGTCTTCATATTCACCCCCATTGTCTAATCTCAACTTTTTGATTTTCAAACCTGTTTCATTTTCCACCATGGTCTTCCATTCCCTAAAAATACCATACACTTCAGATTTATGTCTCAAGAAATAAACCCATACCTTCGTTGAATGGTCGTCAACGAAGGTGACGAAATAGGATTTCCCGCTAGTGGATTTCTTTGGGCTTTTGCCGCTCATCTAAAAGTCGACTCTTTTCTAGTTGTCGAGGATGCAGCTCTCGCATTGGTTGATATTAGTTGACTGAAGACCTGTTATCTTTCCCTTTGAGTTTATGATTTTCAAGCATTTTTTCACTCATGTGACCGAGTCTCTGGTGCCATAGGTTTGAATCTTCTTTCCCTACAGCAACAAAAATTGACATGTAAGCATTTGTGGTCATATAAAAAGTACATGTTTTCTTACCGTGCAAGTATATCATTACTCCTTTGGAAATTTTCCAACTGTCACCACAGAAGGTTGTAGTGTAACCTTCAACTGCAAGCTGTCCAATAGAGATTAAATTTTTCTTGAGATTTGGGATATATCTGACATCAGTCAAACTCCAAGTGATACTTGTCAAATTTAATTTTGCTTCTCTTTTTCCTACAATTTCATCAGGTTTGTCATTACTAAGATAAAAATTACTAAGGTTACCGGGTATATACCTGCCAAGAATTTCTTTATTGTCTATCGCATGAAATGAGGCTTCAGAGTCTAATATCCAAGACTCTCCCTTCCTTTCCAAAAAGCATAGCAATACATCTCCTTCTCCTGAAGAAGAGGCGACATTTGCTTTAGTCTTATTTTCTAGCTCCTTCTTCTGTGATCAACATTAATTTTTGTAGTGTCCAGTCTTGCTACAATTCCAACACTCGATCTGATTTTTTCTCTGAGAGTTGTTGGAATTTCCTGGAGCACTTTATTTGGATTGTCAGCTTCCCGATCTTTCACGTTTGTGAGGAAAATTTCTATTTTGGTTTCTGCCCCTGGTCTGTTTCTCATCTTGTGTGACCAAGGCGTGCCCTTGGGGGAAATGGATACTAGCATTTTAATCATAAAGGGGAGAGAAAATGGATACAAAAATAGAAGGAGGCCGCAGACTTCGTCTACGACATTACATTTTGGAGATAATATTAAATAATCAAAATTTTAGAAAATTGCCAAGCTTCGTCGACGAACACAGGGTTTCGTTGACGAAAATATTCAGAATTTCGTCGACGTACACAAGGCTTCGTCGATGAGAAAATACCGAGAGACGGTTCGGGTTTCTTTGAATTTCGTCAACCAACACAGGGCTTCGTCGACGAATTTATTGAAGGATTCGTCGACGAAGTGACGTGTCTCGTCGATGAAGTGACGTGTCTCGTCGACGAACCTGGTCCTATAAATAGTGGAAACCCAGGATTTTTGTCATTCTCTCGCCGCTCTCTCTCTCTCCCCTACGACTCTCTCTCCCTTCTCTCTTCATTTCCGGCCCCACTAGTCGCCGGATCGATGATCCGAAACTACCATGACGCTCTTGGTGGAGTTCTCTACACATCTACTGGAGCGGATTGTCGGGGAAACAGAGTTGGAAATCATCCCAATTTCAGGGTAAGGCCCTTTAGTCTCCTTTTGGCCTTGTAGTAGTTATAGGAAATGATACAGGCAGAAAAATATTGATGTTTAGTTATAGCAAATATTGGTTTCAGGGTGTTTTGTAGGAGGCCCTGCAGGTATCGGGCTAGAGTACAGTGGGGGCTTTTTAGAGTTAAGGTAAGAGATATATGCTATGCTATGAAATTTCTAAATATTATTCTGTGTATTTATTTATGAAAATTATGTACTCAAGTATGGTGTGGCTTGAGAAATATGTATGTAGTATGGGAGTATGTTTTATGAATTGTAGTTTCATGATTTTATGTATTTTAGTGCTATGATTATGTGAATTACAGTACCATGATCTTACGAATTTTAACACCATGATTATACGAATTATGGATACAGTATTATGATTACATAGTTCCAGTATTATGATTTACAGAGTTTAAAGCATGTCATGATTCCTATTACCGTAACATTCAAAGTACACAGACAGAGCATTTATAGAATATATAGACAGTTATACAGAGATAGCATCGAGATGCTACAGTTATAGTATGTACAGAACAGAAAGATAGCGTTATGGTAATTTTGAAAATATGATGAAAATAGTGAAAGTGTATATATATGAATACGTATATAGTATCAGACCCTATTGGATCGTACAGTTTACAGAGCACGGTACCGTAGCTATATGTAATATACGGTTTACAGAGTGCAACCACCTATTCAGATAATAGGTTGTAGGTCGATCGTATAGTGCGCTTGACGTGGACAGGTTCCCCATCAGATATGGGTAGAGGTGGGCAGATCGACCGAGGGAGTATAGTGATTTACCTGGTCGGCCAGCCAGTGTAGATCCTGTCTACGGGCCGCACAATCCTGTCATGAGGGGTTAAATCATGACATACAGATATCCACAGGGAAAATTTTACATTTTTTATTATGTATATTATGATTTACAAAGACCAGGGAGTTACTTATATATGTTAAAAGTATTTTGAATAGTAACTTAAATACAGATGTTTAAAATGACATGAAAATGGTAATGAATATTATGATTTGTACTGTATTTATAGATCCAGATATGCCTGATTATATGGAAACAGATTTTTATAATATGGTGACTCATTTGCCACACACTAGTAATAGCATATATCGTCTTACTGAGCGTTGGCTCATCCCAGTGTTGAAACCTTTTTCAGGTGATCCGGGTAGGCGAGCAGATCGGGCTCGCAGGTAGAGGGGCATCTATGGTGCCCTGACAGCTAAGTGAGTACAGTGGAGGGTTTTTGCATTTGCCTTAGCTAGCTGAGGGCAATTTTGGGGATTTAGTATCTCATGTATATATTCTTTTGGGAAACGCGATAGCACTCTGGTATTGTACAGTATGGTATATCATTAGGTATGGAAATGTTTATTTGTATTATGTTTCTCGCTGCTTAGGATAATATTATGGTATCAGAGTATGATAATTATTACAGTGGGTAAAAAAATCATGTTAATTAAGCAGGTCATTACAAAACATATCCATAGCACGACCCGTACGCCGAAAAACATATAAAAATCTCGGCCCGTACGTCGGTTTTCCATTATAAAAATCCATATCTTTATCATATTCTCTGAAAACAGTATTTAATAATAATTTCCACTCATGCCACATGAAATAGGTTTTTCATATATTTAACATACCATCATTTTTAGCATTATTTCCTAAATATAAAACATATTTAAATATATTTATTTTCCTGAAATCAAATGATGTAATAATATACATACTTTTCATAAAATACTAACTTAATTTATCCCCTTACTTGATTCCTGAAAAGCCCCTAAGAGAAATACTGTTGCACCCGTAGGGTTCTCCGCTCAACATCCTGAAAATGATATTCCCCAGAACTAAAGTTCAGTATTTCTACGCGTACTACGCTTTCCACAACTATAAAATAGCCAAATATTGAGTAGAAAGTCTTACCCTGGATCTGGGATGAATTCCGAACTCGACCCACCGACAATCCACTCTAGCAAATATGCAAAGAACTTTCCTAAGAGTGTCGTGGTGGCTTCGGATCGTCGATCCGGCAAAGAATGGAATCAGAAAATTAGAGAAAAGGTTGGGGAACCGAAGGGAGAGAGAAGGGAGGATTTTGCGCCGAATTTCTATCAAAAAATCATGTGTAAAACTATTTATACTCCGACCTTTGTTGACGAGCCACTTTGTTGACGAGCCACGTCACATCGTCAACGAGGTCATAAAGGAAGTTCGTCGACGAACTCTGTTTCTCATCGACGAAATTCAGAAATGAGAGAATTGCTCTTCGGTATTTTCTTGTCGATGAAACGTACACTTATCAACGAGCCCAATTGTAACTTTGTCGACAAGACCTACTGCCTTATTCTTTTCCTTTCCAATTTCTATTTCCTCCCTCTCTATTATCATTTAAATATTATAATTATTCGAGTCACTACATTATACAATTTTAATCTTCCTCTTTTTAACCGCTACAATTTTTCCATCCTCGACATGTCAAAATCTTTAGCCTCTCTTTAACTTTTTTTGACATAGATACTAGTTTATCATTTATAGCCATATGTTTAAAGTTGTATTTTTTTTAACCAAAATTTTTGAAACACTTAGAAGTTCCTTTTTCCAAAAATTTTAAAAACCATGAACTCCGGGGTTAAAAAAAATACATTAAAAAAAAATAAAAGTGACCTAGTGCATGAATTTCTATTTTTGAAAAATGAAACAATTAGTAGAAATTTTTTTTAAAGAGTTTTCTTTTTCTCTTTATCATTCCGCTGAAAAAAGAGAGAAGAAACAGAGATAAAGTCTTCGACGGGTCATAGTCGCCTGGCAGAAGACAACCCAGTTGAATTTCAATGGACGAAAAACCTATGAAACCCTAAGCTGTCCTTACCGGTCCCTCCCCGACGTCCAAAACACATTTGTGTTCTCGCCTCCTCGTGAACGCAAAACCAAAGTCAATCACCGGAACAGATATCAATAGTTCGTTCTTTCCGCTCCCAGATCTCGTCTGTACAGATCTGATGCCAAGAAGGTAACATTTTCTTCTATAATAAAGTATAAACGACATTAATTATCATAATCATCACCATCGTCGATTTGTTTTTCTTTAATTTAAAATTTGATCGTTTATTTTGCCGATGTATTCTTAGTGGTTATGCGGATTATTGAATTGCTTCGTATTACATTTTTTCATTTTGTATTTTTAGTTGTCTGTTTGGGGTCATAAAGTCGGTTGTTTATTTGTTATTTAATTTCATTTAATCCCTTCTATTTGGACGGCAAACCCATGAGAATCGTAATTGTCTTTCGGCCATTTTGACGCTATATTCTTGTATTTGGGTATAGCACAAGAACATCAGTTGATGTTAATATCAAGTTTCTATCTCGCGTCATATACTCTACTTCTCTCTCCCCCGTTCTTGCTTGGACGTGAATTTGTGGTTGTTTTGATTTTTATGGTTTGGATTATTTTGAGGTATTCACAATCTTAACGATTCTAGGAATGACCTAGAAACTTTGGAGCACAGGTTCCGGAACTTTCAAAATTTAGAACAATTTTTTCATTGGGGTTCTTTGGGTAAGATTTATTACTATTTCCCGAATATTTACAACTTTTCTTGCAAGAGAGTTATCTGCTTTTGTCTTCATGTAGCTCACCCTGCCACTAAAAAATACTGAAGGACAGTGAGCCTTAGGATTCTTTGTTGATGTTTCAGTATTTCTCACTCTTAACAGTGTCATCATCCCATGAATCAAGCTTTTAAAGCACAATATTTGAAGTGACAGATTCACAAAAAAAGGGAGAATATAATTTTTTTCATTTGTGGTTATAATTTTCAATAAAGCAAAATAGTTAATTGGAAAGATGTTGTTTGTTACAAACATTATAAATTTAACCTGATGATAACTTAATCTCTTTTCACCTAGTTAAGGGGAAAAATGATGTTAGCAGTTCCTTTTCAATAATAACAAACCATAAAAAACTCCTAATATGCATGTGCTTATAAAGGTATTATTAATTATAGCCATTACTTAAAATACAAATGGGATAAGTGTGGATAGATTTATTGTTTTTCAGGTTGGTTTAAAAAAATTGAATCTTAGAATGGTCTTGCCCACATGCATGTGGCTTTGACACTTTATAATATTTAACAGATTTATTTTAAGTTATATACTATTTGCAATAAAAAGGAAGTAAGGATATCTATTCCTTGTTAATATAAAAAATTTTCCACTTTTTATCTGTTTTATGGGTGACATTTCTCACTTTGTTGTTTTTGTACCACATGTAACTTAATCTCCCGTTCGACTTGTGAATGATTTAGGATGCTATAAGTTGCTGCTAAAATTTCGCCAATATCATGTTTATTACTTGACGTCAAAGAATGGAGGGCATGGGGTCCCATGTCTGATTTTGGAATGGGGGCATGAGGGTATCTTTGAGCTACATGCATACATCTAGTTATCTTCTTCCAGTTAATGATTTAAGGCCTCCCAAAAGAAATATATACATTATGGGCTGGCATGAATTCTGTGAAAAGAAGGCGTGTTTGTATTATGTATGTTCAATGATTGAAGGACATGTATGTGTTTGGAACTTTTGTTTAGTTGATGTTTTAAAACTCTATGGATAGCAGTACCGGTAACGACAATGTTTCATTGCTAGTTTTTACTCTGAATACAATAACTTTCTGAATGTTAATGGTCCTTTGCTAGAGGTACTGAAGTGCATAACCAATTTTGTTATGTTCATTTGTTCATCTTGAAGGAAGGATAAGCTAAGGAGATTGTTGCATTTGCAATATGATTGAAGTAGCTAAATTTAAACTGATCTGGTGAGGTTCGAATTCAACCATAATATTGAATATTGTGATATTGTCAAAAGGCAACTTGGGAGCTTGCATAGTTTCTCTTTTCCAATGTGAGGCATGAGTAGTCACATATAAAAAGTTGTTGCAGATGGCATCTATAGGTTTTATTATCAATAACTTCTTTTGAAGGGCAAAACCGCAATAGGGGAAAAAATCATTGCACTTCTCTGCTTTATTGTGAGAGATGAATATTATTTAACGTACATGGTTATGGTAGTATGACGCTTGCACATATTTTTCAAGTCATAAAAAGTTCTATTAGTGCATTTTATATTATACCTGTTCTTATTGAAGAAAATAGAAACTCTAAGGATGGATTTTGAAGTGCTTGTGAAATGTTAATGGTTGCAAATTGAAATAATATGGACTAGAGAGTGTACAGCTCTGTTTTTGGGTGTGTATATCTGCATGGCATTATTGCTTTCTTTTCCTTTCTTTCCTTCCTTTGTGCCATAAGTTATCCATGGATCATATTTTTTTTCCACATGCCATCAAATAACATATATATATATATATATATATATATTTTGTTTAGGTTTGAGATTTATTGTATTCATTATTTGCTCATTTATTAAGTTGTAATGTGCTTTGGTATTATCTATTTCGATATGTGTTTGAGCTGAATGAGTGTTTATGCCTGCATCCGATCTGCAGATTAGATGTTGCCTGTTTGTATAGAAGCTGTATTTTTCAGCACTGAAACTTGTGACACATGTTTGATGGATAATGACTATTCTGATGGATAATTCTTTGGATCTTTCATCAAGGGAGCGTGCTCAGCGGCTTTACAACAAGGTATGCTACATATACATATATATTATTTTGATTTTGGGCGCACTTGATCAACATTTTAAATGTCACATAGTATATATTCACTTTAAGCTACTTCAAAAGTTCATGTATTCAATTTCATGTCTTCAATTTTGTTAACTTGCACTGATTGAATTACAGTTTTTTTTGGAAAGTATTTTACAATGTTGAATATTGATTAATCATGATTGGATTTTATGCATGCATTCCATGATCACATAAATTGGTGGAAAAAGGATTCATAAAGCCAATCCCACCTAGTGGGACTTAAGGTTTGGTTTTGTTGTTGTTCTTGTTGTTGGATTTTTATGCATGCATTCATACATAAAAAATAACATTATTAGTTATATTTATTTCTTGGTGCATCTATTTTTCATTTCCCTTTTAATAGCATCTTTTGTTTGTTTTACTGATTAATGGACAACTTTCTAGTACAAATGTTTATGTATTGCAAAATTATTTTTAGTTTTGCATTTAATAATTTAGTTGGTAAATCACATTCTTGGAGTTAGAAATTAATTTAGGAGGAATTGATTGTTGAAGCTTCTGCAGAAGGCCCAAATAATGGTAAATACACATTGAAAATAATAGTTGTATAATTCTACTCTCTCTCTTTCTCTCACGCCCTACATTTTTCCCCTTAGATGGTTGTTCCATTAACAGTGATAGTTGCTGAAGCCTTCTGATCGGTTTTAGTAATTTTTCCTTTTCATGTTTAATAAAAAATCATACCACTTTCTCTTATGTAAATACATATTGGAAACGATGTGCAGTAGTGGTGTTATGGAAAAAATGATGTGGGAAAGTAGAAAGAAGAACTTCACAAAATACATCTATTATCTGTCAGGACTCTATTTAATGTCTGCATTCAGAAACTGGATGAACTTGGTGAGAAAGTTTTCCAGGTTAAGATCTTTAAGTATATTTAAAATCATTCAAGAATACCAAACATGGGCAAATATATGTTGGTTGGCGCGTTGCTCTCTCCACTCCTCTGGATTTAAAAAATTGATTTTCCTTAGTTTTTATATTTAAGTAAGTTTTTTTTTTTTTTTTTAATTTTTTTATTTACCTTCTCTTCTTGTTTTAGTTATTAGAGCAAGCCCATGCATTAAAAATGACTTTTCTTATGAAACACCATAAAGTTAAATTTTTTGTTGTTTTTCATTGATTCATTCCTTTAAAAGTAAAGTACAATTTTTCATTAAGTTTTTCTTGTTTCGTCTCCTTATTATTCTTAAAGAAAGCATGCATAAGAAATTTTTATTGTTAAACATGTAAACTTAGATCATAAGCATGAATTTCAAATTTTAAAATATTTTTGTGTCCTCTTATCTTACTTTTGTATGTAGCTTTAGTTTTGAGTCCCATAATGAGTGTTATAGCTTAACTTGATACTTGATAGAGGTGGAATAGTTAGATCATGGTATATCTTGCTTATATGGCCAGTTTTCCTTTTATATCAAATCTATGAGCTAAATAGATTATGGTAGGATTTAGACTTACAAACTTGCTTTGAAGGTAAGTGCCATTCCAATTATCAGCATGGATGATCCATATTTGTTGAAGTTTCAATGTATTTTACCATTTCACTTGTTTTACATTTATGCAAGTCATTAGGAATTGACTTTTCAAATTTTGCATTGAACCTTACGATTCGATTTTATTCTTGATTCTTGATTCTTGATTCATGACATTGGGATTTCGATTCACAATTCGAATTTCAATTTGAAAACTATGCCTCTCACCACAAAAAACATGACAATCAAGGTCTTCCATGCCATTCTCTCCCTCTCTTTTCTCAACCTCCTTCCCCGTCCAAAGGGCAAGTCTTTGAGCGATGAAGGCATGACCCAAAGTACTCTATAGAGCCTCCATAAGGTACTCCACAAATAAAGCCTGCACAATAAATTCTCTTGCTGCCCTGTCGAGTACATGTAGTTGTCAGTTTTCTGATCCTCTTTGCAGAAGGAACACAGGCTTACTTCTGTTGCTCTACTCCTCCAAAGATTGTCCTCTTAAGGATAGCGTCCCCCCCCCCCCCCTCCTCTCCCGCCAAAAAACTGTGCACCATAGAGGACCAACGATAAACTTTCATGGAACTGCAATAGATAAAGATACAGGCATATGGCTCCCACGTTTCTTGTCTTCTTTACAGAAGAAGCGTAAGATTACGTCTGTGGTATCTCTCCAACGGTTGTCCTCCATGAACATAGCTAACAATCTGTACACCATAAAGAATGCCTCTTTTGGGATCTTTAGAAAGCTAGATAGCTGCACAGGGTAGGTACCTGAAACAAGGCTGCTAAGGACTTGGGTGAGGAAAAGCCTATTTCTGTTAACTACACTGTTAATTCTGGCATCTCTGCTTTAATACTGGGTCATGCTGTACGGATGTGCTAGAAAGAAATCCATATGGTTGAACCTTTCAATCCTGCATCAACCAATGAAAAAGTGGGACACCAATGAGTTGCTTTTGATCACCTTGAACGTTTCATACAGAAGTTTCTGTGCATCCAATGTTGGTCTATACAGTTTCTGGTAGGGCTCCTTCGTAGCTACACCCATGCATCCAACCACAGTCTGTTGATGCTTCTGTTTCCGATCACGCCGAATGTTTTAAGAATTCAACCTTAATTTAGGAAATCCCTTTCCACAGTCTAATTCCTTAGGTAAATACAACCTCTTTGGAAACCCAACCTCCTTTCTCATCTCGAAATTTAGATGATGTAACTTTTTTCAAGTGATCATTTTTTCTACTGCAAACCTTCATAGTCATTTCCCTATAATGCCTCATTGAAAAAGTGCTAGCTTCTGAACTCCCAAATTAACATTTTTCATTGGTATTTATTTTTTCTTTTCTTCCCTATGGCTAAACTTCCTGCAGGAAGTCACCTTGAAGCTTTTCTAGTCTCTCTGCATCTGATGCTGGAATGGTAAAGGAGACACAAAGTAAGTGGGTATACTTGACATTGTATTTATAATGAGTATCTCTACCGCCTTTTGCAAGGTACTGTTCCAACCTGCAAGCTTCTTCTTGAGCCTCTCTATCTCCAGTTCCTAAACCGCCTTACCCTTTATGAGTAGCTCCTGGAGGTAGATTGAGGCAGCAAGTTCGAAGTTTAACTCCTTCCGCAACTTAGGTCCTCTTGAATCTCGACTGCCATCTCTCTCTCTCTCTCTCTCTCTGTGTCTTGTCTCCCCCCCTCCTGCAGGCGCCCCCTTAGACATGTCACAGACTTGACCTTCATGAAAATGCGTCTGAAATAGGATGGTTAAACCGTGTTGGGCAGGTTAAGAATCTTCATACATCAGTTTTTTCCCCCTAATCTATCCGAAATTTGTCTTTATTGTTTTTTGAAACCGCTTTTATCCACACTTTGTTGACATTTGTTCTGCAGAATGTTGAGTTGGAGAGTAGGCGCAGGAGGTCAGTCCATGCAAGAATTCCTTCGGATCCCAATGCATGGCAACAGATGCGGGAGAACTATGAAGCAATAATCCTTGAAGACCATGCATTTTCTGAACAACATGAAATAGAGTATGCTCTATGGCAATTGCATTATAAGCGAATTGAGGAGCTACGTGCACACTTCACTACTGCTCTAGCCTCGACAGGTCCAAATGCATCTCAGAGCGGGAAAAGCTCTAGTTCTACACGACTGGACCGAATTACAAAAATTCGTTCTCAGTTTAAAGCCTTCCTTTCTGAAGCAACTGGATTTTATCATGATCTAATGCTGAAAATCAGAGCGAAATATGGTCTACCTCTTGGATATTTCTCAGATGATTCCGAGAATCAGATGGTTATGGCAAAAGATGGAAATAAGTCTGCTGAGACAAAGAAAGGCCTGATTTCTTGCCACCGTTGCCTGATTTACCTAGGTGACCTTGCCCGATATAAAGGCTTATATGGGGAAGGTGATTCCAAAGTTAGAGATTTTGCAGCTGCATCAAGTTACTACATGCAAGCCTCTTCACTTTGGCCTTCAAGTGGCAACCCTCATCATCAGGTTCTTTTCTTTCAGCCATTGTTGTCATGGTTGTATGTTAGGCTGCCAGAGTTTTCTTTTCTTTGTATTTGGTGGTGCTATTGTCAAAAAACTCTTGTTACCAACACATTCTCTGCTCATTTGCAGCTTGCGATTCTGGCCTCCTATTCGGGAGATGAATTGTTGGCAATTTACCGCTATTTTCGGAGTTTGGCAGTTGAGAGCCCTTTTTCTACAGCAAGGGACAACTTGATTATTGCGTTTGAGAAGGTACTTCCTATTACAATCACCACATGGCTTGTGTATCCTATTTTCTGTATTGAGTAAATGACCTAAAGATTGCATTTATTGATGGGAAAAAAGGAATGAAAGGAGATGCGAAGAAAGTATGCCTCCTATAGCATATAACTGAATTTTATTACATTTTACAATGGCAGAACCGTCAGAGTTATTCCCAGCTTCATAGTGAGGTCAAGTCTTCTCCAGTTAAATCTGCACCCATTCGAATGACTGGGAAAGCAAGAGGAAAAGTTGGGGCGAAACTTCCCTTTAAAGAGAATAAAACAGAAGCCAGTTCTATAGAGGAACGGTCATCCAGCACATCTGAAACTTTCAAAGCCTTCAGCATTCGATTTGTCCGACTAAATGGAATCCTTTTTACACGTACAAGGTATTCCATTTTCATCATTAGATTTTTTGGGTGTTCCATATACATTTTCTTATTAACACTTGTTTATTACCATCTTTCTTCAGTCTGGAGACATTTGGAGAAGTTTTCTCTATGGTTAGGGATGATTTGCTTGAGCTTCTTTCCTCTGGGCCAGAAGAGGAGTACAATTTCAGTTCTAGTGCCACAGAGAGTGGATTACTGATTGTAAGGCTTATAGCCATTCTTATATTCACAATTCACAATGTGAATAGGGAAACTGAAAATCAGTCATATGCTGAAATTTTACAACGTTCAGTTCTCCTTCAGAATGCATTTACTGCCATCTTTGAGTTTATGGGGCACATTATTGAGAGATGCATACAGTTGCATGATCCTTCAGTTAGCTATCTATTGCCTGGAGTGTTGGTTTTTGTAGAATGGTTAGCCTGTCATCCAGATATTGCTGCTGGAAAAGAAGTGGAAGAGAAACAGGCTTCAGCTAGGTCGTTCTTTTGGAACCATTGTGTCAACTACTTGAACAAGCTCTTGTTGAGTGGGTTGATGTTCACAAATGAGGATGAAGATGAAAGTTGTTTCTTCAATACGAGTACGTATGAAGTAGAAACTGCCAACCGGCTTGCATTAATGGAGGATTTTGAATTGAGAGGATTTCTGCCTCTTCTTCCTGCACAACTTATTCTTGATTTCTCCAGGAAGCATTCTTTAGGAAGTGATGGTACGATCAAGGAGCAAAAAGCCCGCATTCAGAGGATTATAGCAGCTGGGAAGGCTCTTGTGAATGTTGTTCAGGTTGGGCAACAGGGAATATATTTTGATCGGAAGATGATGAAGTTTTCTATTGGTGCTGATCCTGAAATTTCAAATGATGTTGTGCTCACTAGTCCTTTGGAAGTGCCTGCAATAAATGGTATGGGCCAAAAACATCCCACAGAGAAAAAAGTGAATTTGGGAGTTTTGCTGCCAAAAGGACAGCAGCTACATGTTGAAGGTGAAGACGAGGATGAGGTTATTGTCTTCAAACCATCAATGACTGAAAAGCAAGCTGATATGAATGCCTCGGGTGGTGAGTTTGGAAGTTATGTTGGGTCATTGTCAGAGCTACATGATGGCAAGCAAGTACGAAATGCTTTTGATTTGAATTCAAGGCCACCTACATCCGTTAATGTTGTTTCCCATCAGCTGCAACCAATCCAACCAAGTATAGGTACATCGAAGTGGCTGGTGGAACAAGCAGCTTCCGTTGCCACTAGTTCGAACAATTTGAGCTTTGTGGAGAATGGACTCCCTATGAAACCAGAGTCAGACGGATTAGGAGTATTGGATCCTGCTCCATTTCTTTTTCCACATTCTTTTAGTCCCAGTGCAGGCACTGTGTATTCTAGTCAGGTCCCTGAAACAGTAATACCATCTAAGTTTGATTCAATTATGTTTTCTGGACCCAGTTTTGATACTCTGCCTGCTGTGTCATCTTCCACCATGCTGGCAAGTGCAAGGAAGAATCCAGTGAGCCGACCAGTTAGGCACTTTGGTCCGCCACCTGGATTCAGCCCTGTTCCTCCGCAACAGATTGATGAGTCCTCACCAGCTCTTTCAAAGAGTGAGAATCCACTGTTGGATGATTATAGTTGGTTAGATGGCTATCAGTTGCCTTCATCAATTGAAGCCACTGGTTTCAAGAATCACAACCAGCCGGCAAAAACATACCACCATGCTAACAGCAATAGTTTAGCAGGAACCCTATGCTTTCCGTTCCCTGGAAAACAAGTTCCAACTACACAGGTCCATGTTGAAAACCAGAAATGGCAGGATTATCAGTTTCTTAACCATCAGAAATTACACCAGGAGCAGCAGCTGCAGCTGCAGCAGCAACTTCAGAAAGGAAGTCAGCCATTTACCCCGCTGCTGGAGCATCAGGGACAGCCTCTTTGGGAAGGTCGTTTCTTTGTGTGATATCGTTATGACAACGTAAATGGTAAGATGCCATTTGTCAGTGACACTATTCTTTGCTTATGAGTGTTTCACTTGATATTAGTGCATGATTTTGTTAAACAACTTTTATTTTGTCATAAAACTTTTATTTTGTCATAAAGTTATCTTTATATTTTTGTCAACAATTTTTTGCTGATTCTTCTTCTTTGTTGAGGTTAAGGCGTCTGTTTTGAGAATCCTCTGGCCTGGTGCTGCCAGTTCAGCCTCTGCCTTTGCATCCTGCCAATGTTAATTCAATTTTTGTTCAAGCATGGATGGTATCAGTGTGTTGCAGACACCAGCTCGTGAACAGGTCTCTCTCTCTCTCTCGTACACGCGTTTTATTATTCTCAATTTATTTCCTTCATCACCAGTGTTATACCAAAAGTAGTTTTGCACTTAATGTGTCATTGCTTACATTACATTGTTATGCCTTAGTTTACTGCTTGCTTTCATGGTTGGATGCATATTGTATTATAGTTGAAATTTCCTGACATTCTGTTCCTTACGTAAGAGAAAGTGTTGGAATCAAATCCAATTGGGTAAAATCAAGTTTGCATTTGTTCTCTGTATATTTAAATTTTGGTTTTGGCCCAAACATTTTGCAAATATAAACATATCTCACATTTTTTTATGAGGTTGCTAAATGGTTTTATGGAGTTGTTTTCAACCTGTATATTTAATAATTTTTGGCCTTTTAAATGTTTCTCATGTTCTGTCTGAAGTATTTGTAAGTTATGTTTGACATTAGAGCTGGAGATTTCTGTTTGGTATCATTGCTGTTTTCTATTTTTTTTTCTTTTTTTGTACAGTGAAATTACAGACTATAAAAACGCATTTGTTCATGTTGTTAGTTTTCTATATCTGTTGCCGGTTTTCAGCAGTTCGCGAAAAAACTGAAAAACAGGTTTTATGGTATTCAATTGTTTTGCATCTTGTTGCCAGAAATTTAAATAGCTAGAAATATTTTTTTTGGATTAAATCATTTATTTTATATACTTTGAAATTCAAATTAAAAAATAAAACGATAATATGAATTTAAATATAATTAAAATAAAAAAATACATAAATTTCACAAAAAAAAATAAAGTCAATTACAAAATATTTTTACTATTTTTTAATTATCAAGTAAAATTTGAAAGTATAACAATTAAGTAAAACAATTATAATAATTTTTATTTTTATTATAATATTTTTTAAATATGTATTATTTATAATTTTATTATTTGATCATATTTTTATACTATTATTTGATTAAAAAATGAAAAGAGCATTTTTTTAATTAAGTTTTTAATTTGTGTTAGTTTTATAAATGTTGACCAAATAGGTGGTTGTTTTCTGGTATTTAGTTTCTATTGTGGTTTTTGGTTTTCATTTTTGGTTTTTGTTTCTTTAATTTTTAATAGTACCAAATGGCAGCCCCTTAAGCATTGCTTTAAATTTTATTTTATTTGGATAAAATAAGAGATTTTATTAAAGAGGACAAGGATTAAAAGGAGCATAAAAAATCGTCCTTAGAAGATAAACAAACAGAAAAGCAAAGGAAATCAAACCAGCACTGCTTGCCGATCACGTTGTAAATCTGAAAAGAAACTTCACTTGAAACAGCCTGCTGCAAAAGCCCATTATGAGGCCTTATGTTGAATCCTATTCCAAAGCAAAGATGAAGACACCCACTATCCTTTGAAAATGTGGGCATTTCTCTCCAACCATAACTCCTGCAAAACAGCAAAAATTGCGCACCTCCACAAAGCTGACCCATCTTTACCCCTTCCAGAACCTGAAAATGAGATGGCCAAAAAATCCTCCACCAACTCCAAACACACCCAACTCTGCCCAAATAAAAAGATTATTCCATATGCTCTAAGAAGAGGAACGATGGAGGAAGATGTTGAGATGCAGATTCTGAAGTATCAAAACAAATCAAAAAAAATCTGCAGGCAAGTCTTGAAAGGCCTTCTATTCTGCAACTGAGTGTCAGTGTTAACTCTATTAAGAGCAACTAACCAAATAAAAATCTTACATCTTTTGAGGGGATGTTGGCTTTCAAACTAGAACTATGGAGGACCTGTTTATATGGGTCAGACTTATAAGAGTACTCCCTCGAAGAATAAAAAATCCCTGAACAAATGTCCTCCCTCCTATCAGAAGGAAGATGACCCTCCAACTAACATAATAATGATTGAGCTACAACATCTCACTTCCATTGAGAACCCTATGAAAATGGGAATCCCATGAGAAATTCTCCATGTTTTAAATGAAAAATGAAGAAATAGTTTCATTTTGTAAAGAGGGCAGTTTATAGTCTATACATATGAGGCAAAGAAGTGCAAAGCGAAGAATCCCCTAGGTGGATGAGAAGTGCAAATAGGTTCATTTCACATTTGGTTTTGCTTTAAATTTTAAAATTTGGGCCATAGGGTCGCAAAGTATAACTTCCTATACTTAAAATTTGATTCAACTCTTATTTAGATTCATGGAAGAGCAATGTGTACATCTCAGTTTAATTATGCACCCAGAAGACAAAGCTTCCTCAACCTCAACTGATTGGGAATATCTCTTTACTTTCCCTATTGTCTGTTTGTGGCTTGGCTAGTTCATGTGCACTACTTTATATCAAGATTTTCCTCTGTTGGCACTGCTTTTACCATCTCACGGTAGATGGTATCTTTTTAACAGTTGATGCTCTATTTATTCTCTACTGGTTTCATGTGTGCGCGCTTAAGCCCAGTCCTCTGAATTGGCTTTAATTTTATTATTATTTTTTAAAAATATGCTTAGTTTCAAGCCCTTTCTAATATGTCTATTTTTTCAAAAATATTTTATTGACTTACTATTTATATCAATTGTTTGAATTTATAAAGCTTGTACTTGTTCATCTAGAATTTCTCAATTTCATCTAAAGCTTTGGGGATGTTTTATCTCAAAAATTGCGTGTAATTTTGTGAAGTGACTGATATTTTCACCTCTTTTTTGGTCACATAATTGTAAGCCAGGGTGACTTTGCTGCTGTGCATGAGCTGTGTCTTCCATGTTTTTGGTATGGGGGGTTATACTTCTGAGAACTTGAATGCCGTCTTACATTCAGTATATTCAGATTACATTGCACTAAAGTTCGCTTGTTATTCTTACAGCTTGTGTTGAGCTTTCCAGGCCGGCAGATGGAGATTATCAGAGGAATGAGTATTCGAACTGGGAAATTTGGTGGGCGAAGCACATTGTGTGGCTGGTTGGGATTGGCAAATAGCGTTCGAGGAGGTATCTGATGGCGATTTGTCTTATGTTTGAAGTTGGGTGGAATGAAGAGAAGTGCTAGCTATTGTTCTTTACCATAAAGGCAGAAATATCTGTCAGAAGTGAATGTTAGTAGTCCATTGCTATAAATTGCATAATCTGTGATAGCAGGCAGCTGAATAAATTAAGGTAGATGGATGTATGGGCAGTTTGTGAGGGCTGCCTACAAGCTTCAAGCGATCAGAGTTTGATATAGTTATGAAGAAGGGTTTGATTTAGGCTTATATTATGGTGGTTAGATAATAAGTATGCGAGGAAAGACACATTTGGGTACATGTAATCCAATGTCAATGACTTTTGTTTATGGTGTTTCAGTGAGATTGGAAACCTGTTCTATGTTGCGGATACTGCAGTACGTGTGGGTAAGCTGGAAAGCTGTTCGTTTGGTTTTTGAACTTGCTTCCTCTTTCTTTATTCCTCCATTGTGTGAATGCGGTTATAACAAGTAACCTGTATTTCTAGCTTTATTGGTTGACTTTTCTTTCTGCTTTTTCCCATTTTCAGTTATTGAAAATTACAAGTCTAGCCCCATGTGTGAATTTGCATGTTTGGGACATTCTTAAAGTGTGCCCCCTATTGATTTCCTTCCCTTTAATTGGAACGGTGAGATGTATTTGTGTCCTTACTTTAGAATGCACGTCAGGCTGAATGCTTGTGTTGATCTGTTGATATTTAAATACTAAAGTTTACCGCATGGGTTGACAATGAAACAGCTCAAACATGATTAGTTGGCTGCAGGGGATCTTGATCTAGAGTTTGGATCAAATGAGTACAAAAATGATTCGTGATCCAGAGTTTGATCAAATGAGTACAAAAATGATTTCCTTGTGGAATGGATCAGATTTTCCGTGGCCAAAATGTTTTGGCAAGGCTATCAGAAACTGGATGCTTTTAGCTATTGTGGAAATCTTCACTGTATAAAAAGCAATCTGAATCAAAATGCCCCAAGGAAATGATTCTGGGCGTTTCAACATTGTCAAACTTACCACCTGTGAAGCATTTTGAATTCCATCCAAACAATAAAAATTATGTTAGGAGGCACAGAAATTAGGTTAGGGTTTGCTGGCATGTTGGAGCAATGGATTGTTGAACGCTCGACTGAAGCAGAAGCAAGCAATTGTTCTTTGTAGCTGCTAGGAGTTTATTGGGGTGGGTTAGGGTTAGGGTTAGGGTTTGGTGGTTAGGGTGCTAGGTTTGATGGTGGATTGACAGCATGTGGGAGGTACAAGGGCTAGGCTGATTGGCTCTTGGGCTTTGTAGCCATTGATTTGTGTCATAACAGATGAAAACTTTTATATGTTTAGGATTTTCTTGAAAAATTGAAAGAACTTTGATTGGTTTTCTCAATTTGATTGAATATGAACTTTTAGAAAATAAAAAGGTTTTTGGGCGGATGCTTTCGGATTTAGATTTGTATGGATTTAAGAGAAAGTTAATAAAATTTTTTACTAAATTTTGTTTAAATTTATATAAATTTAAATAAGGTTTTAAATTCATGTTTCTAAACGTGGAGTAGTAAAACTTCAAGATGGTCCTAGAGTTCATCCAAATTTATTTAGAGCTAAGTTGGTGTGACCTATTTTTTTTAAAGTTTTCTACTGCACATCCCTAATTATATATTGTTGCTTGATTATAGAAGTGTTTAAAATGTCCCCAAAAGCAGTGCCTAAACTTAAACACATGATGTTATTAATTGACATTTAAAGGACTCAAGCTTCCTAAAGATTTCTTCTTAGTATTAAAAATTAATAGATGATCATCACAAAACAACATAATGTAATTTTATGAATAAATTTGCAAGAGCTCTTACTTTTGACACTAGATCAAAGATTATTTATACATGAAAATTTACACGTGTAGTTCCTCTCTCCTAAGAGACATTTTTAATAATTCATTCATATAAGACTTAGAACCTACCAATTGTAGGAAATTACGTTAGCATTTGATATGACGTAGTGTGGGTCTTAATGGTATGAGTCTAGTAATATTTTAGTGAATCCAAATACTAATATAACATCTTATCATTAGTGGACTATCTTGCAAAATACTCATACTCTGCATCTTGAGTTTTGACTTCACCTTTACTACTAGACTCTATTTTTTCTCTCATTTTTTTTTTTCTTGAGTAAATAACTAAAAGAATGAAGTAAGAATTATTATAGATAAAAACTTAAAAGATAGCGTTGTTGATGTAAATAGAGTAGGGGATAGAATTATAAAATTCAAGATGGTATTAGGACAAGAGATAATAAATATCATTAGTGCTTATGCTCCTCAAGTCGGCTTAGTAGAAAATCTTAAGAGACAATTTTTGGAAAATATGGATAGCATTATATAAGACATACTAGAGACTGAGAAAATATTTATAGGAGGAGATCTGAGGGGACACGTTGGTAGGGATAATAAAAATTATGAAAGGATACATAGAGGATATGGATATGGAGACAAAAATGAGCTTGAGGAGATGATCTTAAACTTCGCTATGTCAATATGATTTTAGTATAATGAATACTTGTTTTAAGAAGAGAACATTTAATAACCTTTAAAAATGGACAAAATAAAAGTCAAATAGATTCTTTTTTAACTAGGAGGGTAGATCATTTATCATGCAAAGATTGTAAAGTTATTCGAGGTGAAAGCCTAACCATACAATATAGAGTCTTACTGTTAGATATGTGTATTAAAAAATGGAAGAAAAATGATAAAATAAACTAGTATAAGAGAACTAGGTGGTGGAATCTAAAAGGAGAAAATATAATAAAATTTAAAGATAAAATGATCAAAGATGGGGATTGGACTATAGAGGATATGATAGATACAAATACTCTTTGGAGTAGATTAACTAACTCTATTACAAAAATAGCAATAGTGATTTTAGGTGAATCAAGGGGAAAATTCTCGAATAGTAAAGAAAGTTGGTGGTGGGATAAAAATGTACAAAAAGCCATAAAGACAAAAAAAGTTTGGTATAAAATATGGCAAAAATGTAGAAACAGGGATAATTTTGAAAAGTATAAGGAGGCAAGAAAAGGTCCAAAACAGGCCGTTAGTGAAGCTTAATTCAGATCATTTTATAGTTTGTATGATAGATTAGCTACAGATGAAGGGGAAAGAGATATATTTAAGCTTGTTAAAGTTAGAGAAAGGAAAAGTAAGGACTTAGGAAATGTAAAATATATAAAAAGTGAGGATGATATTGTCTTGGTTAAAGATGAAGACATTAAAGAAAGATGACAAAGTTACTTTAGTAAATTGTTTAATGAAAACCAAATAAAAGACTTAAACTTAGAATTGTCAAATGAGGAAAAGACCAAAAATATGAGACTTATTCGCAAAATTAGAGTTAACGAAGTTATGTTTGCATTAAAAAAGATAAAAAATGGGAAAGTTATGAGACCAGATAATATCCCAATTGAAGTTTGGAAATGCTTAGGTGATAAATGAATTATATGGTTAACTAGTTTATTTAATATAATTATAAAAACTAAGAAAATGCCAAATGAATGGATGAAAAGCACTTTAATACCTATATACAAAAATAAAGGAGATATTCAAAATTGTAATAACTATCGTGGAATTAAACTTACAAGTTATACGATGAAACTATGACAAAGGATAGTCGAATAAAGATTAAGGTTAGAAACGAAGGTATCAGAAAATCAATTTCGCTTTATGCCTGGGAGATCTACCACATAAGCTATATATCTTTTAAGAAGATTAATGGAAAAGTTTTGGGAAAAGAAAAGGGGCTTGCATATGATATTTATTGACTTTGAGAAAGCATATGATAGGATACATAGGGAAGTTCTATGGTGGGTTTTAGAAAAACATGGTTTATGTAATAGGTATACTGATGTCATTAAGGATACATATGATGAAGTAATGACTAGTGTAAGGACTATAGATGGAAAAACTAGAGAATTTCCAATCACCATAGGTGTACACTAAGGATCGGCTTTGAGTCCTTATCTTTTTGCTTTAGTAATAAACCAATTGACTAAGAGTAATCAAAAGGAGGTTCCATGGTGTCGATACCCCAATTTTAACCAGGCTTTTCCAAGAAGACCTCATGGCAAATCTTCCCACACATTCTTGTAGGTCCCACGCTGTTGGTGGACTCCACACATTCTTGTAGGTCCCACGCTGTTAGTGGACCCCACACATCCTTGTAGGTCCCACACTGTTTGTGGACCCCATACATCCTTGTAGGTCCCACACTACTTGTGGACCCCACACATATTTGTAGGTCCTACATGGCTTGTGGACTCACATATCTCCATTGGGCCCTACATGGTTTGTGGGCCCCATATTTCCTGATACGCTAGCTCGGATTCATACATCCGATGCACGTTACCTCCTTTGACATGCTTCTGCCTGCTGGCTCGTGTTCCTATAACCTTTAAATGGTTCGTGGACCCCACATTGCTTGTGGGCCCCTCATGGCTTGTGGGCCCCACATCTTCTGGTACGCTAGCTCGGATTCCTACATCCGATGCACGTCACCCTCTTTGGTACGCTAGCTCGGATTCCTACATCCGATGCACGTTATCCCCTTTGGTACGCTAGCTCGGATTCCTACATCCGATGCACGTTACCCCCTCTGGTATGCTAGCTCGGATTCCTACATCCGTTGCACATTACCCCCTCTAGTACGCTAGCTCGGATTCCTACATCCGATGCACGTTACCCCCTCTGGTACGCTAGCTCGGATTCCTACATCCGATGTATGTTACCCTCTTTGGTATGCTAGCTCGAATTCCTACATCCGATGCACGTTACCCCTTCTAGTACGCTAGTTCGGATTCCTACATCCGATGCACGTTATCCCCTTTGGTACGCTAGCTCGGATTCCTACATCCGATGCACGTTACCCTCTTTGGTATGTTAACTCGGATTCCTACATCCGACGCACGTTATCCCCTCTGGTACGCTAGCTCGGATTCCTACATCCGATGCACGTTACCTCTTTTTGTACGCTAGCTCGGATTCTTACATCCGATGCACGTTACCCACTCTGGTACGCTAGCTCGGATTCCTACATCTGATGCATGTTACCCCCTCTGGTACGCTAACTCGGATTCCTACATCCGATGCACGTTACCTCTTTTGGCATGCTTGCACCTGCTAGCTCGGGTTCTTATAACCCTCAAATGGCTCGTGGACCCCACGTGGCTTGTGGGCCCCACATATCTTCATTGGGCCCCACATGTTTGGTGGGCCCCACCTCTCTTGGTACGCTAGCTCAGATTTCTACATCCGATGCACGTTACCCCCTTTGGTACGCTAGCTCGGATCCACATATCCGGTGCCTTGCTAGCTCGGGTTCCTGTAACCCTCAAATGGCTTGTGGACCCCACATGGCGCGTGGGACCCACACATCTCAGATGGGCTCCGCACAGCTTCTAGAACCCTCATATTATTATTATTATTATTATTATTATTATTATTATTATTATTATTATTATTTATTTTAATTTGTCAAAAGCAAGCATACTTTGTCCTCATATCATCACTCATCACATGTCATGTTTCCTCCCTTTATCATTCTTCTCATACTATATTCCCTTCATCATTCTTCATCACATACTTTGTCCCCATATCATCACTCATCACATGTCATGTTTCCTTCCTTTATCATTCTTCCCATACTATATTCCGTTCATCATTCTTCATCCCATACTTTGTTCCCCCATTATCACTCACCACATGTCATGTTTCCTCCCTTTATCATTCTTCCCATACTATATTCCCCTCATCATTCTTCATCCCATACTTTGTTCCCCCCATCATCACTCACCACATGTCATGTTATCTCCTTTTATCATTCTTCCCATACTATATTCCCCTCATCATTCTTCATCCCATACTTTGTTTCCCCCATCATCACTCACCATATGTCATGTTTTCTCCCTTCATCATTCTTCCCATGCTATATTCCCTTCATCATTCTTCATCCCATACTTTGTTTCCCCCATCATCACTCACTACATGTCATGTTTCCTCCCTTTATCATTCTTCCCATGCTAATTTCCCTTCATCATTCTTCCCCCCATACTTGGTTCCCCCCATCATCACTCCCCTATGTCTTCTTTCCCATGTTTGCCCCAAGCTAAGTCTATAAATAGCCCTCTCATTCCAAGCACAAGGGGAGGAGAGTTCTTGGTGGTGGTAAGGAGAAGATTTAAAATATTGAAATTTTCTATTATAAGTTTGTGAAGTTAGTTTTTTTTGAGTGAAGATCAGGAGGTCGACTGATCCTGTTTCCTATCGGTGCTGAGTCACCCCATTTGAAGAAGGCACTCCGTAGTGCCTCGAGTCATAACTCAAGAACAACTCTCGGGAAGACGCTGTAGAGCGGCCCTAGTAGACTCACCAACAGGAAAAGAAGACCGGAGCAGAGGAAAACGAAAGAAGATCAAGCGGACGACTGATCCCGTTTCCTGCTGGTGCCGGGTCACTCCATTTGAAGAAGGTACTCCCTAGTGCCTTGAGTCGGAGCTCAAGAACAATCCTTGAGAAGGCGCTGTAGACTAACCCCTGCGGATTCACAGACAGGAGAAGAAGACCGGAGGAGAAAAAGACGATAGGTAAAACCAATGAACTTTCTCTTCCTATGTTACATCTCCGTCCCCCTTTCCCGAACCGACCTCTGCTGGTTTAGTTGATTCTATTTCATTTCTTATTTTATTTTAAATGGCTTCTTTTTAACTCATAAAAAATAAAAAAAGAAATTTCATAAAAGACACAAAAATTCAAAAAAAATTGTCAAAGAAAATTCAAAAATTTTTAAGTCTTTGAAACTTATTTACATTTGAAAATTTTTGAAGAAAATCCAAGAAAGTTTCCAACATGTTTGGCAAAGGTTAGATCTATTTCCTTACATTCAAAATTTTCAAAAATACATTCTAAAGTAGTGTCTTTAAAACTATGACTTTCATGATTGTTGTCTAAAATTCTGTTGTATTCGGAAGAACATTGGAAAACCCCGAAAAATCAATGGTCTCGACCAAGACCTTAAACTGGTTTTCCCCCAAACTGGTCAACGTTTGACCGGCTCACCATTCCCGAACTGGTTCACCTCGATTTTCTCCATTTCGCTTGTATATTATTGTTGTATCCATAAAATTCACAAAAATCATGAAATTTTCAAAAATTCCAAAAATATTTTCACATTTTGATTTCAACTGATTTCATTTGTGTTATTTTGAAAGTTCGGGAAAAATCACAAAAATCATTTTCACACTTAGGAAAAATCACAAAAATATCTTTTTAGGCACAAGAAAAAAATCATTCCAATCCCGAACAAATTTCAAAAACCTTCCGAAATAGTATTTTTGATACTTTTTTTTTTAAAAAAACCTATAGATTTCAAAATCCCCAGGAGCGTATTTTGTATCCTATTTTCGATTTTCCTTCCCAATGATTGCGGCCAAGAGCATTGACTCTTTGGGGTATTGGATTGCCCCGGTTCTGAGGGAATACCTATATAGTATTTTCATTTTTTTGACTTTTGAAAGGGAGTAATCTTTAAAGGCTTATTACATTTATTTTGGGAAAACTCTTTATTAATCTGGTACCGTTCGTAAGAACGGGCGTGTAGGGGGTGCTAATACCTTCCCCTTGCGTAACCATACTCTCGAGTCCGACTTTGGTGACGCAGACCGATTCTACCCCTAATGGGGTAGCAATCAAGTGTTCTAACCACACTTCAAAAGGTTAGTGGCGACTCTACCACACATCGTTTTCCATGAAAATTCACATTTTCAAAATACACATTCATTTTTCCCAGTTCGCAAGCCGAACCCATTTTTAACCAAAGATTGGTTCTCTGGGTCAGGTCCGGGACGTCGCGACACATGGTGTATGTTATTTGTAGATGACATTGTATTAATTGATGAAACTAGGGACGAAGTAGAAGCTGACTTAGAATTATGGAGAGAAGCTTTGGAATCTAGAGGCTTTAGGATGAAATAAGACAGAATATATGAAATGTAATTTTAGTAATGATAGGAGGAATATTGGAGACAAAGTTAAAATTGGTGATGAAGAAATAAATAGCACTTGTAGATTTCGATATCTTCGATTTATTATGCAAGCTGAAGGCGAAATTGAAGATGATATAATGCATAGAGTTAAAGCAGGTTGGGTAAAATGGAAAAGTGCTTCAAGCGTGCTCTGTGATCATAGAATACCTTTAAAATTGAAAGGGAAGTTTTATAGGGCAGCTATAAAACCAGTTATGCTATATGGATCGAAATGTTGGGCGACGAAGAAACATAATATCCAAAAATTAAAAGTTGTTGAAATAAGAATACTTAAATGGATAAGTGGTATAACATTGAAAAATAAATTAAAGAATAAACACATTCGCGATAAGTTAGATGTAGCTCCTATAGAAGATAAGATAAGGGAGGGACGACTCAATTGGTATGAACACTTGTAACGTAGGCCACATAGTGCATTAGTGAGGAAGAGTGAGTTAGTTATTTTGGAGGGGGGGTAATAGAAGGGGTAGTGGTAGACCTAAAATAACTTGAGAGGAGATAGTAAGGATTTAATATCCCTGAATCTGTCAAAAGAAATTATCCATGATCGCATAAATTGGCGGAAAAAGATTCATATAGCCGACCCCACCTAGTGGGAGTTAAGGCTTGGTTTTGTTGTTGTTGTTGTTGTTGTTGTTATTGTTATTGTTGTTGTATTCATAAGTTTTCAAGGCTGTAAATTCTAATAATGACGGTTCAGGTCTAGATAAATTTGAAGTTTGAATTATTAATTTTTGGCTATTAAAAATTCAATTTTGATTTTTAATATTGATTTTTAATGTATCATAGTTATTTGCAGATTTATTTTCAATTTTTCAGAATTAATCTTTGATGCAACGCACCACTTTCTTCTTTTCCCTTCCTATTGCAACAACTATATTCCTTTGTTTTATTTTATTTCTGGTGCTTCCTTTGTTAACTCTCCTTAGCTTAAAAATTTTGGGTTCAATTTTATAGTATTGGTTTAATATACAACACACTGATGTTAACCCTAAGGTTTCATAAATTTGACTTTGATGTTAGCAAACTATTTTGTACTAATGATTTTGTACTTAAAAGTCGTAATTCAACAAGGATCAAGCCATTAAAGTTGAAAAATTAAGAGAAATTAAAGACATTATTTTTTATTTTATTTTACTTCTTCCTTTCTTAATTGTATCACTTTATAACTTGTTTATCTTTAAGAATATGAAAGTTGTGAGACAATAGCACTTAAATTGAAAATGCAAACAAACTAAGAGATTATTCTAGATTGCCTTACTAGGGTGTTCAACTAGCTTGTCGCGACGTTCTTGGACACAAAGTTGGGACGACTCAAAAATAAAATGAAGTGTGTGGATTTTGAAAAGGTGATTTTTGTGAAAACGTGTATGAAGTCGTCACTAACCTTTTAGTGTGGTTAGAACACTTGATTACTACCCAATTAAGTGTAGAATCAGTTTACGTTACCAGAGTCGGGTTAGAGAGTTCGGTTACGTGAGGGGAAAGTATTAGCACCCACTATGCGCCCGTTCTTACAAACAGTAACTAATTAATCAGAAATTTTCCCAAAATAAATCTAATAAGCTTCCTTATTTTACTCTCTTTTAAAAAAAAAGTGTGAAGAAAATGTACAAAAGAAAATACTGTATAATTATTCCCTCAGAACCGGGGCATATAATGCTCCGAAGAACTCATGCCTCCCTTTTAAAATCATCGGGATAAGAAAATTAAGAAAATATGGTATAAAATACTCTCCGGGGATTTTTGAATTTTGTAGGATTTTTTATAAGTATGAAAATAGTATTTCGGGAGGTTTGGGATTTATTTGGGGATGAAAAATGAGTTTCCTAAGTCAAAAATATTTTTTAGATTTTTCTGTAATTTTTCCGAATTTTTATGACAAAATTCTTGTATTTATCCCTAAATTATGAAATAACAAAAATAGAATTAAATAAAAAAATTTGGAAATTAAGTCAAGAATTTTTTGAATTTTCTACATTTTTTCTGATTTTTGTGAGTTTAAGAAAAATATTTTTGTGAAAATTTGTATTTTTTTTTTTTTACTTTTGTGACTTTTAACATAAAAATGATATTTTAGATGAAAAGGAATGAAAACAGACTTGGAAATATTTTTCTAAATTTTTCTCAAATTTTCCTGATTTTTCTATAATTTTTGTGATTTTTAAGGGATTTTTATTATTTTTTTTTGAATTTCTATGAATTATTTAAATGTGAAAATAATAATAAAGGTAATAAAGTACCTAAACCGGTTTCATACCGGTTCAGGGGATCCAACCGGTTTGGGAGCGAACCAATTTGGAGGGGGGTCCATTGATTTTTAGGTCATGGTCAAGACCATCAAGTTTACGCACACGCCGCCTTTCGCGTGTGTAGTGCATGTAAGTGTGTGTAAAAGTATGTGTCTAGAAGTTTGTAAAAGTGTGTGAATTAGTGAGAAGAGCCCCACACCCTAGTGACTCTTCAAATCAAATTTTGATCCCAAACCCCAAACCAAACCCCAACTAATGCTGCCAACTCAATATCACTTACAATTAGTTGTCTAAAAGCAACATATGATGTGTTCGGCATCCCCACATTTTCCGCAAGCATTAACAAAAGCATTGTAAACTCTAATACTTATCTCCAAACCAAACAGGACCGCCATACCAAAAACCTGATGCAGCAATTCTAATAAACCTGAATGAATATAAGTACCCAAAATGCCAGACAACATGGAAATCATAGAATCATAACTAAACAAGTTTGGTTTGGGCATTTTATCAAATAGGTTGTAGGGATGTAGAATCTAAGCACATGTATAAAGGAACTGAGATTTTGAAATACCATCCATTAATTAGGCATAGGACAGAGAGGTTGATGTGAGAGTGTAAGTAGAGATAAAAAAAAAATAAAAAATTAAAACATATATGTGGGTGCGTGAAAGTAAGTGTTAACAGTGCGTGTGCGTTTTGTGTGTAGCAGTGTGATAACATAATGTGTGTGTATTAGTGGTGTGTGTAGTGTGTGAGAACACTAGGCAGGATCCTCTCTTCCTTCTCCTTCAAATTCAAAACCACCGGGCTATCAAAATAATGAGCATTTCTTTCAAACTCAACCTCCATTATTCTCATTGCTCCCTAGGAAGCAAAATCCCTCTCAGGCATTTCATCGAACGGTTTGCGCCCATTCTTAACAGCCCCACGAAACTAAAGGGTTCAAACATGTACTAACCAAAGAAAACTAAAAAATGGAGCCTCTCAAAGCAAGACAAACCTTGGGATGAGACCGTGAGTCACAAAGAGAGAGAAATGGCAGCGAGGTTGACAGTGGTGCCTGGGCTGTCTGGTGACCGGAGCAAGTCATGGGTGAGGAGATGGGTTCCCCGACCTGTGTATAGATCTATGCTCATAGGGAGTTGGTGGGCTCGACTTGCGGCTATGGTCGTGGAGTGATCATGTGGCGTGTCGAGCATGAATGCAGTTGTGAGGGGATCTGTGAAGGAGGCTGGAGGTTTTCTGTGAGGGTGCGAGCCTCCAGAATCCCATGTGCAAATGCCGGTGATAGGGGGAGAGCAGAGAGAGTCTGGAGGATGGAGGTTGAGGGAGTTAATGGACGAGGCTGGGCGGTGGCCGCGGTAATGATTTGCGGCTGGGGGTACTTGCAGGAAAACCGTGAGGCCGTAGAGGGTGTTCGTGAGGCGTGAGAGTGTTCTGGTGTGAGGTGAGGATGGTAGTGGCCGTGAGTGTTTGAGGCTGTCAGAATTGATGGGGGAGTGCTGCTAGAGATCTATGGATCTGAGAATGACGTCTGCAATCCGTGAGGGAAGAGAGGCTATGCGAGATCAGAAGGGAGTATCGAGGGTGAGAGAAAATGGAGAGGTCCTGTGTGAATAGTGGCGGCGAGAGAACTGAGAGTGTGGAGGGCAACGAATGAACAGTGTGGTGACTAGGATTCGAGGTTGCCGGAAATGGTGGTTATGGCTGGGTCTGTGTGATGAGAGATGAAGATGAGATGAGATAGGTGAGCTGGGAGATTGTGAGGAGCTACTGGGCTTGGCCGAGAGGGCTGGTTGTTGTGTGAGATGTTTAGAGAGTGAGGAGAGGTGAGCTGGGAGATCGTGAGGGTGATGGTGTTGTGGCTCAAGGCTGAGGGTGGTGATGAGGGAGGAGAGCCCATGAAGGAGGAGAGATAAAGGAGGACGCCGGAGTTGGTGGCTCATGGGGGACTGAGTTTGAGGGAGATGATTGGGAGGGTGGAGCTGGTGAGGCTGGATGGTGGCCGTTGGCCGTGAGGGATGGCCGGAGCTGCTAGTGCAGCGGCGATGGCTTAGAGAAGTGTCTTGGATCGTGGGTTTATGCGTGTGAATGAGAGGGGAAATGGGAGATTGCAAGGCTGGAGAGAGACGGCAGCGAGGCCTGGGGAGTCGCCGGAGTTGCAGACGGAGCTGAGTGATGGTGAGAATGGTGGAAGGTTGGTGGTGTGGTGGAAGATGGAAGAAGAGTTATGGGAGAGTGAGGGAATGGAGAGTGGGAAGGATCTGCAAGGAGTGGTTGGCGAGGGTGATGATGAATAGTGCCCTCCCTCTAAAGGTGACGAGTGAATAGTGGCCTCTTGCATGCGTGAATAGTGAATAATCCCCTTATCCTTATATGGGCTGCTTGGCATTGTTTTTTCTTGTTTTTGTAATGTTTGTGTGCATGTATGTACCCCCGTTTCCCATTAACTTCAACATTTGTTTGAACACTCTTTTCCTTTTTCTCTTATTTTTGAATTTCTTTTGTTTTTTGTTTTGTTTCTTCATTTTGTTTTTGTTTTCCAATTTTGTCTTCCCAAAAGGAAAGTCCCGAGTTTAAAAATAAACTTGATTCCAGACAATAAAAGGATCCGACTCGATTTAGTAAAAATGACTCAATAAAATTTAAAGAGTTCAATTTTGAAATTAATGACTCAATTCAAAAATTTGAAAGACTCAATTTGAAAAACAAAGAGACCTTATTTTTAAAAATATTGAGACTCATTTTAAAAATACTGGGACTTTATTTTTTTTTTTTTGAAAATAACCCGGACACATTTTTGAAAATAATCGGGACTCAACTTAAAAATACTGGGACTCATTGTTTTTGAAAATAATCGGAACTCACTCAATTTTGAAGACTCAGGACTCATTTTTGAAAATAATTGGGATTCAATTATTGAAATCAACTGGGACTTATTTTTGAAAATAATTGGGACTTGATTATTGAAAACTTGGCTCAAGGACTTAATTTTGAAATGGACTCAATTGGATCCTCCCATCTCTGGAATAAGGTTAACTTCAATTACGCCAGGTCTTCCCAAAAATGACTTGGTTAAAATTGGTGTGTCAACTAGCCAAGAGGGGCAGGTGATCAGTTTATATAGAGTGCCTAGGTAGTCGACCATCCCTTTGTGGTAGGTCGACTGGTTTTGCTTTTTAGAGTCTTTAATGATATGATTTCTATTCTAACGACTAGTGCTAGGTTGATTGGTATCTAAATATTTGAACGACAAGGTTGTTTCAAAGATTTAAATCAAATATCTGATCTTTATAAAAATATTTGAACAACAAGATTGTTCCAAAGATTTAAATCAATTATATTTTGCAATAGTAAAGCTGAGATGAAATCTTTGAATAAAGAATAAAAGTGATAGCATGGATTCGTCAACAATAACATGGATTCGTTGACGGGTGGATTGTTTGAGATTTTTGACCTCTCTGTATTTTCTCGTTGACGAGAGCAAAGCATTCGTCGCCGAGTAGCCTTTATGAATTCGTTGACGAGGCTAGGAGATTCGTTAACGAAGCCTCTATTTTTCAGAGTTATTTTGCCTCTAAAGTGTCCATCCAACCTAAAACTGATGTAAATAGATTTTTCATGAAATGCATGAGTCTTAAGGTTAGTTTAGGGTCTTTTGAGCTTCCTACTATATCATATAAGATATGTAAATACAAGCAATACTAAATACCCATTACAATTGAAAACTTTTAGCTTCTTCATCCTTTTGCTCTTCTAATTCCATGGAGTGTGTCAGGTTGTATACGCTTTAAGTTTCTCATGGCTTCCATGACATCCTTACCTTCTGTGCATGCTAAGTAATGATCTTGTTCACAATCTCAATACACAGGTAAGATACTATGTGATTTGTTATTATTAAAAAGAGATTAGACTCATAGAGTCAACAATCTCCCCATTTTTTATGATGACAAATATACGAGTAAAAATAGGTTAAGCCAAACAAGGCTCTCTTTAGGATAAAACATGATTTATATTACAGCAATGTAATCAAAATTTTTTTTTGCTCTAATAAATATTCTCTTCCCCTTTTGACATCAATAAAAAAGTATACAAAAATATACAAAGTTAAATATTTCTCCCTTTTGTTAAAAAAAATTTGTCTCTCTCCCTGTGTTAAGCAATTTATCTCTCCCCCTTTCTAAAGATATTGTTGTTTTGTGAAATCAAATTTTATGTTTAAACTACAACAATATTTCAATCGACATTGATATAGGTAAGCAATTTAGTTCATTAAAGTTAAAAATTCATGTGCGCATCAACATGTATCATATATCCATAAATTACTTAACATGCAATAGCCATTACTTAGTTTTTATTTAAGTTGCTCCCCCTCAATTATGTATTATAATATATCTCTAGAGAGCTTCTCTACTGTGTATCAGGCCTAAGTCACGTTTAATTTGGATAAACCTATCATCCGAAAGTGGTTTCGTGAATATATCTATCCATTGTTCATCTGTGCACACAAACTCAAGTGTCACATCCCCATTTTGCACATGGTCACGTAGAAAATGATATCTAATTTCTATGTGCTTAGTTTGTGAATGTGATATGAGATTCTTTGAGATATTTATTGCACTCGTATTGTCACACTTTATAGGAACATATTCATGGTGTAATCCATAATCCATTAGTTGTTGCTTCATGTATAACGTTTGAGCACAACAACTTCCAGCCACTATGTATTCAGCCTCTGCTGTGGATAATGCAATTGAGTTTTGTTTCTTGGAAAACCAAGAAACTAAGGATTGTCTTAAAAAGTGACAAGTGCTGCTCGTGCTTTTTCTATCAACTTTACTGCCGACAAAGTCAGCATTAGAATAACTGACAATCTTAAGAGAAGTGTACTTAGGATACCATAATCCAAGTTACATAGTTCCAATAAAGTATCTCATTATTTTTTTAACTACTTATAAATGTGATTCTTTTGGTGTAGCCTGAAATATTGCGCATAAGCATACGCTGAACATAATATCAGGCCTACTAGCAGTCAGGTATAACAGGCTACCAACATAACAACCTGATTTAATTTATTTATTATATATTATTTCTTTCCTAGAAATATATATATACTGTGAAAATTCACCGCTCTGATACCTTTTTAATGTAAATCAAACCCTCATCGCGGTCCAGATAGGAGCCATGGAATCTGAGACACAACAAACAACCTAAGCAGTGAAAAAGTTGAATTCATAAAACCATAACCATATATATACAATACTAGAGTGTCAGAATATTTCTCAAAATATACATACACAACTATTCCCAAGGATACCCTCAACTGAAACTAGGGTAATATAAAAATAATCTCCCAAAATGCTCACCCTACAGATAGGGTAGTACTGTAGCCCCCTCTATCTACGAGCCTGATCTGCTCACCTAACTGGATCACCTTAAAAATGTTAAATCACTGGGATGAAACAACGCTCAGTAAGACGAAATATGCTATTGCTAGTGTGTGGCAAATGAGTTACATATTGTAAAATCTGATTTAGAAATATCATAGATAACTGAATTTGAGTAAGTATGTATAAATGACATACAGTATATCTTATACTTATGTTACTTAACATAACTGTCTTTATAAATTTTCTACTCATAATACTTCTAATATTCATAGATACATCTATTGATTCTGATAGGTATTGGATGTAACCATACCGGGCTGCATAACATATTAAGGCAGAGGGAAACTACTTGTATGGGCTAGTAATTTTCCCTATTCTCTAGAACTTTCGCCGATGAATAATTATGTGAATGTGTGTGAATACAAGACAAACTATTCACCTGAGGGCTTACTGAATAAAGTAAGTGCCCTGATGAGCATTAGTTGTAGTCATACTTGGTTGCATAAGGTATCAGAGTAAAGGGGTGCTACTTATATGGGCGGGTAATCACCCCAATCCTTGGAAAACTTTCGTTAATAAAATACGTTGCATGTGTGTGAGTAGGGATAGAGAATGATTTCATAATTGTGGATTAATTTGTAAATGATGATTATTTTTTGTACACAAACCTCATGATAGTCACACATTGGTATTAATCTATTCCGTCTTACTGAGATGTGTCTCACCCGTTATACAACTCATTTTTTCAGGATCTCCGCATGATCGAGCTTAGCGAGCGCGAGGTTGGGTTTGTTGGCATAGTATTTTTGTGAGATGGTACATATTTTGGTTGTATTTTTTGTTTATGTATTTAGTTTTCTGAGATGAATATATATGGATACTGGATATTAGAAAATACTGTTTTGGGATGTTTATATAGTACTCTGGTATATTATTAAGGATGTTTATTAATTTTTCTGCTGCGTGATTGTAAAAACCCCAAAAAGAGATATAAAAGATTAATAGAATGATTCCAAAAATAAAAATAAAAAATAAAAAATAATAATAATAAAAAATAAAAAAATATATATTATTATTAATTAATTAATTAATTAATTAATCAGATTTGAAAAGAAAAAGAAAAAAATAATTAATTAAAATTTATTTTTATTTTTATTAATAAAATATATTATTATTAATATTAATTAAATATATTATTATTATTATTATTATTATTATATTTACCCTCCTGAAGCTTGTTGAAGCTTCAGGAGATTCAAAAGTATGAATATATATATTATTATTATTCTTCTTCTTCTTCTTTTCTCTTCTTTTTATTTCTTCTCTGCAGCTCTCTCTGCAATCTCTCTCTCTCTCCTCACGTTCTCTCTCCCTCTCTCCTCTATTTCGTGACGAATTTTTGTCCGATCGAAAATCCGAAGATACCACTGGACTCCATTCGCTGCTGCCGTCATTTCTACCTAAGCGGATCAGTGATAGGAGCGGCATAAGCATATTCCCTGGGGTAAGCCATTTTCCCCTTTTTCTTTAATTTCTTGCAAAATATAAGCCCAATTGACGAACGGACGCCACCACGAGAATCTAGGGATGATTCTCTACAAGTCTAATGGGACAGAATTCTCGTGGGGGTGTCGGGCCAAAACCCCAAATTTGGGGTGCGGCGATTATTAAGGGGCTTATTTTTAATTAATTAGCATTAATTTAGAAATGCTAAAATATTAAGCATTTGGGACTGAAGTAGGATTTCTGGAATTTAGGGCCCGGGTGAGCCCCGCGGGTGTAATTTTGGGACTCGCAGGCAAAATTTGGAAAATTAAGTGGGGATGTTAAATAATAGTTTAAATATTAATTTGAGGTATATGGAGCCTAGGAAAGACTAGATGAGTATTATTTTGGAGAAATAGATTAATTAATCTGGGGAAAATGTAAATTTCAGGAGTTGAATTTCGGGCGCCAAGGGCGTGAAATTTTGGGTCCTAAAGAATTTTTCAATAGCCAAGTAAGGGAATAAACTAAAGCAGTAATTTTTCATACAAATTATTATTGATTATGAGTAAATTTATTTTTAGAAAAACATATGTTATATTGTGTATTACGAATGAAATGTACGATTGTGAAAATACTGCTATGATGATTAAAATGTATATGTATGTATGAGATGTAAGGAATTCACGATTTTAGAATATGAAGTATGGTTTTTTTTTTAACAGCATATGTGTGGCATGAATATTATTTTATGTGAAATGTATTATGATTTGAAAGATTTTACGAACAAAGCATGATTTCAGGTATTATGAAAATATGAGTTATGTTGTGATGGTTTTGACGATTGTGTGATAAATGATGTATTTTCAGTATATATATACCTGAAATAATTTTGGCGCGAGGCCATATATTTATGTTATCGGCACGAGGCCGTATTTATGTTTTTTGGCGCGAGGCCATATATTTATGTTATCGGCACGAGGCCGTATTTATGTTATCAGCACGAGGCCGTATTTATGTTATTGGCGCGAGGCCACGTATTTATATGAGATGTAAGGAATTCACGCTTTTAGAATATGAAGTATGGTTTTTTTTTTAACAGCATATGTGTGGCATGAATATTATTTTATGTGAAATGTATTATGATGTGAAAGATTTTACGAACAAAGCATGATTTCAGGTATTATGAAAATATAAGTTATGTTGTGATGGTTTTGACGATTGTGTGATAAATGATGTATTTTCAGTATATATATACCTGAAACAATTTTGGCGCGAGGCCATATATTTATGTTATTGGCACGAGGCCGTATTTATGTTTTTTGGCTCGAGGCCATATATTTATGTTATCGGCACGAGGCCGTATTTATGTTATCAGCAAGAGGCCGTATTTATGTTATTGGCGCAAGGCCACGTATTTATATTTTCGGCACGAGGCCGTATCTATGTTTTCGGCACGAGGCCGTAATGATGTTACGTATGATCATGTATTATATGTTTTCACAACCAGGATGTTAGTTTAGTTCAGACCAGGAGCTCGGTACCGTAGCTATGGGTTAGTTTTGGCACGAGGCCTTATTAGTGCTACCGTCCCACGAGGGGATGGGAGATGGATAGTCGATGTGGCTTTCAATAGAGTGTGGACGTCCACCTGGCAGTCTGGACCAGGGTGTGGCGGACTCATCGTACTTACAGACATATTTGATTCGGCAGTGGTCGGCCAGCCATTGTCGGGTTCCACCTTCGGGCTGCACAACCCGTCATGGGGGGTAATACATGACACCAACTAGCTAGTCATCCTGGGTTTGTTTTCAGTACTACAGTTATAACAGATGATTTTATGTATGATATGATTTATTAACATATGTGAAAATATATGTTTACCCAGTACGATATGATTATGTTTATAGAATTATGAAATGTATTGTATACGTACAAATGCATTAAATATTCATGTTGCCACACAGCTGTATTTAATTTATTTTCCCTTACTGAGAATTGTCTCACCCCCAAACTTAATTAATTTTTCAGGAGCTCCTGAGAGACTGGCGGGTCAGGGCCGCCGTTAAGCTAGTGAGATTACCCTGTGAGAAGGGTAAGATTTTGTAATAGCATCAGAGTTATTTTGTGTTTGACCCTAGAGACATTTGGATGTATATGAGGATGTATAGAATGCTCTGGTATTATATTTTATGACTGAATGTTTGAGATTTTATGTGTACTGCTACTAGGTTTTCCGCTGTGTATGACAGGTGTCTCCGCTACCCACGGGTTTGGGTTGACCATTTTATTTATTATGTGATATTTTATGTTAAGAAATTGAGGGACGTTACAGAGGTTATGGTAATAGACATAGGTGATTGTATCACATCACACCCCGAACCCCACTTGGCGAGTTCGGGGCGTGACAGTTTGGTCTCGGTATTAAACCGTCGACAGTTTGGATCGGTAACTCAGCGTTGGTTTTCAAATTTTGAATTTGGGAAGTTTTATAGGTTGGGTTTCGAGGGAAAAACCTCTGAAAGGGTTATATATACATGGTATATGTTGTAACCCTAAAATGTTCATGTCTTTGGACAAAAGATATTGAAAAAATAGTGTCGTTTGCTCCCATGGATGTAGGTATTGCCGAACCACATAATTTTTCATGCCATTATTTTATTGTTTTCATATAATCCGTGAGATTGTGTTTTCTGTATATTTCACCATTGAGTGCTGCATTGTGAAATCGTTTGTTTTCGGTGCATATTAATTTGCACAACACTAACATTTTGAATGTTGAATAAAACCTAGGTTTCCTTTTGCTAAATAAAACTTTTTAGCTTGGGAAAGCAATATTGACAAAAAGTTGAATGAACAAAAAATATCTTGAAAAGCTCCTCATTACCCCTTTGTTGAACTTAAATATATTTTAAGAGGAAAATATGCTTCTCATCTTTATGAGAAGCAAATAGTGGATCAAATATGTTAGGATGTGTGGCTTGTATGGGTGTCAGCAGCTGCACCACCCAGCAGAAAATGTTGAAACTGGAGATGGACGGCCACCAAATCTGCCCACCTCTTGTGACTTTGCAGCTTCCTTTGTTTGACTTCCTCCCCCTCCCATATGTATATAAATATGGTGTGTGAGTTGCAGTATATAATGTGATTGTGTGGTGAACTGCAGCAGTGTAGCTGTGAGTGCAGAGAGGTGGTGCATATGTGAGAGTTGTGTGGTGCTGTGTTGTGAGGTGTAGAGTGTAGAGAGTTGTGCGTGCAGTGGGCTATGTGTGAGGCAGAGTGAATCCTTGTGAGAGAGAGAGAGAGGAGTTGAGGGCAGTAGCCTCCTCATTCTCCTTGTGTAAATCTCTCGGTAATTATAGTGGATTTGAGCTCTCTCGTGGACGTAGGTCACAGTGGACCGAACCACGTAAATCTGGTCTCATATTTGTGTTGCGTAATTTTTTTGCTTGTGCGATTGTTGCTCGTCGATCATTTTTCCCAATAAATGGTATCAGAGCGAGGTTGGAGCAAAATTGCCGGATTGAAGCAAAATTTTCAGGTTTGAGCCTCTGTCTAGTAGCTCGAAACTTGTTTTTGAAGCCACAAAAAAATTACTCTCGTCGAGACGAAGCCGACGGCGGTAATCGGAGCTCAAACAGAGCTCGAACGAAGCTGCATGCACTCACACGCGCCTCAGACGGAAAGACCGCGTCGCCAAGTGATCGGTAAGTAACGTCACGCACGCGCACACGTCGGCGAACTCCGGCGCACATTCAGAGGTTGAAGATGCTGACGTCATCGGCCACGTAAGTGCTGAGTCAGCGCCGCGTTAGTAGGTGTCAGGCCGAGTCAGCACACCGCGTCAGCGCTGCGTTAGCGGCACAGTCAGTGGCCACGTCAGCAGGGGACCTGGTGACATGTCAGCAGTCTGTACAGCCACGTCATCAGCTGGGCCCACGAAGTGGGTACGGGACACGGCAGCCGGTGGGCCCCACAGGGAGTTGTCCCGTGCCACGTCAGTAGTGGGCCGCACAGGAGGTGGGCCCTGGGACATGTTAGCAGGTGGGGACCGCTGTGCCCCATCATCAGACGACGTCAATAACGGCGTTTGTGGCCATTAACGTCGTCAGGGATATTCCGTTAACGGAGGGATATTCAAAGTTAACAGATAGTTGACTTTTCTTGTCTGATTTGACCTAAAGTTTGACCAAACTTTTCGGAGCCATTTCGGGTTGGTTTTTCGAGCGGCTTGAACCATTTCTAAGGTTTTCGGTCGTTCCGGAGCCATTGGCAGTGTCCATTTATTGAGATTCGAAGCAGAATGGCAGGTATTGACACTTCAAAGTTTTAGGCGGAGAAGTTCAATGGGCGGAACAACTTCAGTTTATGGTAGAGCACGGTGAAGGACATTTTGGTTCATCAAGGCTTGATCATGCTGTTGAACCATTTCTAAGGTTTTTGGCTGTTCCAGAGCCATTAGAAGTGTCCATTTATTGAGATTCGGAGTAGAATGGCAGGTATTGGCACTTCAAAGTTTGAGGCGGAGAAGTTCAATGGGCAGAACAACTTCAGTTTATGGCAGAGCACGGTGAAGGACATTTGGGTTCATCAAGGCTTGATCAAGCCGTTGATCGGGAAGAATCCAGATAATTTCAAAGATGATGATTGGACCGAATTAGAGATGAAGACGGTCAGCACAATCTGATTGTGTTTGGAAAATGAAGTTAAGTATTCGGTGTTAGACGAAACCTCACCAATGGAGCTCTGGAAGAAATTGGAACAAAGGTATATGGCGAAATCCCTTACCAATAAATTGTTTCTGAAGAAGAAACTGTATCAACTTCGAATGAACGAGAGAAGCAGCCTTTTTGATCACATAAATGATTATAACAAGATTTTGACCCAATTGTTGAGTCTCGGCGTAAAGATTGATGAAGAAGCTAAGGCAATTCTACTTTTGTCATCTCTACCAACTTCATTTGATGGTTTGGTAGCTGCATTGCTCGTGGGGAAGGAAACCTTGAAGTTGGATGATGTGATGGCATCACTTCAAGATTTTGAGACGTTAAGAAAGCCGATTGAGACGTCTCGTGAGCAAGCTTTGGTAGCTATATGAGAGACAAGGAAGAAGCAAAAATCAAAAGTTCGGAGGTAAGCAATGGCGTTCAAAATCAAGAGGATGAGATACGAGCGAAGTCGTATGTTACTGGTGTGATAAAAAGGGGCACTTCAAGAGGGACTGTGAAGATAGAAAACGATACGAAGAAGAAAAGAAGACACGAGACGGTGTCAATGTATCGGAGAATGTCTCATGGTATGCCAATGATGAGGCCCTTGTAACGGTGAGCAGCTCACGTCAACAAATCAGTCGAAGAAATGTGCAGTGTCGATACTGCAAAAGGCACGACCATATGAAGAGAGAGTGCTAGAAATTGATGAAGAAGAACATGAATGCTCATGGCAGTCCAAACGATGATGGATGGGTTTTGGACTCTGGGAGTTTAGTTCATGTATGTTTTAAGAAAGAATTTTTCCATTCTTTCAAAAAAGTTTGCGGTACGGTATCACTCGGTGATGGGTCTTCATGCGATGTCAGAGGGATCGGATCTGTGAAGCTGAAGACGCTTGTTGGAGCGGTCCGTATTTTGGATGACGTAAGCTTCGTACCAAGGATGCGAAGAAATTTGATCTCCCTTAGTCGATTGGATTCTAAGGGCTGTCAAATCTCTGTCGTAGGTGGAGCTATGGAGGTGACACGACGCGACTCAAAGATATTCACTGGGAAGGAGTCTCGTGGGTTATATCAGTTAATGGGAACCACAGTGGTTGGTGGTTTGACCTCGGATAATAATAGCAGCACGTCGTCAGAAACGAACAGACGAGTTCGGTTTGCTGATGAAGAAGGCGATACTCTCTGCATGGTTCAGATGTTTGAACCAAGCTATGAAGACTTGCATTGATCGAGCTTGTGTCAAGGTAGCTATGGACTTGGGAGTTGATACTCGCCAAGGTGGAGATTGTTAGGATGTGTTGGTCGTATGAGTGTCAGCAGCTGCACCACCCAGCAGAAAATGTTGAAACTGGAGATGGACGGCCACCAAATCCGCCCACCTCTTGTGACTTTGCAATTGCCTTTGTTTGACTTCCTCCCCCTCCCATATGTATATAAATATGGTGTGTGAGTTGCAGTATATAGTGTGATTGTGTGGTGAACTGCAACAATGTAGCTGTGAGTGCAGAGAGGTGGTGCGTATGTGAGAGTTGTGTGGTATTGTGTTGTGAGGTGCAGAGTGTAGAGAGTTGTGCGTGCAGTGGGCTGTGTGGGAGGCAGAGTGAATCCTTGTGAGAGTGAGAGAGGAGTTGAGGGCAGTAACCTCCTCCTTCTCCTTGTGTAAATCTCCCGGTAATTATAGTGGATTTGAGCTCTCCCGTGGACGTAGGTCACAGTGGACCGAACCACGTAAATCTGGTCTCACATTTGTGTGGCGTAATTTTTTTGCTTGTGCGATTGTTGCTCATCGATCATTTTTCCCAACAAAACATTAGACAATTTTCTTTATTAATTCAAAGACCTCATGTGTAAATGTGTATTTTCAAAGGAGATCCTTCACTAGATATTATTATAAAAAAGTTTGAGAGGTAAGAAAGCAAATTATTTTGAAAATTTCAAAATTTCCAATGCTCTTAGCCACTGCTGCTCCTCTTCCATGGCATCTCGATCTATTTGTCCATGGTGATGCTCAAGTCCAAGATATGCGTCATGAACATCCAAGTAATCTATTTTTCCTGTTTGACATTGATCATTTATGTCTGGTTCTTGTTGAGAACCAAATATTCTCTAAAACACCGTCTCCCTTCCCAACACCAGCAACCTCTCTCCTAGCTCATTACTACCACTTGTATACCATTAGCATTGCCATCATTCATCTTTCTAATCTGATTTTCCTTTATTTTTTAAACCCAAAACAACCATCCTCTGTTTTTTGTATCTGACCTCACATGAATTGCGTTGAACTTCTCTGACGCTTGCAACCTCATCATGAAATTTTGGAGTAGCAATGTCAATTGATAGTATTCTTGTTCGAAATAGAGTTAGTTAAAACCTGTAACAACGTTAATGGTTCTTTTGGGAGTCGAATGATCTTGTTTTGGCGAGTGAGAGAAACAACCAACGTGGTTTAATTTTGTTGTCCAGTACTCACCATGGCACAATATTGGGGGTGCAAAGGACGATGGAGCTGCAACCTTCTCTACCTTCCCATCTACAAAACCACTTTTAATGTTAAAGAGCTTCATTAGCCTAAATCATGCGATTTCTAAGCGATTAAGAAGTAGACATAAAATCATCTGAGATGTCCAATACATGTCTAAATTTGTTTAGGAAAATAAATAATCAAATATTTGCATAATTGTATCATTACTTTGTAAATAATTTTCATATTTGTTAGTGCATAATTTCTAAATTTTCTTACCTAAATTGAGATCCGAATCTCATTATTAAAGTAGGGTTTAGACTTGTTTTTAATGATCTTATAGAAGGTTTGATACTTTTAATCTAGAGATAAACCTTGATTTGCCATCTAATTTGACTTTTTAGAGAATGAACTTCAAGATGAAAGCATTTGTACGATTTGGAAAGAGATCTTTCACATCTTTTGAGATCCATCCTATAATATGGCATATTTTGACCTTTATAAAGTTGCAAACTATTCATATATATTGGTTATTGACTCAAGTTCTTCAACCTCAATTTTCCATTTCTAAGCTAAAGCATGAGCAATAACTAGCTACTTAGAGCGTTGAAAATTCTTTGGTTATGGAATCTATTGATGAGAATTACTTTGAGACGATCTATTAGATATCTGCCTCCACAGGATACAATTGGGAGGTAAGAACAACTCCGTCTAGTAACGTAGATAGAGAGATCGCAACAAACATAGTGAATGGTAAACATTTATGAACACAGACTGCAACAAATGCAGATTGCTAAAGAAGGCAACCATCAAAACATGGTGATCGGAAAAATATATTAGGAACACAAATGGTCAGATTTGAAATTGTAGATCGCAAAAGTAGCCGTTAAGGAAAACACAGAGAACACCTCTGTTTTCAGCTATTAAGCCAAATAGAATAATGTCTAGAAAAATAAAGGGACACAACAAAAAATAAAGAGACGGAAGAGCGTTTGTATAATTAATTAATAGCAAAACTAAAGAAAACAAATAAAAGAATTGGGTCCCAAGAATGAATGGGTGGAGCCTCGCCGTGTTTGCTCTCGCCGGGAGGTAAGAACAATCCATCCAGTAACGTACACAGACAGACCGCAACAAACATAGTGAATGGAGTACACGGATGGTCAAATTTGAAATTGTAGATCACAAAGTTGTAGTCCAGGAACACATAGTGAAGAATTAAAAAGGTTGGATGATCATATCTGAAGTCTAGGTGCTTGCTCCCATATACAATTTCATGCAGTGGAGTTCACACCTTAAAAGAACTTCCAACTCTCCTAAATAATTAATGTGGGACAAGCCATAACTTTTGAAATACTCTATACAAAAACACAAACAAATTTTTCCCATGATGATTGATGATGCAATTTAGTGAGTGCTGCCCTGCAAGATTTTTTTTTGCCAGCTTATGGAGTTGTAATGCACCATTTTTGTACTAGTGGTTGAGTTTTCTCCAGCAAGGGGAGTTTGATGGAGAACCAGCAAGGAGAAATTTTATGCACCTCTATGCTGCTTTGCAATTTTGTGTTTGTATGATAAATTGGGATTTATTCATAATTGTTTGTTTTAATTAAATGTAGGAATACATCAGAAATAGTATGTTTGAGAGATTTATCAATTTGAATTTACAAATAGATTCTCTCCCCTTCCTTTGTTTCTCCTCCTCTTTGTTCCTGTCCTGCGGTATTAGAATGTCTATTCCCACAAAGATCCACGTTGGTTGAAGTAAAAGCTTTTGTATGATGATTTGTCTTGAAATGGTATGAATGTCTTTTTTAAAGTCATTCATTACTACAGAATGGCTATTCTATTTTGTCAACCAATAGCAAGTAATTGAGTAAATGTACATTCTATACATATATCTAATTACTAGACTTTCTGTTCAGCCACAATTGTTGATTTGATGAATGAGAATGTTCTAAGTATTTTCAAGAGGCTCGTAAATATTTTTCATTGTAGCGTTGATACAAAAGAATTTCTCAGCAAAAGAATAAATTTCTAAACAATTTTACATTGTGTAGCTTCTTTTGCAAATGCTAAACATTTGCATGACTACAACCATTCCTATACCTTAAGCATGTGTACAAACATAATTTTAAAGGAATTTACACAGAACAAAGAATAAAAATAATAAAAAGACTGTCGCCAAAAATGCCCCGAACTCACCTCCGCTGGCCAACAAATAATCCTCCACAGGATTGGCTGAGATGATGGCCACAATGGCACTCCTCCCTGGGTAAGTAGGCTGATCATTTGCAGGGGTGTTTTTGGACGTTGGTGGCATCACTGTCAAACTTGGAAACATCATTGCTGGTGATTCTTTAAGCTGAACACTCATTTATCTTCGGAAAAAATGTTGAATATGAAATCGCGAAAGCGCCTTGAATATTGTTTTGGATCAACAGCTGATATTGAAGTTGGATCATATTGGATGGACTTGTATGCATGCTCAAGCTTCTTGCTAATATCATAGTCTTGAAGTATATCTATGATGCCAAAGAACATCACAACATCATATAACTCCCCAGTTGGTTCTCCTATGAGCTGATATTCACAGTCGTTTCTTCTCATGGTCCTTTCAACTCGTGCTGGCATATTCACCCCCAATCTAATACTAGCCCACCTGCAATGCTCAAATGTGTAAAAAATATTTAAGACAAGTTTTAGCAGGGTTCAACAAAGGAAATGCCATTGCAAGGGGCATGGCTAGGACTTCTTTTCCAATTTTGTGTGTTGGGGTAGGGAAAGTGAAAATGATAATGTAAAAGAGTGTAGACTCCTATTAAAGAACAGAACAAAATTCAGGACTTGAGGGTAATTACTCAACGGATAGGCTCTGTGCCCGACCACTGCACCATACCTCAACTGCAATAATGTAATCGCTGATTGCCAAAATCATTTAAATATGTTGATTTTACTTACTGAATTCTTGAAATCAAATATTGAAATGTTGGAAGTCATATTACAGTGAATGCTTTGGCAGGTCAAAATTCAAGAATAAACCATCTTCAAAGTCTTCAAACCTTCATTTAGTTGGCATTGTCATTGTTGGCTTATTTCCCCAATTATTTCAGCATCCAAAACAAAATTGTCAGCTCCATTGAGGTTGACATTGCAAGGTCACTAAGCAGATAAGTGCCATGTATTCTGGGCTTGGAAAGCCTCAATATAATAAAAAATATTTTACTTTTTTTTTATCATCCTGAACATGCTTCTTATTAAGACATTGTACCTGGAAGGATCTAGAAGAAGCTGATCTACAGCTGCAGTGGAAAGACGGGGAGCTAAGTCATTCTCAGGGTCAGCTGCAAGAGGGGGCACAACAGTTTCTTCTTTGTTCAGGAAAACATCAAGCTGGATAATAGATGAGAGTTATTCTATAAACTGTAAAATGAAGATCACCTGTTGGAGTTTGGGGTCCAGAGGGAATTAGATCTCCAGCTGGTGGTGCCACTCTGAAGTGAAGGCCCACCAAAAGACTATAGTCCATGATTCTCTCCTGTTCAAGAAACTCACAGTCCCTATCAATTTGCCTGTTAAAATATGAATATTCAGTCCATTGGGCCATGGTGGCACTTTTAATCCTTTTTTAAATAATGAGAATCAAGCTCCATTAGATTGCCAAAGGGATGGAGGAAAAGCAAAGAAAGTCTTCAAGGTTGTTGTAAAATATCTACAACAAAATGCAGTAATTAAATATTGAAAATTCAATTAATTTCACCTGCAAAACTCTTGAAACCATGACTTCTGCAATCGAAATATAAAATTAAGATCAAGGTCTTTAAGAATAGTGGTTTCATCAATCTCTGCCTCTGACTTATCCGTTGTGCGTCCAAGGGAAGACCCTTTTAAGTCAAAACGTCTGTGAATTGTATATTCAGAACAGAAGAGATTTCCCATTATTATGAAGCGTACCTGTATCATCAACCACATTATTTTCTTATTAAAAAGTGTGAATTAATCAGGTGCTGTTGCTATCCTTTTACCTTCTTCTGGGAAGGTCCAATTAATTTTACACAGTGCAAACCATAAACTTTAGTCACTAGTGTATTTTCGAAGGCACGAACGTGGTTATAGTAGGATGAAAGCATCCTTAGAAGAACCTGCATCAGAACATGGAAAATTATAATGGCAGGATAAGAAAAGTCTAGTCTTACATGTATATCTAGAGGAGGAAATAAACAGGATGGTGAAGCTTCTTTTGTTGTTTTTACTTTGTTTTGTTTATCATTTGTTTGTTTTGCAGATACATGGCATATTTGTAACACTAGATTTTATTAAAAAGAACTGTGGATATCAAAGGATATCTTTGTCTAAGATGATTATCTCACCTTCACTTCTGCTTTCTTCATTGTCTTTATCATGTAGCGATCGTCATTGGTCAGGTAAAAAAAGCTGCCACTTTTCCCGGGGGAGGAGAGTTCTCGAAGGGCATCATTCCCACATATAGATATCATGTAATCTGCTGCATCCACCTTGAACAACTTTCTAAGAGTCCTGAAAATGGATTATGACGTGGTTAATAACAAGGGAAAATCTCTGCTTATAAAACAGCCCAACCACCTACCTTTTTTGCTTGGTCACTTGTGTTAAAATGTCCATAATATTTTAAACGATCATTTTAATCAAACTGCCTCAGACAAAGTGGCTTTTCATTTCTTTCCTTTTTTAGAGAATAACAGAAAAGTCTTAAAATCAAGAGCTCAATGTCATTTTGGAAACTGACAATCTCAGAGTCACTCAATGTTATGAGTCCTGCACCACTAAACATGTCCATGTGACTTGTTAAGGTGCTTGTGGTTGAGGAGGCTTCAATACAAATAATGACAATTATAAAAAAACTACAAACTATTAATTTACAGAAATGCAGTTAGTTTATTTTAGCAAGACTAATATTACAAGGCCTGACCTGAAAACTAATGGGCAGTAATCCTTCCACTTAAAATCACAGGACTGGTGGGGTGGAGTGTATTTGGTTCCTTCTGGAGGAAATCTTGTCCATAATTTTTGCTTAGGATCAAAAGCTGACGCCTTCAAATCGAGAGATGCAGCTGGAGCAGGTCTTCCCACAGAATGCCTGCAGAATTCCTCTACATACTTATTAAGTGAGAAAATATGAAAGATATGATACAGATCAACAGAACAATTCAATTGTTTCAGATGTGCTTGGAGACATTAGTTTTGGCTCCTCGAGTGATCACCATTCACAGCAAACTTTTCCAAGGTCAAATTTAGCTTCTATTTGATAAATATATATACTAAACTACAGTGTTAAGCTTTTCATCACATAAATATTTGTTTCTAATCATACATACAAGTGCTATAATATAGGATAAAGGCAAAATATAAAAATCATTTACTGTCATCTTGTCAGCATATAATACCTTATCCCCAACTGTAGATTGAGCATTAGCTCATAGTTCTTATGCCCCCTAGCGATAGTCTCTCCCTGTTTCTTTGGCACCTTTGGAACTCTAATTTGGTGCATTGGAGTCCCTACTGAATCTCCTTCTTCAATGTTTAAACCCTCCAAACCATCATCCAAACCCCTCCCCACCATGGAATTTCCATCCACAATTCCACAAAGATCTCCCTCACTCTCCCACATGTGCATTCTATCAAATGTTCTATCTGCACCCAAATTCACCCTGCTATCAACCGACATTCTCCTAGGCTTTATGCTCATATCGGCGCCCTTTGACGACCTCCAAACTGCGAGCTTCTTTTGCGATGGCAAAATCGAGACCTTCTCGCTAGGACAAACTCTAGACTCACTCAAATCAACATTGAACACCTCCTGGGGATCCCATTCAAAATTCCCCTCTGGCGACAACCCCGATGGATAATATGTCCCGTTTTGCTCACTTGGATCCTTACTCCAATTGCCCACATAGAAACTCCCATCAGACCACCTGAAAGTTCCGCCCCCTTTTGGCAATCCGTCCTCCCAATACCCATCATACCTATTCCCATTAGTCCAAACAAATGCACCCTTCCCACAAATAATCCCATTCTTCCATTCACCCACATAATGATTCCCATTCTTCCATTGATACTTCCCCTGACCTTCCTGCAACCCTCTCCTCCATTCCCCTTCATACAAATCTCCATTAGCATAACTCTTTGTACCCTGACCATGTTTCAAATTCATAACCCAATTTCCCCTATAGGTGTCTCCGTTGTTTCCCGTGTAGGTGCCCTTCCCATCCATGTACCCGCTCTTGAATTCCCCTTCATAGGTAGCCCCAGAGGGCCAACTGAACCTTCCCCTGCCCATAGTTTTGCCTCTAAACCACTCTCCCACATACATACACCCATCCGTCCACAAATATTTTCCATGCCCGTGAGGGAAATTGTCGGACCAGTGTCCCGTGTAGTAATCGCCATTGGAGAGAACTCTGTCTGCCTGGTACGTTTCCCCAATTTTGGGTTCGTTTGGAATTGCAGGGATTTGGTCAATTTCGCCTTCTTCGTCGTCGACATGGGCTACGGACGTCGACCCAAACAAACTGTTAGCGCGCTTCTTCGCCGCCGCTTGCGTCTTCCTGACCGTCGCCTCCCATGCCTTTACGACGCCGCCGCAGTGCTCTTTGCTCATTCTGCAGTCGTGTTTGTCAATTTCTTCCTTCACATTTCCACCGCCATTACTCCAATCTTTGCCTTTTCAACCTTTAATTAGTCAAATCATTGATAACCACATTAAAAACTTGGTTCAAACCAACATATTTCGACAATGCATGAACAATGGAAGAAGAAGCAGAATCTCTCTCTCTCTCTCTCTCTCTCTCTACTCTGTGTGTGTGTGTGTGTGTTTCTGTGAAGAAAGCGAAAGAAGGGAAGCATTAACCATTGGTTTGGCCCTTCTCTTTTCAAAACGCGAACAACCGCTCATATGCCTGTGTCGAGTTTGTGTCTCCAGTCGATCATCTTTTGAGCTCTCTTTGTCCGGAGCACAGAAATTTCGTGCTATCAAGGAGGGCATTTGACACGTGTCATGGTCAGGGACAGCAAGTGGATTTATTGATTTATTGGGTTATCCTGGGCCTCAAAGTCACCCCCATCGTGCAGGACATTTATTGGATTCTAGTTGTCATATCGTCATTAATGTATGACAGGGGAACCATGTAAAATTTGGTGCACCCCTGGGTGAGATTTGCACTCTTGATTTTACTCTTTTATTTGAATGGGGCAGACTTGTTCATGCCCTAAAACCACTCACAACCCTGCCTTTCGGAGGGATGAGCGGAATCATGATATTATCCATTTTTAGGGTTCTTCCAAAGATGGATGAAAATTGGAAATTGGAAATCTAGCTTTTATCTAATCATAATTATATCTTAGTAATAAATTCATTTTGAGTCTGCCAATATCAAAGAGGTTTTAATTTTTTTTTTAAAGTAGTCGATTATGTGAAACCGAGTCATAATGAATTGTTTCAATCAATGCATTTGAAAGGTATAAGATCAAAATGAGATTACTTCTCGATTTTCATTAAAGTATTTTAATTGAGCAATAATTAGAATAAAAACTAAAATACTAATATATAGTTAAATAAAAGATTTTAAAAATTATTGATTTGAGAGAAAATGACATTGAACTCGTTTGAAGTTTGACAAAAAAATACGAACCTCTTTTGGGGTTTCACAATTCTAGTGATATCATGAAATTTTAAAATTTTCACAAACCTTCCTTTAAATTTACCAAAAAGGACATGCATCTTTCCTTATATTTGATAAAAAGTCAAACTTTTTTAGGGTTGTAAGTGTCTCAAAAATAAAATATCAGGAGAGGTTTGTAAGATTTTTAAAATCTCAAAGGAGGTTTACAAGATGTTTAGAACCTTAAGCGAAATTTATGTCTTTTTCTAAAATCTCAAGAGAAAATCAATATCTTTGTACATTAATTTTATTATGTTTGTACCAAATATTAAATTAAAAATATTATTATAATTGCTAATAAATATGTGTCAATAATACACAATACAATTCTAATTTTTTTTTTTTTTTTTTTTTGTACTTCAGGAACAAAATAAATAAATAAACAATCTCCCTAAAAGATAAAACACCAAACCAATCTACAATATAATTTACCTGATCAGCGAGACCTAGGGGAGGACGTTGATCCGTAGGTTTGGTGCCGCACCAGTAGGTCCAAAGGACTTATTGGTGGCTGGAGTTTCTATGTAATAAAAAAAAAAAAAATACCAAATCAACCTATTACATATTAAAATTCAAAATTTTCAATGAATCATTAAATCTGTCATTAGATTGTCATTCCTCGATCCAAGTTTTGCTAAGTAGTTTACACGTCAATTACTTTCCATAGGAGCACCAAATATAAATTTCAATCTAAACTTTGAGAGGTCTAATGCGTGCTACAAGGTTCCATATAGGATGAGCTTGGGACATCCATTTTTGTTGAGTTGTAGTGCTTCAAGTGAATAAGACTAAAAAACAACGGGCAAAATCCTTGTCATCAAGTGAAGATCATATTCTATGACAATTAATTTAGTTGCCATATTAAAAGGCGCTACGATCTTGAAAAAATAAATTCTCCAATCACCAATATTAACTTTCAGGCAGTCACTACAAGTGGGGTAGGGGGCATTGGATTATTCTCCTAATCTTGTGGTTAATGCAAAACCAAAAGCAATGTTGAAGTCTTTTATCAATGTATCGATTTCCACAAATTGAGTGTGCATCGAGGAGAAAGCATCATCACTAACCGTGTCCGCATTTCGGACTTTATCTGATCAGTAAGACCTAGGGGGAGTACGCTGATCCATAGGTTTGATATTACACTAGGGGGTCCGAAAGGCTTGTTGGTGGCTGAAGTTCTTATAATAATAATAATAATAATAATAATAATAATAATAACAACAACAACAACGCAAGCTCTTGAGTTTCTAGAGGTAGAAAATTGCTTTGGATAAAGATGTATGTTGCCAACTTTTAATTAAGTCTCAAGTTGGTGTGTGAAGAAGTCTAGAGTTAAATTGATAGAAGATGCAAGCTGAATCTCCTCTAATTTTAGACAATCATGAAGGAGATGTAAGATATTTTCTACTCTTTTTTACATCAAACACAATATCTAGAATTAGTAAGTATTATTTTTGCACAATTCTCATTTTGTTAGAAGTCAATTAAGATAGGCTATCCAAATAAAGGTCTTGAATTTTTGTGAATGTTTCTGTTTCCATATCCACATCCATTTCTTCCCATCTTGATCACAAGGGATTTATCAAGCCATTGATAGTGCCCTTTTGGATTATAAATGTAGTAATTTGAAAAAAAAAATATTATTAATTAATTAATTAAACAAATAAAAGGAATAGTATAAAAATATTAATTAGAATAAAGATATATATATATATATATATATATATATATATATGTAAAGTTATTATAATATTATAAGTTTAGATAGGATTGCATTGAAAGTAATATGAAGGATTGAAATCTTCACTTCCAATTTCTACAGACAAACCCCCCAGCGTCTCTCACGCCTCACGTCTCTCCTCCGTCTTCCCTTTCTCTCTCCTCTTTTTCTCGGCAAATACTCAGCTGATCGGAAAACGAAAGATACCGTTGGATTCCTATATCTGCCATCGACATTCCTACCGGGGCGCATTTGTCGTAAGAGCAATGTAGGCACCACTCCTGGGGTAAGGTATACTCCATCTCTTTCCTCAATTTCTCCTTAAATCTTCAGTTAAATCAACGATCGAACACCACGACGGGGTCCTAGTCTCGATTGTCGACATTTTGGCCGGGGCAAATTTTCAATTTGGGGGTCATAGGCACCACTCCAAAGCGAGGGTGAGATTTAGGGAATTAAGAAAATTGGTTATTTTTGGGAGTTTAATTGTTTATTTGGAATTTATGGGTTTAGGAAATGTTAAAATAGTATTTTATTTAGGGTTGATTTGATTGAACTAGGGTTATTGAATTAGGGTTCGGGTGAGCGTTGCAAACATCATTTTAGGGTTCCTGCTGACGTAATTTCTGGAAATCAGATAAGAGGAATAGATTAAACTAGTTGATTTGTAAATTTCACCGGTTAAAATAGAAATTATATGTGTATATAAACATACATGTTTAACATGAAAGTTTTAAAAGAAAGTCAACTATTTGAATTGTGGTTTTTGAGCCTAGGATTATAGTTATTATTTGTGAAAATTGAATGATTAAAGTAATGTGTTTTCTAGAAATTGTGAAGATAATTTGATGTGTATCTTCAGTAAAATGGATGATGAATATGGGTTGGTTTACTATTTTAATAAGATATAATTATGCTTATTATTTGAAATGTGTGGCATAAGTAAAATGAATACTGAGTTGAGTTGTGATATCTATATATATATATATATATGTATGTATGTATGTATGAATAAATAAAAAATTTAGCTAATACAGTTGTATTTTAAACTATATATGTGTGCGTTGTACTATATATTGTTTCACCATCTAACTCAGTTTCAGATATTTATTAGTATAATATTAATGTAAACTCAATTGTTACACACTAGTAATAGCATATTTCCTCTTACTGAGCGTTGTCTTATCCCAGTGATTTAACATTTTTCAGGTGATCCAACTAGACAAGCAGATCAGGCTCGCCGATAAAGGGATTGTTGCATTACCCTGGTTGTGGGTAAGTGTTTTTAGGGAGATGTCTTTTAGGGTAGTTTTTCAGGGTTTTGGTGAATGTTACTAGGAGATGTGTTTTTGTATATATATCTTTTGTGGAATTATTGAATTCTAGTATTGTAAATATGGATGTATAGTTTTATGTTTTCCTCTACGTTGGTATGCAAAATGAACAGGGTTTCCTCTGTGCTCATTTGGGGCTTGAGATGTTATAGTAAATAATCTAAGGGTATCAAAGTAAATTAAAGTATATAGTAAAGTTTAATTGAAAAAAAAAACGGTATAAATTTTTGGGTCATTACAGTTTGGTATCAGAGACTAGGTTGCTAGGTTCTATAGACTCTAGAGTACAGTGGAAAACAATACCAGAATATAAGAATGAAATTTTGAGAAAAATAGAACAGAATATCAGTGAGTTAATTGTTGACCACATTGGTCACACCCAGTTTTGATTATGACAAATACTCTTGGTATTGATGATTGTACTGAGAAGTGCATGCAGGTTCACCTTGTGCGCGCTTTAGTACTAAAAGACGTATCATGATGGCGTGTGGTGTTCGTGCCGAAAAATGAAGATATATGTGTTGTATTTTGTATTCATTTGATTATTTCTTTATTCTGGGATGTAATTTATTATGAAATGTGCGCGTGTATGATTTGTAATAATTTGCATCATGCATGGTAGGTAGGTATGCTCAAAATGACCATAGTTGGACTTTAGGTACCTACATAGACCTTAGGGATCACCCTTTGGTCGACCTTTGGTCGACCGACATCGGAGCTTTTCCGGTAGGATAGAAAGTCTTTAGGTGTCTAAACAAATGCACAAAAAGTCCCCATTATCAGTTCATATCAGGGGAATTATAAATTGGCTAAAATTGGATTGAAAATTGAAAAGGTTGAGAGGGTTCGGGCGACCGAACCTATGTCGTGTAAAGCGCCTCGGGAGACCGAATAAGTCAACATGTTGACTTAGCTTCGGGTGACCAAACCTCTTTTGAACTTATCTTCCTCAGGCACCTGAATGCTCTTCAGAGCACTTTTCAACTACTTGGGCGACCGTCTGTTTACGTTCAAATAGAGGTTTGGGCGACCGAACTACCTGGTTCGGTTAACTGAACTCAGCTTTGGGCACTCGAACCTCGTACATTTGGCTACTAACTTTGGTTCAGTCAACCGGTCCTCAACTCGGGCACCCGAACCTCTTAAAATTGAATTTTTGACTGTGTCTATTTGGCAACCCGAACCTCAGGCCGGGCACTCGAACCTTGCAGGTTAAAATAATTTTTACTGATTTTTAAATGGGGTAAATTGGGTTAATTTTCTTAATGATGTTTTAAACAATTCTAATTATAGCCATTGTATCGCCAACGGTCAAAAAATCCTCCATGCCTATATATACCAGTTCATTTGTCTTAATTAAAAAAGGATTAGCAAATTTGATTAGGGCAAAAATTCTCTCAACTCTCAAAACCCTAAAGACCCTATATTAGCCAAATACTTCTTGAAAACACTCGCATACTCCTCATTCTCTTTCTCTAAGCATTGTGAGTATCTCTACAAGGCTATTGTGCTTAAATCTCTCTAGCTCATACTCTCTCTTGATATATTGATTAATTGATTTTACTTGAGAGTATAGCCTAAAGTTTTTCCACCGATTTCATTTGATAAATCTAGTGTGGAAAGACTTTGAGGGTTTTTGGTTCTTGCATTATTGTTGCACAAGTTACCTAAACCTAGATTTTGTGTGCAAAAATCCTTTTATAAAAAGCTAGTCTTCCAAACAACTCCATTGTACTTTATACATTGAAATATCCTATTGAGTTTGTTTGATTTATCTTTCTTAGGATATTTGAAACCCTGATATGATTTTGTGATATTCAAATAGTGTGTTTCAAATCTTGCTTAGATATACACTCTAGATTTGGACTGAAAATATATACTTAATTGAGTGTTTAGCACACATTAGAGCACTGAGCATATTTACATATCATTTGTGCTTGCAATATTGACTGGTCTATATTGGTGCACACATCTACTTGTGTTGAAGCACATTTCCTTGTACAAACATTTTTATACACATTGGTTGTATTCCATGCATGGGCCTGAAGAGGGAGACTAGCCCTGTGGAATAGTCCTAGATTGGCTTAGATCTGGTTAGGAAAGCTAGGTGCGCCATCCTGTTAAGGCGTGTTGGTTGAGGTCAGCCCCTTAAATTGACCTGGTTGTATAGGTGCCACTCCACCCGTTTAAGAGAGCATTATAGTGGTAATCCTTGTGCTGGTGTAGCCAAGGCGGGGACGTAGGTACAGTTGGCCAAACCCCGATAACATATCGTGCGTGTTCTTTACATTTCCGCAATTTACATTTACTGCACGTGTATGTGTGTTTCATGATTGCATAGACTAACCCTAGGCTAAATTGCATTGTTGTTAAAATCAATAGACCTAGGCAACACATTTTTAAATACCCAATTCACCCCCCCTCTTGGGGTTGCACCATACCTATCACTAATGTTGGGGAATTAGGATAAGAATTTAGGGTTTTATTCTACAGTCTGAGAGTAGGAATTTCGAGGTGGTTTTTGTGATTTTCCTAGGTTGACGATTTTAGGAAAATCATAGTAAATTATCGTCGATTTCTTTTTCCATATGGTAGAACTAGACCCTAAATTAGCAATCGGAGATATGGGGTATTTTAGTTAGAGTATCATTGTAAAGTTCAGATTCTCAGAATAATTTGGTGTTATTGTAGGATGGACCCAGGAGGTAGTAGTGCCCACGTTAGCAGCAATGATGGAGCAGGACCATCTGACATAGGAGGCGGGCACTCAGATGTTGTGTTACATAGCGTAGCTCAACAAGTCATGGATGAGATTGCAGGGAGTTCCAGGGAGCAAGGAGGTCCATCTACTATGCAGGGGAATACCACCCCGACGTAGGTTTATGCTTTAACCCCGGGAGACGCAGAGGCGGTCGGCGATGTGGTGACAGGTATCATTTATATTCTGTCATATAAAGCTATTATCTTGTTTGATTTAGGGGTGACACACTCCTTTGTAGCCATGGAATTTATCAAGACATGTGAAATAGAAATTCAGCCATTGGATGTTTGTTTATCAACGGCTACACCGACCGGGACAATAGTGTTGTGTAGGAGGGTACTCAAAGATTGTCCAATTAGTATTCAGGGGAGGTCTCTGCCAGCTAACTTGGTAGTCCTAGACATGCAGGGTTTCAAGGTAATTTTGGGGATTGAAGTAGTATTCAGACCTTTAGGAGAGTAGGAGTACCGATTTATGGGGACATGTGTGCACTTCCCACCACAGATATTATCAGTTGTTCAGGTGAAGAGGTTGCTGCTGGAAGGATGTCATGGGTACCTAACCTATGTAAAGGAATAACCGGAAGGGGAATCCAAGTTGAAAGATATTCCGATAGTGAAAGATTTTCCTGATGTGTTTTTGAAGGATTTGTCGGGACTGCCTCTTGATCATGAGGTCGAGTTTGCTATCGAACTATCTCCAAAAACAGCGCTGATTTCTAAAGTGCCATACAGAATAACTCTAGCAGAATTAAAAGAGTTGAAAGAGCAGATACAGGAATTGCTGGACAAGGGCTTCATCAGGCCCAACGTGTCACCCTAGGGAGCACCGGTATTGTTTGTGAAAAATAAAGATGGGTCGATAAGAATGTACATCGACTATTGAGAAATCAATAAAGTGACAATTAAGAATAAATACCCGCTTCCCCACATCGATGACTTTTTTGATCAGTTTCAAGGGACACAGACTTTCTTTAAGATTGATCTACGATCTGGGTACCATTAAATGAAGGTTAAGGCAGAGGATATTCCAAAGACAATGTTCTGGACTCGATATGGCCATTACGAGTTCCTAGTTATGCCGTTCGGACTGACGAATGCTCCTACCGTATTCATAGATCTAATAAAAAGGGTGTTCCATCAGTATCTGGATTAGTTTGTTATGGTATTTATTGATGACATCTTGGTATATTCAAAAGAGCCTCGAGGAGCATGAGGGACATTTGAGAATAGTTCTCCAAGTGTTAAAAGAAAAGAGGTTGTATGCCAAATTCAAGAAGTGTGAGTTCTGGTTGGAACAGGTTACATTCCTTGGGCGCGTGATATCCAAGGGTGGAATTTATGTAGATCCGAACAAGATAGATGCGGTAGTGAATTGGGCAAGACCAAGGAATGTTCAGAAGATCCGAAGTTTCTTAGGTCTACTAGGATACTATCAGTGGTGTGTGGAGGGTTTTTCTAAATTATTGGGTCCTTTGACATAGTTAACGAGAAGGAATGTAAAGTTTGAGTGGAATGACGATTGTGAGAAGAGCTTTTAAGAATTGAAGCAACGAATCGTCATTGCACCAGTTTTGACCATCTTATCAGGAGATGGCGATTTTGTGATCTATAGTGACATGTCTCTGAGAGGACTTGGGTGTGTATTGATGCAGTAAGGAAAAGTTGTGGCATACGCTTCTTGGCAACTTAAAGAATACGAGAAGAACTACCCCACACATGATTTGGAACTGGCTGCAATGGTGTATGTATTGAAAATTTGGAGGTAATATCTGTATGGAGGGAAGTATGAAATATTCACAGATCAAAAAAGTTTGAAATATTTCTTCACACGGAAAGAGTTGAATATGAGGTAGAGGAGGTGGCTAGAATGAATTAAAGATTACAACTGCATCATTAGTTACCACCCAGGGAAGGCTAATGTGGTAGCTGATGCTCTGAGCCAAAAATCAGGGAATGCCTCAGTATCAGCAATAGTGACTTAGCATCCGATCTAGATGGATTTAGACAGGCTGGGTGTGGAATTGGTAAAAGAGAATCACCAGGCACTTATTGCCAATTTGGTGTTTCAGCTGATTTTACTGGATAAAATTAAAATTGCTCAAATGCAAGATACATAATTGGTATAGAGTAGGGATAAAGTGCAGAGTGGATAGGGAGGTGATTTTAATATCCCAGATGATGGAGCATTGAGATTCTATACCAAACTATGTATACCTGCTGATGCTGGGATTAAAAGAACTATCCTAGTGTGATTGAATTTGCTTCCTTGCAAGGAGAATGTTTAAGTCATTGAGTTTACACTATGATAATTCTCTATGAAACGAAGAACAGATGGATTGGTTGCCAAGAAGTTTACCCAAGCATGTGTTGTAGATTATTTTTCGGCTTCCTCTTCTATTGCTTAACTAAGTTTTGTTAATCCATTCATGTTAATCTTGTTGGCAATTAATTTCGATTGGGGCTTTCTTGTGGAATTTTATGCTAGGAGCTTTTAAAGGAGTATCCAAAACATATTGTCTGCTGAGAGATAAATGTTAAGTCCATGATAGATTTTGGGGAACTAAAAATGAGAATTGAAGTTGTTGAGTGTTGACGTTGTAGCATGGGGTATTAGAGTAGGATGGTCAATCCATCAGATCATGTTAATTACTAGTTTTAATAGGGTTGTTTGCGAGTTTAACCTAAAATTGTTGGGTTAATAAAGGATTTTATTTGAAGTGACATTTAGCAAATTTCGAGGATGAAATTTTTATAAGGAGGGGAGAATGTAACGACTCCAAATATAATATGTATGGAAGGGTAAAAAAATTAATAAATTAATTAAATAAAGTAATTAATTAATAATTATTATTAATTAAATAATATAATATATTAATTATAATATAATATAAGTTTTATATATATATATAGTCTGGGAAGACCAACAATCTGATGGTAGAACTTTTGGATTAACCATGGTCTTATGGGATCCCGCATCAATAAATGCAACTGCAGGAATGGGTTTACCATATTTTCTAGGGAGGAGTCCTTGCCTGGAGTCCAGGAGAGTTAAGATCATAGAAGTAAATTTTAGAAGAACGAGGTACAAATAGTTCAAAGGGAAAACTTGCAAACCATGGATTCTCATTCTCGAAGTACAAAAATTACACCTGCTCGACTTTCTTCTTCCATCTCTCTTCCTCCCTACATAAAGAAAACTACGTCCTCCAAAATTACCAACCTAGTAGAATACTCCTATATTCCTGACTCTACTCAGATCTAGGAAACCTCCCTTCCACTTGTAAATCCCTACAATATTTTCAGGAGAAAAAGATCTCTAGCCAATCAAGTCCGTACTCTTCTTATATCTCACAACAGACCACAAGTCAAGGAGTTCGTCCAGACTACAGTCCTTGATAAGTGTCTCATCCCAGCCTCCTCCAAAGAGCAATATGTTGATCTTGAGCTTGATCAAGATTTGATCAACCAATGGATCAGAGAAGGCTATACTCATCTCCACTTTGGAGCTGTCAGACTACTTCTTACCCTTCATGGCTGTAAAGGACTTCTAGTTATAGCCAGGATCACTCTTCTCAACACCACATACACTCAGTGTGAACATGTAGCAATTGGCACTTCGCTTACCACTCTCCAAGCTGGTAGCGTCTGTCTCACGTTCTTTCCCAACTTCAATATTCCTCTGAGAGACAAGAATCTGAGGAACTACATAAAAGTTCAACTGCAGATTACTGGTGCTCCACAAGTTTCTTCAGCCTACATGGCTACCCTTCACCATCAGCTCATTTATAGACTTCAAGATCATGCTGTTGATCTTCCCCTTCCGGGACAATTTGAGGACACTATCCTGATCACTGCTGAGAGGGAAGATGATGTTCCCACTATTCTCCAGATTCCACGACAGATTCCCAGGGAAGAGTTAAAACAATTCATTCCTCTGGAGTGGATTTCCAGCTATGAACAACTTCATCAACAATCGTCACCTATCCATCTCTCAGATCCCAAGTTTCAGAGACTTCTAGATGGAATGGTAAAGACGGTGTTCAACCCAAAAGATACAGCTTCATCCAGCACTCCCCCAGTGTTCCAATCCTTGATGATGAAGCTTGTAACTTTTGAAGATGACATTCCTGTCAGCCACGTTGAAGCAGACAGATCCCCCATCTACATTGATAAAATTGAAGGACATTTCATTTGGGATGTTGATCCTTCGATGTGTGATCCAGATTGCATTTGCTGCCAATTATACCAGACAAAAACCAAACCATCCTGTAAACCTTTTCCTCCACAAAGAAAACCTGATGACCCAAGCAGTCCATGGATAGGAATTCGGCTTCCAGATCCAAAACTTAAGCCTTTATGGATCTACGACAGAGCCCTTGAGATTCTTCATGAAGAAGGACTCCTTCCTCCAGAAGAACTAGAACTAGAACCGTACCAAACTCCTGTTTCTAAACTACCCCAATCTCAGCCAATTCCCTGTTTCATGGCTTCTCCGTATGACAAACAGTTTCCACCCTTGGAACCAAGATCATACACAGACTCCAACCTCCATACTAGGCGCTTCATCCAACCCTCTGAAGTCCAACTAGATGGTTCCAGAAAACTTCCCTCACAAGCTAAACAAGTTCTGAACTGGCAAACCCAAAATACCAGATCACAAAATACTATGTTGACTGCCATTGATCACAAAGTTGATAAACTTATACATCATGGCACTCAAATGGACCAACATTTTAGCAACCTTGATTCCAGAATTGAAGCCTTATATGTTGATCTCAAAAGAAGAATTGATAGTCTTGATGCTGAACTCAGACAATTCATTTCTGCATGATACTTTGGATCTATGTTTAATGATAAAGAAGCAGAAATCAGAAGGCTGAAAGACCAATTATCTCAGATTGAACGAGATCATCGTCCAATTCCCTCGCCAACCTACATTCCTAAAGCCTTTCCATATACTCCACCGTACTCTTTCATTCCTCAGTCACCACTGACTCCATCCTACCAACAACCAGATTATTCCAAGCATTTCGAGTCCACTGCTGAAATCTTTAAGAGACATTCTCTTATTCCATCCACACCTATTACTCCCAGATCTCCAAACCCAGTCAAGCCTATGCCCTCTGAGCCTGTTTATCATAAACTCAAAAGCCCATTTTTACCACATGATTAATCTCCATCTTTCCTTACTAACTTTGTTCCTGAACTACCCACTGATGACAACAGTGATGTTTCCACTGAAACATCGTCCTTTTCCTCAGATCAAGAGATTACTAATCTCACCAATATGATGATGGCATCTCCCACTAATATGGGATCATCTAGAACCCAGGAATTCCATGAAGAAACCAACACCACAGTTCCCATTGTGGAAGAACCTTCTGAGGCTACTTCAACTACTCCTCATTCGGTTCCCCATCATTCAACCAATGGCTCTTGGTTTTCCTTTGATGGATTACCTCCAAATAAATGGAGAGATCGAATTGGTGAATTTGGTGCATGGATTGATCTTCAACTTTCAAAGCACGGGAATAATTTAGAAACAGTTCTCGTTGAATTCACATCTAGATTTACTGGTACTTTAAGAGACTGGTTTCAAAGTCTTGGTGAATACAGACAAGTGACATTCATTAAATCCCAGATTCCCTCTTTTGCTTTGGGTACATTGTACCGAGAATTCGTTGGAGATCCAGATGTTCATGCCAATGGAGTTCGACAAGAATATTTTGAAATGAGATGTTGCTCCTTAAAAAGAAAAGACCTTGATTTTCACTATCTACATATGTCCAAACGTTATTATCTTCTTGGTGGATTTCATGATGACAATCTCAGACAAGTTTACATTAATTCTTTGCCAGAAGATATCCAGCCAAAATTATAGAGAAAGACTGCATCTCTCTCACGACCACTCAGAGATATCTCCTTAGGAGAAATTCATCAACTGGCACTCACTGCTTTTGAAAAGTTATGTGATACCCATGAGTTGTTTTCAAAAATGATGAAATAGAATCATAAGTTCACAAAGTAATGCAAGAAGCCTTACTTGCAGATCAAACGCAAAGACAAAGATTACATCTGCAGTCCTAAAAAGAAGAAGCATTTCAAAGATTATGGTTCTGACAAGCTTTCCAAGAAAGACCATAGAAAGAAGAAAAAGTTTAGATTCTTCAAAAAGAAGCTCCGGCGAGGATATGACAAATCTCCTCGATGTTTCATCTGCAAGAAGAAAGGCCACTATGCAAAGCAATGCCCAATGAATAGGACAAAATCTGCAAAGCTTGCCCAGCAATTACAAAATGAAGAACTTGATACAGATGCAAAATCTGTTCTTTCAGAACAAGAAGAGATGACTAAAGAAACCATTCTCGTCCTTACTGATTTAGAAAACTCTGATTCAGAAGATGATTATCATTCGGATGAAACTCTTCAAGTTCAACCTATTCTCTCTTCTCAAGATTCTCAGATAAGTCCTCATGTTCAAATTCAGCTCCTCCCTGAAAAATATGGTAAACCCATTCCTGCTGTTGCATTCATTGATACGGGATCCCATTAGACCATGATTAATCCAAAAGTTCTACCATCAAATTGTTGGTCTTCCCAGACTCAATTCTTTAGAGCTGCAAATGATCAAATTTTTACTACCACTTTGATTTCCAAAAGGAAAATTAGGATTAGACTCCTTCCTAATTGCATCATTTGGACTCATGTTATTGGCAGTCCACTTCCTCAGAAAGATATTTTATTAGGATGGGATGTTTATTATCTTTCCAAAATCCTTGAGGATTCTTCCCATTGGAATTAAGTACAAAAGAGAATTCAAGCCTTTTACCCAGACAAACAAGATTTATTCTCTTTCGTATTCTCCTCCAGATTTTCAGCCCATTCAAAACAAACTTCTGAAATTGTGTGCAGAAAATCATGACCAGTTCATTCATGATCATCCACCCTGGAAAAGCCCAGACTTCTTCATTCACATTCCCTTCAAGCTCAATGAAGATGTTAGCCCAACCAAGGCTACCCATCTGGGAATGACTCCTTCAGACCTTAAGCTTGCCAGAGAAGAATGTTATTCTTTATTAAAGCAAGGTCTCATTAAACCAACTAATTCCTCTTGGGCATGTCAAGCATTTTATGTTGAAAAAAGATCAGAGAAGATTAGAGGAAAAAAGAGATTGGTTATTGATTACAAGCCATTGAATGTGTTCATCAGGGATGATAAGTTCCCCATTCCAAAAGTCAGGACACAATTCATCCATCTTGCAGAAGTAGAAATATTTTCAAAGTTTGATCTGAAAGGTGCTTTTTGGCAACTTGGCATACACCCAGATGACAGATACAAGACAACTTTCTGTATTCTGAATGAACAGTTCCAATGGACAGTTTTGCCCTTCGGCTTAAAGATTACCCCATCATTGTTTCAAAAGGCGATGACTAGGATTTTTAATCCTATTCTGCACAGTACCCTGATTTATATTGATGATATATTATTATTCTCAAAAATTCTTGCAGATCATCATCACCTTCTTGATCATTTCCACCAGCTGGCATCACAATACGGGATAATGCTGTCAGAGAAGAAAAACATGATTAGACAACATGAAATTGATTTTTGGGGGATGAAAATATCCCATGGAACTCTCTGCCCAGGTCCTTATCTCGTTGAGCAATTATTACAATTTCCTGATGATAATTTTTCTGTCAAGGAAATACAACAATTTCTTGGTATCATTAATTACATTAGAGACTTTATCCCGCATACAAGTCACTATACTAGCTCCCTGTCACAGCTGTTGAAAAAGAAGCCACCCCTATGGGGCCCTGACCAGACAAAGGCTGTCAACTATCTTAAGAAAGCCGCGAAGGATCCACCACCTTTGACTATTCCATCCACAGGAAATCTTATCCTACAGTCAAACGCTAGTGACCATTATTGGGGTGCCCTACTACTTGAAGAAAAGGATAACAAGAGGTCCTATTGTGGACACGCAAGTGGAGAATTCAAAGAATCTCAAAAGCACTATCACACTGTATTTAAAGAAATAATTGCAGTAAAAAATGAAATTCAGAAATTTAACTTCTACGTCACATCAAAGCACTTCACAGTTGAAATGGACAATTCATCTTTCCCAAAGATGCTTGAATTCCGCGACAAGATTCTCCCTGATCCACAGATTCTCAGACTAAAAGACTGGTTTTTCAGATATGACTTCTCCATGAAGCATATAAAAGGCGATCACAATGTCCTCGCAGATATGTTATCTCGCCCTCGGAAAACATCCTTCCTCATATCCAAACACCGAGCCATTCCACTAATTTTCATGGCCTCATCCTCTTCCTCACCACTAGATATCCTCTACCTTGGTGCCTTTACCCAGATACATTTCTTGCCAGAATTACCTCCAAAAACCACTGATGTCTCCAAAATCAAATTCTGTGCAAAACCCTTCTGTTACCACTATGCTAACTTGATAGGCCATCACCAAACCTTCCCAGCATACCCTTTCCTCAATCCTTACATCATCAAGCCTTCATCCTTCAATGCTCATGTATTATGGTATCTATGGTATATCTCTATTTTGCAGGTACATGCTGTATTCCTCCCTCTCAAAGAGACATACGCTCATCTTGATGATCCAGCTAACCAGAAATCCCTGTTCTAGACCTTCCTCCAGCTATTTGATCCTCTGTTCACATGGAGAAAGAAGCTGACTACCCTCATGGGTAATTATAATCTTTGGAAGATGGACCCAGCTGAAGCAGCCGCAGTACACAGTATCTTCATCCTGCATAGACCGTATTTCTACAATCCAACCAGGAACCTCCTATGGTCCCATAATCAAGTCTACGAATGGGATACGCTGTACAACTTTCCAAATACATGGCCAAGCTACAAGCCCTCACTGTTGAATCATCTCTGTGAAATGAATGACCTGAAGTTATATTCTAAACTCGTCAAGGCCATTCCAAACAAAATTCCTGCTCCAAAGCCACCTGACAAATACCCTCCTGATCCAGATCCTATGGAGACAGATGAAGATGAAGACAATCCCTGGATGCAGAAGACGTATCACCATCCGATCCATGGAGAAATCACGGATGAAGATTACGTCAACCTCAACCTCTCACCATCTCACCGAAGTCCATAATGGCAGGCTATTTTATGTATTATTGTCCCCTAAAGTCCACAATGGTGGGCCGCTATTGTCTGCTTGTATGATAAGTTTGCTTGTAAGTCAGAGTTAGTTGGCTTAAAGTCAAGAGTTTGTTGCATGATTAAAGGTGGTGGGTCACTCCCGCACAAATGCAGCCGCCCATGTGCTGTCACCTTTTAATTATGTCAGTTGTCAGTTGTTAGGTCGTCCCTGTCAAGAAGTCAGTCGACGCGACAAAAGTCTTTGCTTTATATCGTCGTCTATCTTTATGTCTTTATCATGTTTGCTTTATGTCTTTCTCAATGTCTGCTTTGCGTGTAAGCTTCGGGGTCTCAGACCTCTATATAAGGGACTGCCTTCCCTTTTGTAAGGCAGAGCCAATTTGGAATAGAGCTCCACGGAGAGCTAGAACAAAATAAAATCTCCTCTTTGTGTTCTTCCATGGCTTTCTAAGTTCCTTCTTCCCCTAAAGGTTGAATATGGATTGTTCAAGAAGCCCTACAGTCGTACACCCCATTCCACTCTCTCTCCTTATGCTCTCCCACTCTCTCTATTCATTTTTTTTTCCACCCATAAGCCGACTCAAAAAACGAACACCACCACGAGGTTTCGGCTTCGATTCTGAGCAAGTTAATCGGAGAAGATTTTTTATTTGAGGATCCTAAGCACCACTCCAAGGCTAAAGTGAGGAGTACAAATTATGTCTTTTGTTTTAAAAAATTTAACCGATTAAATTGTAGTATTTAAGTATTAAATTGTAGTATTTGATTATATTAGATTTTTGGAAATATTCCTGAAATTAAATTAGATTGCAGGATTGGATTATATTAGATTTTTGAAAATATTCCTAGGATTAAATTAAACTGCAAAATTGGATTATATTAGATTTTTGGAAATATTCTTGAAATTAAATTAAACTGTAGGATTGGATTATATTAGATTTTTGGAAATATTCATGGGATTAAATTAAATTGCAGGATTGGATTATATTAGATTTTTGGAAATATTCGTGGGATTAAGCTAAACTGCAGAATTGGATTATATTAGATTTTTAGGAATATTTTGGAATTAGATTAAACTATGGGGATTTGATCAAATTGATGTTTTAAATATGTGAGGAATTAAATTTAAATATTGAAAGTGGATCATACCCACATTTTATTTCGAATTTAATTGGTTAACAGGAGCGTGTGAGCCTAGGGATCTTAGGATAGTAATTTATTTCGAGGTTAAGCTGATTAAACTAGGATATGTGAATACAAGGATTTGTGTGAACGTCGCAGGCATTGCTTTAGGATCCCTGCGGGTAGAGGTGAGCAAACAGTCAGTTCGGCCAAATTCGGTTAATTAATCAAATTAACTGAAAATTTCGGTTAAAGAATATTGTTAACCGAATTGACCGAACCGTTGGGCTGAACCGAACCGAAGCCGACCAAATTTCTTTTTTGGGTAATTCGATTAACCGAATTTAATCGTGAAATGAGGGAAGGGGGAAAGTTGGGAAGGTGTATCTAGACTAAAATGAGGGAAGGGGGGGAGCCGAGAAAGTGTATCCAGACTGATGTGGAGGAGAGGTGGTTAGGGAGACGATTGGGCTCGAGTGAGCTTGACACCAGTAAGGAGGAGTCAGGGGTGGTTCTCGGTAAAATGGTCTATGCGCGAGAGAATAAAAATTAGAATGAGAGGGAGCTTGTGTTTTAGTGACGATGATCGGCGACGGCGATGGCAAAGGTGATGGTGATGGGCGCAGGCGATGGCATCGCGTGAAGATGGTGGTATGGAGAACAGAGCTCGGGTGAGCGAGAGAGAGGTAGTGAGGGCCTTCTAACTTCTGAGAGCAGTGATTGTTCTGGTGACGATGGTCGGTGATGATGACAGCGATGGCGATGGGCACAAGCGATGGCATCGCGTGAAGATGGTGGTGCGGAGGACTGAGCTCGGGTGAGTGAGAGAGAGGCAGTGAGGGCCTTCTGACTTCTAAAAGCAGTGAGACTGAGGGGGAATAACCAGATTTTCATTTACTAATTTATATTTAAAATTTAATTAATTATTAAATCAGTTAATCGGTTAACCGAATTAATATTTTCTATTCACTAAACCAAAACCCAATTTACTGAAATATTGGAAAGCATAACCGAACTGATCGAACCGGATTTTTTATCCGAACTGAATTAACCAATTTCGGTCGGTTAATTCAGCTTTCCCCGAATTATGCTCACCCCTACCTGCGGGCATTTCTCCAAGAATCAGGTAAGGGGAATAAATTACGTCAGGACTTTTTAGAAATTAATTGATTAATTTAAAGTAGGATATGAATATATATTATATGTAATTTTCTAGCTTATCAAGCATATGAAAATAATGGCTTTGAATGATTATATGTTTTTCTGACAGTTTTTATTGAAAATATGTGTGACATAAGGAATGGTTTTGATTACTAAAAAATAAATATGTGAAAATATTATATGATGAAATGTGATTTATATTGAGATATGATTTATACAGAAATGATGATATGATATATATACAGACATGTTTTACACGGATATGATGATATGAGTATATACAGATATGTTTTAGACAGCTATGATGAAACGAGATTTATACAAACATGTTTTTATCAGATATGATGATATGTGATATATACAGACGCGATGGTTTTATGCTAACAGATATGATGAACAGTCATGAGTTACAGACAAGATGTGTTACATACATGTGGATACTCATGAGCTTGAACATGTTTATGAGAAATGAAAGCTTTTAGAAATATATTATTATGTATATTGAGTGGTGCAAATGAGAACCCGGTTGGTTAATGATATGAGAGCACGATACCGTTGCTAGAGATTGAGTTAGTGCAACCACACAGCTCGGGGAGCATGTTGGTAATGGAATTCGATTGAGCCTACGGAGAGATGTTGACCGCCCTTGGGTCCGGATCAGGTTGCGTTGGGCCAATCGTACTACAGACGAAGTATTTTAACTTAACCTGGTAGGCCAACCAGGGTTAAGTCCCGCCTTTGGGTCGCACAACCCGATCATGTGGGTTTATTACATGACGGTGATATGTATAGGTTCCTCATTACAGACGCGATACACTCATATGATTGTATTTTGAAAGATATGCTATTTTGTACATAGAAAAATTTAGTGAGCATGATCATATTTTCGAGAAAAGTATATATTTGCAAATATATATATGGTTATGAGTACAGTTACCATGATTTCTCAGTTAAATTAATATTTATATGAACATATTATAATACACTAAATCTCATTAGCCACACACTGATAATAATTTATTCCCCCTTACTGAGACGTGTCTCACCCCAAAGATTTTAAACATTTCAAGAAATTCAGGCAGTCAGGCGGAGCAAGTTCCGAGATAGAGGAGACATAGTTCCTATAGTTTAGGGTATGTGTTTTTATTTTTGGGAGTGGGGATAAGTTGTATAATCCTTGGGATAACAGTTGGTTTTTTGTGAGTTATATGTATTTATGTGGAGACTTTGGAACTATGATATTGTACATAAGGATTAGAAGTATTATGTGTTTCCATTGCATTGACTTTGATGATGATATCATGGTATTAGAGATGTATGGTTATAATATTAAAAAAATGGTTGAAAAATTAGGGCATCACACAGCAGGTGTGCTTTCTTCCCTTGTATTTTTCTTTTTGCCCTTTATGCCTCTGTTTGTTTGAGTTTTTGTTGGCATGCATATGCATCCTTTGCAATTTTCATGTGTTCGTGCTTGGTGTACTTCACATGTTCTTCGTGTTCTTCATGTTTTTTGTGCATTCTTCAAAATATTTTCAAAGAAGTTTTTTTTTTAATCTTTACCTAATGAATAAAAGTATTATTTTGCTATTTATTCTTCTATTAGGAGCCTTTGTTAGAATGGACACTTCTGAGGCTCACTCTTCAACAGTAGTTAGTATAAGGAGTGCTAGATGTTGTCTTTCTCTAAACTATTTGTTAAGCATACGCAACTTGTACTTTATTCTAAGCTTCATTCGCCTAAGGGTTCATAGTAGCTCAGAATTGGTCCTCCAGCCTAGTCTAGACGAAGTCTACTTGTATGTTGACTACTTTGAGATTGGGCTTAGGCTAGCCTTCCATCCTTTCATTTATGATGTTTTGTGGTTCTATAACCTATCGCCTAGACAGCTAGTTCCCAACTCATACCTTACTCTAGTGTGCTTTGTGGTTCTCCTCATTCGCACGGGCCACCAACCTACAATCAGGCTATTTCACTCTTGTCATCAAATAAGGAAGCATTCTTTTGAAAATGAGGTATTTTATTTCAACTGCCTCCCAAAATTTAAGCTCTTCACCCCTAGTGCTTACTCCATTCATCAATGCAAGTCTAGGTTCTCTTTTGCATCCAGGGAGTTGAAGTTTTATGGGCCTCGCACCTAGTCAATCCGTCTTGATGGTGATATCTTCTTTTATGCCCTTCCTTTTGTTTTTCTATTATTTTTGCTCAACATCTAAATTTGCTGCCTTTGCAGCTCGGCAACGTCACTTGCTCCCCTGTTTATCTCCTATGGAGCAAGCCATCATTGAAGATTTTTTACTCTTGTCAAGGAATCATTCCTTGTACTAAGCTGCTTAAAGAGCAAAATCTCGTGCACTGCGGCTTTAGTCCTATTCCATATGGTCTCACCTTATCTTTCATGGTTTGGATTTAATTTCTTATAATATATATGCATATGCTTCTGGTGTGTCATCTTCCTTTTGCAGACATGGATTAGACTAATTTTGAACAGATGATAGCCAAGAAGAAAAAACATAAGGGTAGCACCAGAAAGAAGGCTTCACTGGAGGAATCTTCCCAAGTGGAAAATGTTCCTGCGACTTCTAAGGAGAATCCTACTCCTCCACCTCCAACTCTTGTACTTGAGGGGTTAGGCTTGCATGACCCTGTCATCTCTGGTACTGCTCTCTGGGGCGCTGTGCTCCTGAAAGATGCTTATAAGTTGAAGATGATGCTTCTTGAAGCTCTTACTTCAACTACCTATCATATGCCTTACCAGGTATATTTCAGGTGCTTGTAAATATGCGTTTGCTTGCTCATCCTTTGACCATTTGTTGTTTTTTTAGCTTGTAGCCATTAACCTAACCTTAGAGGACAAGGTTAGCGAGATGCACTAGGTTTCCTTGGAGTCTCGATAGTAGGTGGTGGACTTACAGACTCAACTAAATGCTAGCGCCTCTTGGGAGAAGGCTTTTAAGGAAGATATTGCTCAAATTTGGAGTGTGGGGATACCAACTGCCGTTGATTCTACCATATCTAGTTATTAGAGTTCTAAAGAGTTTTTACTGGATAGAAATAAATTTGGAGTCCAATTGTATCACAGGGTCTTTCACGAATGTCGAGAGCAATTCAAGATGAAGTACCCCCACATAGACATATTTGGCATCTGCTCAGTTGGGTGTGGCAATATGAGCCCCCCATTAGGAGATGAGGATGAGGAAGAGGATGAAGAAGAATTAGATGGTAGCCAATCCATTCCGAAGATGATGTCAAACTCGTGCATATCCAGCACCACCAAATCAGCAGATAAAATTCTCCCCTGAACATCAACTAGACAACCATGGAGCATCCTACTACATCTCACCGCTGACCTGATCGGTGTAGCCACTAATAACTTGACATCTAGTGATTATGTTTCAACCCCACATAATTTAACACACCCCAAGGACACAAACGAGTGTGTGGCACCAGAATCAAAAAGTGTAATAACTTTAGATGAAAACATATTAATCGTACCTGTCACCACGTCGCTGGTTGTTTCAACATCACCCGGCGTCAAAGCAAAAACCCTGGCTGGGGCCATATTCCTTTGCTAGCCTCCACATGGCGCCTGATGGCCTCCACGAGTAGGACTAGGAGCAGGAGCGGAAGCTACACCAATATAAGCCTGGCAATCCCGCATCACATGTCCTGGTTCCCCACACCGGTAACAAACACCCTGTCCGGCACGACACTCCCCCAGGTGTCTCTTCCTGCACGACGAGCATGCTGGAGATGGCTGTACACCCTAAAAATCACAATTCCAGGTCTCTTGCCTCCAGTTTCTGTGGTAGCCACCCGTCTTCCACGAACCACATCCGAACCCTTGCTGGGAACCAGAAGGTGTGGACCTATTCTTCTGTCTCTGCTCCTCGGCCTCCATCTGATCACCAATTTCTGCTATAATGGCTCGATCAACCAACTTGGCAAAGTCTTACAACTTCAGTATCGATACGTGCTTGTATATTTCTCTCCTCAGGCCCTTTCAAATTGTCGTACCTTCTTCACATCATCTGGAATGATGTACGGGACGAAGCGAGATAGCTCGATGAACCTCGCCGTGTACTGCTGCACTGATAGTTGTCCCTGCTTCAGATTCTGGAACTCCTTAATCTTAGCCTCCCTAGACGAGGCTAGAAAATACCTGTCGAAAAATATTTCTTTAAACCACTCCCACGTCATCTCCACAGGTACAGTCCTCTGCTGCTTTAATAATCTCACCGCCAACCACCATCTCTCGGCCTCTCCAGTCAGTTTATATGTGGCAAATAGTACCCTCTGCTCCTTCAAACATTGCAGTACTGCAAACACTTTCTCTATCTCCTGCACCCAGTTTTCAGCGACTACAGGATCTATCCCTCCTGAGAAATTCGGAGGTCTCATCTTAATAAACTTCTCGATCGAGCTACCATGGCCTAAAGACGAACCACCTTGCTCCCTCGAACTTCGGGCAATCTCAGACATGACTTGCTGTGCTATGCTGCGTAAGAATGTATCAGAATCACCACCTGCAGCGCCTGAGGGTCCAGCACCCTCATTCCCACTAGCGTGGGCATTACTACCACTAGGGTCCATCCTGAAAAACAATAAACTTAACTCAGAACCCCCTTCACTATACATATCATCCAACTCATATAATATATTCTCCTAATTAATTCGTCACTCGTGATCTTAATTTAAGGTTCAATCCTGCAACCTAGATACCCAACCCGACGATAGTTTACCATGACTTTCCTGAAATCGTCACCCTAGGAAAATCACACAAACCACCACGAAAGTTCTGCATCTAGATTACAAAACCATATCTCAAATCCCCTTATCCTATACTCTGGTATTATTACTACTATACTCTAGAGTCTACAGAACCTAGTATCCTAGGCTCTAATACCAAATTGTAATGTCCTGCTTCTCTTATCACATAATAAACATAAATAATAATAATAATAACATCAACTCGAACCTGTGGGTAGCAGGGATAGCCTGACATAAACAGCGAAAACCTAAACAGCAGTAAAAATAATTTACATCCATCAAACCATTAATTACATAATACCAAAGTCTACTTCATTCCCAAAATACAGTATTTGAATACAATCTCCAAAACATCAAAATAGATCTAGGATCTTACAACAAAAATCTCCTGATCCTAGATTATAGCTTACCCTTTTAGTAGGGAAGCTCCACTCACTCAACGGCAGCCACGACCCGCCGGTCTCTCAGGGTCTCCTGAAAAATTAATTAAATTTGCGTGTGAGACACAATTCAGTAAGGGAAAATAAACTAAATGCAGTTGTATGGCAACATGAATATATAATGCAGTTATACATATACAATACATTTCATATATCTGTAAACATTCATCATAACATACTGAATCATCATATACTTTCATATTTTTCTAGTAACTCATATCATTCATAAATTGTCTGTTATATATGATAATACTGAAAACATACCCAGGATGAATAGCTAGTTGATGTCATGTATTACTCCCCATGACGGGTTATGCAGCTCGAAGGCGGGACCCGACAATGGCTGCCCGATCACTGCCGAGTAAAAAATGTTTGTAAGTACGATGGACCCGCCACACCCTGGTCTGGACTGCCACGTGGACGTCTACAACTTTACACTGAAAGTCACATCGACTATCCATCTCCCACCCCTCGTGGGGTGGTTAACACCAATCTAATCATAGATAGCTACGGTACCATACTCCTGAACTGAACTAAACTAACATCCGGGTTCTGATAACATATAATACATGATATTATAGCATTTTTCATAATTTCATAAATACGACCTCGCACCGAAATCATTTCATAAATACGGCCTCGCGCCAAAATCATTTCATATATACGGCCTCGCGCCGAACATTTCATACATATCATGCTGAAAATAATCAATTATCATGCACTTGTCAAAATCATCATAATATACTGTATCTTTTCATAATTCCTAAAAGCATGCTTAATTCGTAAAATTTGTCATATCATTACTTTCCGTAAAAATAACATTCATGCCACACAAAATTGAATAATTCCATACATTTCATTCTAAAATCTCATTTTTCGTATAATAGCAGTATTTTCCCGATAACATACATTTTCTCAATAATATTCAAATATCATGCATATTCCCTGAAAATTTATTTGCTGATAATAATAATAACACATGTGGAAAAATAACTGTTTTAGTTTATTCCCTTACCTGACTATTGAGAAACCCCCTAAAAATCTCGGTTTAACACCCGTATGGTTTCCTGGTCAATGCCCTAAAAACGACAACCCCCAAAATTAAACATCAGTATTTCTTCGTAAATATCATTTCCTACAACTATGGTAAGACCAAATTTGGCATAAAAAGTCTTACCTCAACTTAGAGACGAATTTCAACTCAGCTTTATTGACGATCCGCTTCGGCAAATATGGAGAGAACTTCTCCAGGAACGTCGTAGTGACTTTAGATCGTGGAACTGGCATAAATCCAGCCCGAAATCGAAGAGAGAAGGAGAGGGAGCCGAAGGGAGGAGACAGAGGGAGCTTCTACGCTGAATTTCATCAAAAATCTGAGTTTTCACTATTTATAGGGCTGGATTCATCGACGAGCCACGTCATCTCGTCGATGAGTCCTTTAATAATTTCGTCGATGAAACCCACTCCTCGTCAAAGAAATTCAGACTGCCCAAAGCCTCTCTCGGTATTTCCTCGTCGACGAGCCCAACTATAATTTCATTCGCGTTCGTCGACGTGGCCTACTGCCTCCTTCTCTTCTTATTTCCATTTTCCACCCTCTTAATCATTATTTAAATACTATTATTCTTCAGGTCATTACAACTGTCATACGTTCATTTTTTGTTTGGTCGACCAAGCTAGGTCAACATATTGACTTTCTGGCTAGTTGATCTACCAAGGCGTTTACAGCACCAATGGTTCGGTCGATCGAGGTCCTTTGAAAATTTTTCTTCTTCTTTTGACCTTATATAATTTTATCCCTATTTGTATATTTTTGCATTTAGTCTTGAGGGGATTTTTCATAAGGTGAATTAAGGTCAATCTAGGGCCTTGAGTTAACCCAAAAAATCTGACATTGGTCGACTGAAGGTGATCCTTAAGGTCATTCTACGGTCTTTTAAGTTTATCCATCCTATTATGCAAGAGATGCAGTTATTATAGATCACAATATTACAGACCAAATAATGAAACAAAATTCATTATACAAAATAAACAATAAGTCTTCTTCTTCTTTACTCTTCTGAAACTTCATAGAATATGCCAGGAATATGTGTGCTTTACGTCCTTTATGGCTTCCATTTCATTGCCTTATGTGTGTGTTTGAATTAAAAACCTGTTCAAGTATTGAGTGCACACATAAGTAACTTACAGTTTGTGATTATCAAAACCAGGGATCGGACTCAAAAAGTCAACACAAAGGGACAACCGGTTAAGGGAGATAACACACTAGTGGGTTAATGGGATATATTAGCACATATTTGGCATATGTTGCACTGCTTCACCAATTCTAGCGCATCTTTCCTCATGGTGGGCTAGTAATATCCCTATCATAAAGGCTTATAGGTCAGGTCTCTTTCAATCAAGTGGTTATCGCAGACCCCTTAATGGATCTTTTTAGTATATACTTTGCCTCTTTGTTGCCTAGGCATCATAAATATGATGGCGTTAGAGATCTTCGGTACAATATTTTTCCTATTATTGAATATCTTACTACCTTCCTCATCAGCTTCAATGATTCCTTCCTATCGTCAAGTAACCAACCATCTCAGAGATATTTTACCACAGAAGTCCTCTAATCTTCTTTTTCTTCTATTTTGGTTATGGTAATCTCTTCATAAGTTGGTTTTCCTATTCGTTCCAGGTGCACCACATTCTCCCAATCTTGCTTTGTAGCTGAAGATAAATTTTCCAATGCATTAGCTTTAGCATTCTTGTAACGTCCTGCTTAATAAATTGATTTTTTTTTAAAACATACTCTGATACCATAATATTAACCTAAACAGCAGGAAGCAGAAATCATACAAACATAACCATAAACCACTATATACAATACCAGAACCAATACCAGAGTGCTGAAATGTTTCCAAAATATACAAAGATAATTGTATCCCCAAAAATGCCCTTAACTAGCTAGGGCTACAAAAAAATGATACTCACTCTCTGATGGGGCACTACAAACGCCCTCTATTTGCGAGCCTGATCTGCTCGCCTACCCGGATCACCTGAAAAATATTTCAACACTGGATGAACCAACGCTCAGTAAGAGAAAATATGCTATTACTAGTGTGTGGCAAATGAGCTACTATATATCATGAAATTTTGTTTCATATAAACATGAATAACTGCGTATAAAAGTACAGTATAAATAATAAAGCACACCACCCCTTTTCCCTATTGCTTAACATATCAGTATTATGGTTATACTTCAAAGTACTACTAGTGCATATAGTAGGATCCTTGTTTCTGTAAATCCGTACGTATGTAATAATAACTGAAATTGTTCCCTATGGCTATCTGTGTCATGACATGCCCCTCATGACGAGGTTGTGCGGCCTGTAGGCTGGATTTACCCTGGCTGGCCAACCAGGAATAAATCACTAGACTCCGTCAGTCGACCTGCCCTCCTCAACCCATATCTGGATGGGGAGCCTAACCTCTTTTAGGGCCTAGGTGGTCGACCGTACCACGTATATCTAAATAGGTGGTTGCACTCATAAAGTAACATAGTATCTATAGCAACGGTACCATGCTCTGTAGCTACAAGTCCAACAGGGTCTGATATCGTATAATATATTTCTATATACATGTTTATCTGATTTACCATGATTCTGAAGTACTGAAATAACCATGATACTGCATAACGTACTAAAATCTAAATAATCATAACATGGAACTGCATATTCATAATACTAGAATTCGTGTTATCATGGTACTGAAATTCATAAGATCATGGTACTGAAATATCGTAAAATCATGGTATTGAAATTCGTATAATTATGGTACTGAAATGCATATAATCATAATACTGAAATTCGTAAAATCATGAAACTAAATTCACAAACATATCCCCGTACCATATACATAATCATAAGTCACACCATACTAAAATACATAATTTTCGTAAATAAATAAACTGCATAATATTCAGAACTTTCCTAGTATAGCATATTTCCCTTACCTTAACTCTGAAAAGCCCCTACTGTATTCTAGCCTGATACCCGCAGGGCCTCCTACAAAACACCCTGAAACCAATATTTGCCAGAACTAAACATCAGTATTTTTCCGTCTATAACATTTTCTCTAACTACCACAAGACCAAAAGGAGACTAAAAGGCCTTACCCTGAATTTAGGATGATTTCCAACTCCGATTTCCCGACGATATGCTCTGGTAGATGTGTAGAGAACTCCACCAGGAGCATCGTGGTAGCTTTGGATCATCGATCCGGCGACCGGTGGGGCCGAAAATGAAGAGAGATGGGAGAGAGAGTCGTAGGAGAGAGAGAGAGAGAGGAGAGAGAGAGCGGTGAGAGAAATGTGATAAAATCCCAGGTTTCCACTATTTATAGGGTCAGGTTCGTCGATGAGACCCTGTGTTCATCGATGAGCCCTTCACAAAATTCGTTGACGTGGCCCTGTGTTCGTCGACGAAATTCAGAGCAGCTCGAACCGCCTCTCGGTATTTTCTCGTCGACGAAGCCTCGACGAAACCCTGTGTTCGTCGATGAAATTCTAAAGACCTTTGTCGACGAAACCCTGTGTTTGTCGACAAAGCTAAGCAATTTCCTTGAAATTACAACCTCCTTCTGTTTCTGTTTCTATTTTCTCTCCCTCTAATATTTAAAATGCTATTATTCTTCGGGTCACTACAGTTATCTTCTTGGGTAATGTGCTTAATTTCAAATTCAAAAAATGTTTTGATATATTCCAACACCTTTGCTAGATATTTTTCATTTTTGGTTCTCTGAATTCAAAATAACCTCTCACTTGCTCAACTACCAGCTGAGAGTCACTCAAAACCTAAAGCTTTCTTACCTCAAGGGATATGTATAGTCATAACCCTATCAATAGAGCTTCATACTCTGCATCGTTATTTGTTGTTGCGAACTCCAATCACAATGTGTATTGTACCTCGGATCCACCTGGGGCAATACCGATCAAACCTACACCTCATCTTGTTCCATTAGAGGATCCATCTATATGGAGCATCCAGGCTTCTACGTCCCTATATTTTTTGTGGGCTTGTTCGATGATAAAATTAGCTAGGACTTGGGTCTTTTATTACAGGCCTCTGCTTGTAGTGGATATTAAATTCTCCTAACTTGACTGACCCCTTTACGATCCTTCTTAAGGTTTCAGGTTGCTAGAGGATTTGTCTTAGAGGCATGTTAGTCAACACGATTACTTTGTGTGCTTGGAAATAAGGTCTCAGCTTCCTAGCCGCACAAATGATGGCAAAACCAACTTTCTCTGCTGGTGTGCAGTTGATCTCCGTAACACCTTGCTAGTGTAATGTATGGTCTTGTGCTGCCTATTTTCCTTTTGGACTAGGATTGGATCACCGCATAACGTGTAGAAGCTAGATATAAGTACAAATCTTCTCCGGTAGTTGCCTTGGTAAAAAAAGTGGAGAATTGAGATACTATTAATATTTACACCTCCTTCTTGGTCTATAGGGCTCTCATCTCCATCAAAGCTTGTATTTAATTGGGATTCACCTCTATCCCCATGTGGGTCATTGTGAATTTTAAAAATTTTCCCACTAAAACAACAAGTGCACACTTGGCCAGGTTCAACCTCATTTCGTACTTACATAGTAATTCGAATGCTCTTCCTAAATCCTTCACATGATCATCAGATTTCAAGCTTTTCACTAGTATGTCGTCCACATAAACCTCCATGGTATTCCCCAAGAGATCTTTGAAAATCATATTCACCAGCCTCTGATAAGTTGTTTATGTATTTTTTAACCCTAACGACATCACTTTATAGCAATGAAGCACTATTTCTATAATGAAGGTAGTGTTTTCTTCGTTTTGGCTTGTGGATGCATACGGATCTGATTGTAGCCTGAATATGCATCCATGAAGCTTAAGAGTTCATGTCTAGATGCAGAATCCACCAACTGGTCAATTCTCAAAAGAGGGAAGCTGTCTTTGGGGCATGCTTTGTTCAGATTTGTGAAGTCAATGCTTGTCCACCACTTCCCATTCGACTTTTTTTACCAAAATTACTTTGCTGAGCCACTCTAGGTAGTTAAATTCCCTGATGAATTTAGCTTTTAAGAGCTTGATTACCTTCTCATCAATTATCTTGATTCGTTCAAGTGCAAAGATTATTTTCTTCTATTTGACGAGACGCTGGTTTAAGGTCTACTTGCAACCTATGCTCGATGACCGCAGGATTGATCCCTAGCATATCATTAGCAAACTGGGCAGAGATATCAACATACTCACCCAATAGTTTCACCAGCTTTGTCCTCGGCAAATCTGACAATTGGTTTCCAATCTGGATGCACTTTCCTTGGTCGTCTTTTATTGGAATGCTCTAGTGTGCTTATCTAAGAGTACTCTTCCCTTACCTCCAGGTTGTCTATGGTCAAGGCATCCCACCCTTTTTTTTTTTCCTTTCAGAGCCATCACATAGCAGTTACAAGCTGCCATCCAATCCCCCTTTACTTCTACTACTCTGTATAGGGTGGGAAACGTAACCTTCGGATGATAAGTAGAAGTTATAGCCCGAGTTGCATTGAGTATTGGGCATCCCATTATTATATTGTAGACAGAAGGACAAAGACAGTCTACCACCAAGAAATTAGTCATGCAAACGACCCTACTACGGGGGTGTGCCCATGGTCAGAGGAAGTGTGATTGTACCCAAAGGATGGACCACGTCTCCTCTAAATCCAACTAATATTGTTGAAATAGGCTTCAAGTACTCCCTTCCTATCTTAATTTCTTGTAGAACTGACCAGAAAATTATGTTGACTGAGCTTCCATTGTCTATCAACACCCTCCTTACCTGATAATTAGCAATGAGTAAGGATACCACCAAGGCATTATCATGTGCCTGTTGCACCCTTACCTCATATTCTTTGGTGAAGGTGATGATCTCCTTTTTTTTTCTTTTTATGGAGCTGCATCTGATCCTCCTTTAGAAAAAACTTGCTTAGCATATCTCTTCCTCACACTTTCAATGTCCCCTCCACTGGCTGGTCCTCCAAAGATCACATCGATCTCTCCCACAACCTGGTCCTTTTTTTGCTCAGCTTCTTGTTTTTGGTGACTACATGCTTCAACTCGGCAATCACTTTTTTTTATAAACTTTGACAAGTATCCTATTCTTATTAGATCTTCAATCTCATTTTTCAAGTGAACACACTCTTTTGTGTCGTGTCCGTGATCTTTATGGAATTTGCAGAATTTTGAAGTGTTTCTCTTATAAAAAGGTGTATGCATGGGTTCTGGATAGGAGATGTATCCTTTCTCCCTAATGTGCATCAATGCATTGGTTCGGGGGACATTCAGGGGGGTATACGACTAGAACTTTGGGGTGGGTTTTGTCTCCCTTTGGTTGCTGAGTTGTCTACTACTTTTTTGCCTTTTCCCCACTTTGGTTGTTTCATCAATATCTCTTGGACCCTTCCTTTTTAAATCGGTCTGACTCCTTCTTGTGGTCATAACCTCTTCTAGATTGATGCATTTCTAGGCTTGCGTTATCTACTCTCCTATGTTGACCGGGGGTTTTTTCCCTAGCGAATTTAGGAAGCCCCCTGGCTAAAGAGCTATCGTCAAAGTCGTTACTGCTACCCCATGATCGAAGTTTCAAATTTATAAGGTGGCATTGACAAAGTGATGCATGAACTCTTTTAGTGTCTCCTTTTCTCCTTGAACAATACTCATTAGATGAGCTGAGGTTTTTGCTATTTTCTAGCTGCAAAAAAATTTTCATATAAACTGTTGCTCCATTTTAGAAAAGGACCCAATGGAACCAATTTTAAACTTTGGTACCACGCCCTGGCATTCACCTTTAGAGTGGCTGCAAATGCTTGACACATGATTGCATCTGGTGCGCCTTGTAATTGCATTAGCACTTTAAAGGTGTCTAGGTGATCAACAGGATCTGACAAGCCATCATACACTTCCATACTTAGCAAAGTAGAGGAACATCCATTACTTCTTTAGTGTAAGGAGGATGTGAAGAATTGAGACGCCCACACTATTTGCATCTTCTACCTTTTTTGTTGGATCTGAGGCCCTAGCAGGAATTTCTGGTGGGGCTATAACCTTCCCATTAGACACATCTTCTATTTGATTAGCCTTAGGAGCAGGTTTTTCATAATCCCTTTTCTAATGCATGATTATCGTAAACATGTTTTCCACTCTCTTTTGGAAGGCTAAAAATTCACTCAATAGTACACTGGGTTGTTTGTCGGTGCAAAATGAATTGATTGGGGTAACTGGTTACCCACAGTAGGTTTTGACTTGGAGTTATATGATGCGGCCATGGTTAAGGATGGAAAAACCTCCCAAGAGTTCCCACAAATGATGCCAACTATTGCTGTCGAAAATCAAATGACTTTTGTGAATCATCATTTGACCACAACCACCTGAAAAGAACCAAATGTAAATGGCTTGGTGGACTTGGGGTGTACTCCGGGGGGGTCACTCCAATGCTTAAGTTAGTGACTATGGGAGGCTTTGAATTACAACTGTAATAGAAAGAGAATGTAAGAGTGAGATGCTTACCTCCTCTCGGAGTATCCTTTTATAGTGGTGGAGGTTGAGCTTCTTTTAATTTGGCATTGATGGCACATTATTATTCTTATGGGGGTTATGAAAATTTTAGGGCATTTATATGAAGGTTTTAATTTCGGTTTTGTAACCGTTTCCTCTCATGAATGAGCATATTAAATTTAGCATGTCGGTTATGTAGAGGTGTTAATGGTGGTTTCATAACTGTTTCTCCTTATGAATTGAGTATTAATTTTGGGTATATCAAGTGCCTAATTAACCATGAATCATCCCTAAAATGCATCTAGTAGTCTTTAACTAACTCCTTAAAAAGTAAATAAATAAATAAATACATGCAAAATAAGGTGTGATTTAGGAATGTCTAATAAGACCTCCAAAGGAGGGGATCCTATTAGATAAACCCCCCTTCAAAACTAATATAAGTGAGGTCTGAAACACCATTTTATTCTTTTGTTTAATCATTGGAACACACACACACAAAAAATATAATATATATAGTTATAATTAAAAAAAATCATTAAATTTGAGTAAAAAAAAAAAGAGTCTATGAAACATTCCCAGGTTTTTGTCTAAATTTTTTTTTAAGAATTTTTTGAAAAATTTTCTAGCATTTTTCACAATTTTTTTTTGAATTTTTAGAGATTTTTTCTCTAATTTATTTATTTTTGGCGTATTTTATTTTTATATTTTTTTATGTGAATCAAAATAACTCAAATACTTTTTATTTATATTTTTCTAATTTTTAAAATATTTTTCTTTGATTTTTTATGATTTTTTTTTTACTATTTTCCCAATTTTTTTAAAAAAATTAAAAATTAAATTTTAAATTTTAAAAATGAACCCGCAGTTCGGGACGGATCATACCAGTTCAACCAGTTGGGGAAAGGGCTACCACGTATCAGCCAACAATGGCAACATGTGGTGCCAATATTTTATATATACATTTTTCTTTTTAATTTACTGCAGCAAGGTGACGTTAACTCATGATGTCACCCACTACATGGCAAGCTACGACGGGTGTTGGGCATTTAACATCGATTAATTAGGTGGTAGTGATCCGACTGTCCAAAGAAAACACACATTAGGCACCTAGGATCAAGCCACGTTGCTTCCCAGACGCATGGTCCTAGTTATGCCATGTGTCACCGTCTGCATGGTAACGCATATCCCACTAATTATATTTACTTTTTTGATAAATTAATATAAATACATTTTTTACTTTTCCTTTTCTTTTCTACTTGTGCTCCAGTTTTATCTCTCTCTTCTCTTTCTGCTTTTGGAATCTCTCTCACCTCTCTTTTTTATGCGCTTTCCCATCTCAGCTCTCTTTGTCTCTCTACTTGTCGTAATCGCTAGCCATCACGACCTTCTTTGGTGACCTCTGCCACCTACAATGAAGCCGAACTATTCTGATTCATCTCTCCTCTCTCTCTCTTCGATCTCTTTGATCGATCTCTCCAATCTCTCTTTACTCGCCGCAACCACCAACTATCATCATCTTCTTTGGCGACCTCCGCCACCTACGATGGAGCCTAGTAAGTCCTCACTCTCTTAACTTCTCTCGATCTTCTTCTTTTTCTTACTCGTTTCTCTTAACCTCTCTTTATTTTCGTCTTTCTTTCTAAGATATTCACTCTCTTTTATCTCTTTTTGTAGGTCTTCGAATGGAGCTCAATGGCAAAGAGCTATAAGCTTTATGCCTTCGTTCCTTAGATCCTGATCGACTCTAACCAAAGGTAAACCCCACCTCCAATATTCTTTTTATGTTTCTTGATTTCTATTTTCCCTTTACCTCTCAAATATATTTCTATTTTCTTGGGATTTTCATGAGTATTCTCATACTTTCTCATTTTTCAAATGGGATAAGGGTTCAGGTTTGTTTGGTCAGTGTTAGGGTTTGGTGGGTTTGGTTAGTTTGGGTTAAGTTGGGCTCAAGTTGAGTTAGGTTAGGCTAGTCAAGCTGGACCAGGATCAGCTAGGCATGGACATATGTTTAGGTTAAGTTAAGTTTGGGTTGGGCTTTAGGATTAGACTTGGCTTTGGGTTAAGTTTAGGTTTCTCTTAGGCTTGGGCTTATATTTAGGTTCAGGTTGTACTTTGGTTGAGCTCAAGTCAGCGTAGGCTGAGCCAAGCCCATTTAGGTCCGGGGTTTGGGCTAGGCCAGGCTCTAGACTTAAGTCTAGGTTGGCTTAGGTTGAGTCTAACCCAATTGGGCCTCATGTGTAGTGACCTAAAAAATTTTAATGATAAAATAATTGGAAAAATTATAGATGAAAAAGATAAATAAGGAATTAAGGAAAATAGGGGAAAAGAAATTTTAAAAGGGGAGCAAACAAGTGCCCGTTGATGAGCAGGATTTTCTCGTCGACGAGAGATCTTCAGAAACTCATCATCGAGTATGTATGTCTCATGTAATGACTCGAAGAATAATGGTATTCAAATAACAAAGAAGGAGGAAAATGGAAACAAGATTTTCTTGTCGACGAGAGATCTTTAGAAACTCATCACCGAGTATGTATGTCTTATGTAATGACCCAAAGAATAATGATATTTAAATAATAAAGAGGGAGGAAAATGGAAACAAAAACAGAAGGAGGCAGTAGACTTCGTCAACGAATACTTCGTGTTCGTCAACGACATTGCACTTTGGATGTAATAACTTAGAAGATTTACACAAGGCCTTGTTGACGAACACAGGGAGTTCGTCAACGAGCGCATAAGGAGACCTCGTCGACGAAACCATGTCTCGTCAATGAGAAGATACCAAAAGGGGTTTTGGGCAGTCTTAAATTCGTTGACGAGGAAGTAAGGTTCATTGATGAAATCACTTAAGAACTCATCGACGAGATGACGTGTCTCGTCGACAAATCTGAGCCTATAAATAGTGAAAACCTGGGTTAATTTGCAAAAAAATGGCGTAAATCTTCCTCTCTCTCTCTCTCTCTCTCTCTAAACACCTCTCCCTCATTCTCTCTTCGATTTTGGCCCCATTTCTCGCCGGATCGAAAATTCAGTGCCACCACGACGCTCTTGGTGAAGTTCTCTGCAAGACTGTTAGAGCTGATCATTGAATTGGTTTAGAATTCATCCCAAATTCAGGGTAAGGTGTTTTATTCATAATCTACTTTCCCTGCAACTATAGGAAATGTTGTATGCAGGAAAATACTTATGTTTTGTTCCGGGGGATGTTGTTTTCAAGGGGTTAAATGGAGAACCCTGCGGGTGTAGGGCCAAAGTTTAGTGAGGGTTTTTCAGAAACTAGGTAAGGGAAATATGCTATGTTAGGAGACTTACTTATGTTATCAGAAATTTTATATATATATATATATATATATATATATATATGTGTGTGTGTGTGTGTGTGTGTGTGTGTATGTGTGTGTGTGTGTGTGTGTGTACCAATTATTATATAGAATATGAATTTTTAATGTATGTGTGGCCTGAGTAGATATTATCTGATATAGAGTTTTGTACAGTTTTCCCGTATATCAAGTTGTACAGATATAGTTAGATATTTATAGATTTTATATAGACAAAATATATATACATATACAGTTTTTATTCACATGATTACACAGACAGATATATATATATATATATATATAACAGTATACAAATGTTTATTCAGATCAGTTTATATATAGTGTTTACAGAATGTTATGTTTTCCTAAATGCCATAACACTCAGAGCATACAGGCAATACAGATAGAAGATACAGACAGATTATATAGTTATAGCATCAAGATGCTACAGATATTACAGTGTTTACAGTACAGATTAATAGCATTATGGTTGTTTTGTAAACATAATGAAAACAGTAAAAAGAGTATAGTATGTATGTATACAGTATCAGATCCCTGTGGAAAAGATTACAGACAGATACAGTTTACAGAGCACGGTACCGTTGCTATATACAGAATATAGTGCAACCACATATCTCAGATAGTGTGTGGGTACCGTCAAACTGTGCTCGGAGAGGATTCAGCTCCCCAGTTCACTGGGTTGAGGGGGCCAATTTGACTAGGTAGCAACCAGTACCAAGCTTAGGAGTGGATGCAGTTTTGTCGGGCTGAGGTAGTGTAGAGTATGATGACTTACCGGGAGGGCCGACCAGGTTAAGTCCCACCTACGAGTCGCACAACCCTATCATGAGGGGTCAAATCATGACATACAGAGTCCTAGGGAAAGAGCATAGTTGTGTATATATATGTATACTGTAAGAACCCGAACAATGATAACTGGGTTTAAATAAATAAGAGATGGGCAAATTGGGAATTTGGCATATTTCGTCGACGAAGCCAGATTTTGTCGATGAAGCCTTTGTTCTTCTCGTCGATGAAATGCAGAGACTCGTCGATGAGGAGAAGCGAGGAGTCTCAGAAAAATTGAAGATCCCAGATTCGTCGACAAGGCCACCGATTCGTCGACGAAGTCAATGAAAGATTCGTCTACGAGAACACCATTTCGTCGACAAATTGGGCTGGGTCAAAGGGCTATAAATAGAAAATTACATTACTTATTCATTAAGAAAACTCAATTCTATCTCTCTCTCTCTCTCTAGAACTCTCCCTACTCTCCATCTCTCTAGATTTATTCACTGATCGTTGCTGGAATTGAAAATCCAAAGTTACCCCGAGGATCATGGAAGGATTCTCTACAACTTCTACAGATAGGAATCTCGATTTGGAGATTTTCGGGTTTTGGCGAAAAGTCCAGGTAAGGCTTAGTTTTCAATTCTGATCCGGTCATTTTGTAGGTAACATTTTTGGAAGTATATTCTGTACTGTGATTTGCAGGTTTTGGGAACTCGGTTCGCTGTTTAAGGACCTTGGAGTTCGGGATTTGCTTTTCGGGGAACAGTTAAGGGGAACTATGTTTATATTAGTTATTTTTGAAATCGGACTCGGTGGAACTGTGATTCACGGTCCTGTGTGTGTTTTGACTACTCATTTGGGGGAATCTAATGGGGGAAAACTATGGGTTTTTCATTATTACTGTTTTGGGAAAAGGGGGCGACGGGCTGCATCCCTGGTTTTGTTGAAAACCGAGTATATGTGTGATTTATATTGTGATATTGGGATGGTTATGCCTTGACTTGTTTAAACTATATTTGTTTGAAAACCATGATTTAGATTATCGAATGGGTGTGGTTTGTTTGGTTATATGAGCATGTATGCGTGTATGATATGTTGAAATGCTAATAGGAACGCGGTTCCGAAACTGTTGTAGGTACTGAGAGTGTCCATCTTTATATCCGAGGGCGTGTATTTTACCGCCTGCCATGTGGGCAAGAGTGTCCGGCTCTATATCTAAGGGTGTGAGCCTATTCCGGCAGATTAGGACGAGGGGTGTGGATCCACCAGTTATGCATCAGTACGATGTCATGGGAGTCGGGGACTAGCCATGTGTCGGTGGCGCCGTGTTTGCAGGTTGGCTACGAGCCAATGTCATATGTCGCGATCCGGCTTCGGGCAGAAGGATGTGACAACACCGGGATTGCTGATCATGTGTATGTGTATGGGTGTGTGTTTGCACTATGGAAATTAGTACTGGAATGCATTTAACTACGTGTATGTTGTATCATAATAACACTCAAATGCCACACACCAATATAACCTATGTTCTTCCTTACTGAGAGGTGTCTCACGCCTGCTGTACGTACATTTTTATAGGTCCTTCGAGTAACCAGAACTAGCGTCCTGGTGTAGGGAGCGTAGTGGCCAGTGTACTGCTTTAGCGCTTGGGTAAGTGCTAGGACTGTATTTTTGGTGGGTTGCCATTTGAGATGTATTTGGGCACCCGTTTGTATGTTGTGATAGAACCAAGTTTTGCTCTTGTATAGACTCTGGTATGGTATTGCATATGTATATATAGAATGACCTTTTTTCGCTGCGTATATGATTGTGATTGGATGTGTTTAGGGTGCCTAGGAACCCCACGGGGTCGGACCCTCATCCATTGTACTGTATTTTTGAATGTTTTTATCGGATACAGGTACATGTTAGATTACATTTTCACCCTTGGGTCCCATTTCGGGGTTCGGGGCGTGACATATACAGTTTTACAGGTTTTGTCGTATATAGTACACTATAACAGTATGAATGATAGAAAGTTCAGATGATACAAATGTTTAAGCCACTATACATGTGTTTTACAGATTTGCATGATCATGCAATTTTAAATATTATTATTATAGTTGATTAGTACATAATATTGCATATTTTTGAACATTTATACGCCATCTTAGTGCACATAAATAAGTAAATTATCTACGTAGCATGCATATAGAACTTATTGTGTGATTTTTGTGATTTGTAGGTAAATTGCAATAAATAATTGATTAGCCCTTGGGTGGAGTATGGAATGGCTGCAAAGACTTTAAGGATTCAAAGTACTAATTTGTGAAGTGAGGAAGGATGTTTGGAAGATATGAATAACATCCAAGAGTGCTTTAATTCGGGTCAATTGAAGTAATGTAGCAGTTTTGCGCAGCTTTGGTAAATCGGTCATAACTTTTGACTCGGTTATCCAATTTATGCAAACTTGGTTGCATTTCAAAGAATACTTCAAGCCCTACAAATTTTTATTTCACCCAAAAGTCCAAATTACAATTTTTAGCTATCCAAACCTGAGCTAGAAGAAAGGTAATGAGATTAAACAATAAATTTCAACAACACAAGGAGTGCAACTACCATTTTGGTTGGTGAAGAAGTGCAACTACCATTTTGGTATTTGAAGGTGTTTGGGGTAGGTATAGGAGTCTAACTAATAAATTGTGTTAGGTTTTGGAGTGGAAGTAGTAGTTTTTCAACCTATAAATAAGAGGCTTGTGTTAGCCTTGGGAAAGGAGGAGCTAGATGGTATTGGAGGGAGTTGTTTAATATGACTATGGTTTGAGTATTATGAGTTCTGGTATTGTACAGTATAAATGGTTGTATGAACAATGTATCCGCTGCGTAGGAATGGTTATATATATATATATATATGTATATGTATATTAAAAAAAATGGTGAGAATTTTGTAGACATTACATCTCGTCGACGAGGATTAACCGAGAGGGTTTTGGCTGTTCTGAAACGCGTCGACGAGCTCACGGCCTTTTCGACGAGTGTTCTTCAGTGGTTCGTCAATGAGTCTTATTTTCTCGTCGAGAGTCCACATGACAAGGATGAGTATATAAATATCTAAGGTTACTTTAGGAAACTAATTTCCTTCAGCTCTCTCTCTCACTAAACGCGTCTCTCTCCCTTCTCTCTAAGAATCTGACCTGGATTCAGCCCAAATCGCTAAACGGAAGTTGCTACGGTGTTGTAAGGAAGATTCTCTACACATCTAGCGGATCAATTTCTTAAACTGGGCTTTTTAGAAAACGCTCCTAAGTTGAGGTAAGGGTCTGAATCCTCAGTTTTGGGTTTTTATAAGTTTATTTAAGGTTTATAAGTTGAGAAAATGCATAAAGAATAGCTTATTTGAGGTTATTTAATTAAACTAAGGTTTTTGAACTAGGGTCCGAGCGAGCATCATAGGCGTCGGTTTGGGATACCTGTTGATGTAGTTTGAGGATTAAGGTAAAGGGGAAATTTATATATTAAAACAGGTTTTCATGAATTAAATGATAATGGATTATGTTTTATTTATGTATATATGTTTTCATGTGGATATAAAATGACAACCATGTAAATTATGTTTTTTGAGCTTAGGACTATTTATTTAGCTACGTATATGTAAAAATGAACTGATGAAAGTGGAAAATATTTTCAGGATAATTATGTAAGAAATGAAGATATATTTTTAGAAAATAAATGTTAAATGTTGATTGACTTATTTTACAGGCAATGTATGAAGTTTTTTGTTAAAATGTATGACATGAGTGGATAGTAATGTTGTTTGAATGTATATTATATGTATGAGATGCAAGCTATGAAAGAAATGCATTGTTAATGAAATGTTATAAGGACCATGTTGCTTGTGTTTGATAATGCAACCATGTATGCAATGACAGCTAAAATGAGCTGTACATTAATTAATGACAGCTAAAAGGAGCCGTGTTAACAGATTCTAGTTCATATATACGTGGGCTAACTGATGTACAGTTAAAAGGAGTTGTAGTACAAATGAAAGAAATGAAAATGAATGAAATGGAAATATGAATGAAATGGATATGAAATATGTAATGTGAACGATGTAAAAGGTGAAAGGATATTGAAAAGTAAGGTGTAGTCCCAAGAGGGGGGGTGAATTGGAATATAAAAATTTCTTTTAATTCCTTTTAAGAATCCTTAACCTTCTTTTATTTCTTTTAACCAATTCTTGACTTGTTTTTTTAATTTTTCAATCACACAAGAACTTAGTTTCCTTTATCCAATCAACAACACAATTAAACAACTAATCAATTAAGCACAATATTCAAACCAAACAACCAATTAATTTCTCAAATATAAGTTAACTGCAGCACTATTAGATTAATGGAAGTATGCAAGATTCAAACACTCTTTGGAATATAAACACATTCAAACTTTAAACCATTCAGCCACAATATATCAATATATTAAATTCAACTTTCAGCTTTTGTTGTCAGCCCTAGTTATAAATTTGAATCAAGCCCTGTAGTAATGGATTTACTTCTTTAATATGATGTGTAATATAAAATCCAATCCAATATTCACTCTATTCTCAATATTCAAAATTCAAATAAACTCTCAGTTAATTTATCTTTGAGATGTTAACCAAGTAACGTATTCTCGTATGGTTTCCGTAAGATATGGTATAACCAATATACTCCCTTTCGGTTTCCGCAACCTAAATCAAAATTAAACTTTAAGTTTACTTGATTCCAAAATATACGTAGTATATATGATTTTCAATTTAAATCATCCACACAATTTAAATATGTACTGAAAATAAAGAGTAGGGAAAGAAAGAGCGAGACGGAGATTTTTACGAAGTTCAGCTTATACCCAGCCTACATCCTCGCCTTTGGGAAACCACCAAAGGATTCACTAAACCTATTCCTTTGATAGGCGGAACAATACCTTTACAACACTCCTTGGTTAAGGCTAGAGCCCGCCTTATCCAAACGATATCCCCTCGTCCGGTCACTCCTTAACTAGGCTAGAGCCCGCCTCTCTAAACAATATCCCCTTACTTAGCCAATGATCCAAACAATCCTTGGAATCATCAATCTACAAGAAATAAATCAAATATTTGTATACAAAGAATTGCTCACACAAAGAGCTAATTAGTACAATAATTCAGAACTATAATATACTTCAAAGTAAATAACAATATGAAATTTAACTGGAAGCTCAAGGAAGTATATCACCAATTAATTCTTTCAATGATTGAAATATTTAAAATTTGTAGCACAAAATTGGTGAATAAAATCAGTAAGAACTCAGTAAGCTTTGTGCAAGTTGAGAGCAAGAGAGAGCCTTGAAAATTTGAGAGCAATTAAGAGAGATTTTGAATTTTTGCAGAATTTGAATTCTTGGTGCCTTGATTCAATGATCTTTAAGGCTTATTTATAGACTTTAAAATGTTTGTAACTTGATCCCCAAGTGACTTAGAGTATTCCCCAAGATTTCACAAATTTTGAGCCACAAGCAATCTCATTTAAAAATTTAACCGTTATGAAAAAATTCAAAACAACCGCATGACAGACGACTGTCCATTTTTGGTAGTCGTCTGTCCAATTAAATCAAAGGGACAGTAAGGTGGCAGTCGGCTGTCCAAACACGAACAGACGCTTTAAAATGCACTGGCAGTCGGCTGTCCAGTTCTTGACAGTCATCTATCAGGCTGTCAACTTCTAGCAACCTTTAGTTATTTGATCATATCTTTTTCTGCGTAACTCCAAATTTAATGTTCTTGGTGTCAAATGAAAGCTAAGAGAAAATACTAAAACTTTCATGTTGAACACAGTTTAAAATAAAGATTTTTTTATGGATAAAAATGTACATCAATTCAGATATATAAAAATTGATAGCATTTGAGAAATCCTCTTTTTGGTGCTATTCATTCCAAAAATGATTCTAACATTTTTGAAAAAAATGTTGACCTTATAAAAATATTTTCCAAGTATTTTAAAAGGTATCTAAGTCCAATAAATTAACCTAAGAATTTCATGCATCCATATTGAAATTATTTGAAGTACTTATAAAGATTGTCCTAAAGACTCAATTGACTCTTCTTTGCTTTGAGTTCTCTTTATTGCCTCTAATGATCCTGAATTTGATGTGAGCTTTCAAGATCTATCTCTCTTGATATTTCTATATTACCTTAGATTTTGAGCTTCATTGATCTTTGAGCTTTCCATGTTGATCACTTGAACTTTCATTCTTGAAGCTTTTTCTTTTATATTAATGCTCTCATGATCTTGAAGTTTTAATCCATGCCTCAAGCTTGATATAATCATCCTTCTTTTAAGTACAAGCTTTCATGAATTCTTTAACCTTGTATTCATCATTAAGTCCTGAAAATACATCACTTAAACAAAGCATGTTAAGTTCTACTTGTTTGTTAGCATCAAAACAATATGTTAAGCCTTGTAAGGCCAACAGTTATGTAAAGTGAAATGCTATGAAATTTTAAAGTTATGAACATGAACAGATATGGAAGATTGAATAACAACAGACAGAATAATGTATTATTATCAAGTATTTATGTTAGTAGAACATGTTACTTTAGAGCGGAGCAAACTCTTCGCCTGAGGGCTTGCTGAGAAATGTGAGTGCATTAGTAGTAACAAATGTAGGAGTAGGCTGCATAACACACGAAGGCATAGGGAAATTACTTGTATAGGCGGGTTGATATCCTTATTCTTGAGGGCCATCGCTGGTAAACTTTATATGAAATGTGTGAGTACAAGATTGATCTAATACTTGAGGGCTTACTGAGTAAGGTGAGTGCTCTAGTATGCTTCAATTGTGACCTCTGGGTTGCTTAATGTATCAGAGCAGAGAGGGGCTACTTGTATGGGCGAGTAATCACCCTTATCGTCAGGTAGTTTTGTGGGTAAATATTCCACATGTGTTTGATTAGGATCAGAAAATGTTTTTAAGAATTTATGTAAATGGTTTTCAAATGATATTAAAATGATTGATTATAATCCCATATGGACCACTCGCTATTTTAATATATATTGTTTCTTTCCCTTACTGAGTGTGTTTCACCGATTACAAATTTATCTTTTCAGGACCACCATGTAAACGAGCTTAGAGAAGCTCGAGGTTGATAGCATTTCTGGGGTTCTAGATAGAGAAAAGGTTATAAACATTTTTGATGATATTTGGGATGTATATAAGTTATGTTTTATGTTTTATATTTTAAGGCTTCTGAAAAATGGATGGTTGTGAATAGTGCTGGTTATGTTTTGGAGATATGTATATATACGAGAATACAAGTGATGAATGGTTATTATGGAATTCATATAGAATTAGTAAACTATGGTATTTATTATTATGATTACGGATCATAGTTATGTTTTTCGCTGCGTATGTATGATTTAGTTATGGATTATTAGGATTTAATCAGGTATAACGTGTCAGCCCAGGTTTAAGGGTTCAGGGCATCACAATTTTGGTATCAGAGCAATGATTTTGGGATTTTGAGAACTTAGGAAATGATTTATACCAAAATATAGGAATGAGTTAAGATGAAAAATATGAGATGGGTAGGTTAGGTGTTAATAAGTATAGGATTTTGTCTTATAGCTTGGAGGCAGAAATCGCTTGGCAGACTTCTGTGGTTTTCTAATTCAGTCGACAGTTTCAGAAAATCACGGTAAATCCATCTACGGTGATATTTCTTTGCCGTGAGATTGGTCCTTATATGGAGATTTTGGATTTTTATTGGATTTAATTTAATGATTATGTTGTTTGGGGTTATGATATGAAATTCTTAACTCTTTTCTATCCTATTTTTAGGATGGATCCTAGAGATGAGGATGTAATGGCTGAAGGAAGGAAAGGTTCAGATAATTCCAGTCAAGAGGACATTGATACCTCCAAGGTGCTGTGGGGTATAGCCCGTCAAGTTAGGGCAGAGATGAAGAAAGATCCTAAAGAACAGAACAATCCACCTACAGGTTAGAGCTGCAACATTAAGGAGTTTATGAGGATGAACCCTCCAACTTTTGTAGGAGGACCTGATCTAGTGGCTACAGAGAATTGGGTACAGGAAATAGAGGAGATCATGATTGTACTGGACTGCACGGACAAACAAAAGATCTATTATGACACTTTCAAGATGATCGGGGAAGCGAAACGCTGGTGGCTTTCTGCAAAACTACTAAAGGACCAGAGGCTGGAAAAGATAGCTCTTAGCTAGGAGAGATTCAAGGAGTTGTTCTTTGACATGTATTTTCTTTCATCTGTCAGAGAGGAGAAGATTAAGGAATTTACTAATCTGTCCTAGGGGGAGATAACCGTTGCAGAATATGCAATGAAATTTGTGGAGCTATCACGTTTCGCACCATTTATGATCCTGAATGAGGCAAGGAAGGCCAGGAAATTTGAAAAAGGTCTGAGGCACATAATATACGAGCTGGTGGTGAGGTTTCAAGTTCAGACTTTCTCAGAATTAGTCGATAAGACTTCGGTGCTGGAGAAGAGTATCCAGAGCAGCACAGAGCCTTCAGAGCAAAAGAAGAGGCATGCACCATATAGTTTTGGTCTGAGGCCATTCAGGGATCAGGGAAGAAAGGAAAAGAGGCAGTGGACTCTATAAGCTAGAAATGTAATAAAAGGCATAGGGGCAAATGCTGGTTTGGAACTTTGAATTGTTTCAGGTGCGGTAAACCAGGGCATACCAAGAAAAATTATAAGGAACCATTGCCTATGGTATCTATTTAGAATCAGGATCGGGGGAAACAACAATTACCACTTGGAAGAGGTGCTCCACCCCGACTTTATACACTTCAGGCTGAGGAGGATACCATCAGAGAAGCAGGTATGGGTTTATGATTAAGGAAATTATAAATTAATTTAGTGATGGATGATTAAGTAGTATACATAATAATCTAAATGTTTATGATGATGTGATTAATTGTAAATAATGTAGGGATTTGGGTGATATACATATTAAATTGCATGAATTAATGAATTTTAATTATGTGAAAGGAAGATTAGTTGGTAAAATTTTGAGGACGAAATTTCTCAAGAGGGGAAGAATGTAGTGACACAGAAAATTTTAATGATAAACTAATTGGAAAAAATAATAGATGAAAAAGATAAAGAAGGAATAAAGGAAAAGAGGGGAAAAAAAAGAAAGGGAAAAGAAATTTTAAAAGGGGAAGAAACATGCACGTCGATGAGCATGATTTTCTCGTCGACGAGAGATCTTCAAAAACTCGTTGCCGAGTATGTATGTCTCGTCGACGAGGATTAACCAAGAGGGTTTTGGCTGTTCTGAAACTCATCGACAAGCTCATAGCCTTATAGACGAGTGTTCTTTAGTCGTTCGTCGACGAGTCCACGTGCCAAGGACGAGTACATAAAGATCTAAGGCTACTTTCTTGCAAAGGAAACTAATTTCCTTTAGCTCTCTCTCTCTCTCTCTTTAAACGCTTCTCTCTCCCTTCTCTCAAAGAATCCAACCCAAATTCAGCAATAATCACTAAACGGAAGTCACTATGGTGTTCTGGGGAAGATTCTGTACACATCTAGCGGATCAGTTTCTTAAACTGGGCTTTTTGGGAAACGCTCCTAAGTTGAGATAAGGACTTGGATTCTCAGTTTTTGGTTTTTATAAGTTTATAGAAGGTTTATAAGTTGAGAAAATGTAGAAATAATAGCTTATTTGAGGTTATTTAATTAAACTAGGGTTTTTGAACCAGGGTCCGAGTGAGCATCACAGGCGTCGGTTTGGGATACTTGTTGGTGTAGTTCGAGGATTAAGGTAAGGGGGAAATTTATATATTAAATCATGTTTCATGAATTAAATGAAAATGGATTATGTTTTATTTATGTATATATGTTTTCATGTGAATATAAAATGTCAACCATGTAAATTATGTTTTCTGAGCTTAGTGTGAAAATGAACTGATGAAAGTGGAAAATATTTTCAGAATAATTACGTAAGAAATGAAGGTATAGTTTTAGTAAATAAATGTTAAATGTTAGTTGACTTATTTTACAAGCAATGTATGAACTTTTCTACTAAAATGTGTGGCATGAGTGGATAGTAATGCTGTTTAAACATATGTCATATGTATGAGATGCAAGTTATGAAAGAAATGCACTGTTAATGAAATGTTATAAGGACCATGTTGCTTGTGTTTGATAATACAACCATGTATGCAATGACAGCTAAAAGGAGCTGTAAACTAATTGATGACAGCTAAAAGGAGTTGTGTTAGCAGATTCTAACGCATATCTTTGTGGACTAATTAATGTACAGCTAAAAGGAGCTGTAGTACGAATGAATGAAATGAAAATGAATGAAATGGAAATGTGAATGAAATGGATATGAAATATGAAATGTGAACAATGTAAAAGGTGAAAGGTTACGTAAAGTGAAGTGTTATGAAATGCTAAAGTCATGAACATGAACAGATATGGAATAGACAGAATAATGCATTACGGTATTATCAAGTATTTATGTTAGTAGAACATGTTGCTTTAGAGCAGGACAAACTCTTCGCCTGAGGGCTTACTTAGAAAGGCGAGTTGTAAAAACCCAAAAAAGAGATATAAAAAATTAGTGAATTGATTTCCAAAAAAAAAAAAAAAATTAATTAATTAATTAATTACCTAATTAATTAATCGGATTTAAAAGAAAAAGAAAAAAAATTAATTAAAATTTATTTATTTATTTTATTTATAAAATATATTATTATTAATATTAATTAAATTTATTATTATTATTATTATTATTATTATTATTATATAATGTTAACCACCTGAGCTTCAAAGAAGCTTCAGGTGGATTCTAAATTGAATTCACGCGCCCCCCCAGATTATCTTCTTCTTCTTCATTTTTATTTCTTTTCTTTTGTTTTCTCTTCTACAACTCTCTGAACTCTCTCTCTCTTCTCACGTTCTCTCTCCCTCTCTCCTCGATTTCGTGATGGATTTTCACCCGATCGAAAATCCAAAAATACCACTGGACTCCATTCGTTGTCGTTATTTCTACTGGAGCGGATCGATGGTAGGAGCGGCGTAAGCATATTTCCTGGGGTAAGTCATTTTATCCTTTTTCTTTAATTTCTTGCAAAATATTAGCCCAATTGACGAATGGACACTACCACGAGAATCTAAGGATGATTCTCTACAAGTCTAGTGGGATGGAATTCTCGTTGGAGTGTCGAGCCAAAACCCCAAATTTGGGGTGCGGCGATTATTAAGGGGCTTATTTTTAATTAACTAGCATTAATTTAGAAATGCTAAAATATTAAGCATTTGAGACTGAAGTAGGATTTCTGGAATTTAGGCCCCGGGTGAGCGCCACGGGTGTAATTTTGGGACCCACAGGTAAAATTTAGAAAATTAAGTGGGATGTTAAATAATAGTTTAAATGTTAATTTGAGGTATATGGAGCCTAAGGAAGGTTAGATGAGTATTATTTTGGAGAAATAAATTAATTAATCTGAGGAAAATGTAAATTTCAAGAGTTGAATTTCGGGTGCTAAGGGCGTAGGGTTTGGGTCCTAAGGAATTTCTCAATAGTCAGGTAAAGGAATAAACTAAAGCAGTGATTTTTCATACAAATTATTATTGATTATGAGTAAATTTATTTTCAGAAAAGCATATGTTATATTGTGTATTACGAATGAAATGTACGATTGGGAAAATACTGCTATGATGATTAAAATGTATATGTATGTATGAGATGTAAGGAATTCACGATTTTAGAATATGAAGTATGACTTTTAATAGCATATGTGTGGCCTGAATATTATTTTGTGTGAAATGTATTATGATGTGAAAGATTTTACGAACAAAGCATGATTTCAGGTATTATGAAAATATGAGTTATGTTGTGATGGTTTTGACGATTATGTAATAAATGATGTATTTTCAGAATATATATACCTGAAACAATCTTGGCGCGAGGCCATATATTTATGTTATCGGCACGAGGCCGTATTTATGTTATCGGCACAAGGTCGTATTTATGTTATTGGCGCGAGACCACGTATTTATGTTTTCGGAACAAGGCCGTAAATACTATATTTTCGGCACGAGGCCGTAATGATGTTATATATATGATCATGTATTATATGTTATCACCACCAGGATGTTAGTTTAGTTCAGTTCAGGGGCTCGGTACCGTAACTATATGTGTAGATCAGATATCTACGTCAGATTAGTGCTAACCATCCCACGAGGGGATGGGAGATGGATAGTCGATGTAGCTTTCAGTAGAGTATGGACGTCCACCTGGTAGTCCGGACCAGGGTGTGGCGGGCTCATCGTACTTACAGACATATTTGATTCTACAGTGGTCGACCAGCCAATGTCAGGTCCCGCCTTCGGGCTGCACAACTCGTCATGGGGGTAATACATGACACCAGCTAACTATTCATCCTGGGTTTGTTTTCAGTATTGCAGTTATAACAGATGATTTTATGTATGTTATGATTTATTAACTGATATGAAAATATATGTTTACCTAGTACGATATAATGATGTTTATAGAATTATGAAATGTACTATATATGTATAAATGCATTAAATATTCATGTTGTCACACAGCTGTATTTAGTTTATTTTCCCATATTGAGAAGTGTCTCACCCCCGAACATTAAATGATTTTCAGGAAATCCAGTGAGAACAGCGGGCTAGAGCCGCCATTGAGTGATTGGAGCTTCCCTACTAGAAGGGTAAGCATTGAACTAGGATCGGGAGTTTTGTTATTTAATCCTAGTGTTATTTTGACTTTTGAATTTTGTATATCATAACAGTATTTTGATGTTATAGAAAGCTCTGGTATTATGTTTTATGATTGGATGTTTAAGATTTTATGTTTACTGCAACTAGGTTTTCCACTGTGTTTGACAAGTGTCCCCGCTACCCACGGGTTCGGGTTGACCATTTTATTTATTATGTGATATTTTATGTTAAGAAATTGAGGGACGTTACATGAGTGCACTAGTAGTAACAGATGTAGCAGTAGGCTGCATAACGCACTAGGGCATAGGGAAACTACTTGTATGGACAAGTAGATTTCCTTATTCTTGGGGGCTTTCACTGGTAAACTTTGTATGAACTGTGTGAGTATGAGATTGATCTAATACTTGAGGGCTTACTAAGTACGGTGAGTGCTCTAGTATGCTTCAATTGTGACCTTTGGGTTGCCTAATGTATCAAAGTAGAGGGGTGCTACTTGTATGAGCGGGTAATCACCCTTATTTTCAGGTAGTCTCGTCGATAAATATTTTGTATGTGTTTGATTAGGATCAGAAAATGTTTTTAAGAATTTATGTAAATGGTTTTCAAATGATATTAAAATGATTTATTATAATCTCATATGGACCACACGCTGTTTTAATATATATTGTTTCTTTCCCTTACTGAGATGTGTCTCACCCAATTACAAATTTATCTTTTCAGGACCACCACGTAAATGAGCTTAAAGAAGCTCGAGGGTGATAGCATTTCTGGGGTTCTATATAGAGAAAAGGGTATAAAACATTTTTTATGATATTTGTGATGTATATAAGTTATGTTTTATGTTTTATATTTTAAGGCTTCTGAAAAATGGATGGTTGTGAATACTGGAAGTGCTGATTATGTTTTAGAGATATGTATATATATATATATATATATATGAGAATACATGTGATGAATGGTTATTATGGAATTCAGATAGAATTAGTAAACTCTGGTATTAATTATTATGATTGAGGATCATAATTATGTTTTCCGCTGCGTATGTATGATTTAATTATAAATTATCAGGATTTAATCAGGTATAACGCACCGGACCGGGTTTAAGAGTTCGGGGCATTACATCATGTGTTTTGGGCTTGAATTATAGATGGGTTTAGAGCATAGGTTAGTTGACCCAAATCAAAATTGACCTGGTTCTTAAGTACATGGGTTAGACCCGGGTAGGGTTATTAGATCTGTTGACTTGGACCTAGGTCCTTGAATCAAGTTTGGGGCACTCAAATTCGAGTTATTGGATTTGGGTCTAGTGTTGGGTATTCGTGTTTTTTTTTTTTTTTGTTGAATTCTAGATTCATATCAAACACTATAGTTAGTTATTTGAAAATTTTTACAAAATTTTAGTTCAAAATTTCAAGAACTTAGTTTGATTTTTAAGCCTTGAAAACTACTGGGTCTTTTTAAATTTTGAATTTACTAAACCTGTGCAAACCCATTCTTGATTTATTCACAGACTTAGAACAAACGTAATCAGAATGAAAATGGTACAATCTGATATTCCTTGCTTTCCTATTTCTAGATTCATAGGTCTGGAAGTTGACTTCTCTTCTTTGCCTGAGCTTTAATATTATCTTTCTGATCTCCACTTTTGAAATTCAGTCGCAAGCACCAATTTCTCTTCTCTGAACCTCAATCCCTCAAACTCTCAGCTTTTCTTCTCACAAATCTTTCTTAATTTTTTTTTAATGAACAATTCCTCTTTTTTTCATGTTTGCGTGTTTGTGTCTGTCCCCTACCCTTTTGAAGCTCACCATTTATAGGCTTGGGGGATCAATTCAATTAATTATGATTTGATTAATCAGAATTTAACTAAACAATCAAATTTAAATTGAATTGCTTAATTCACTCCACATTAAACTCTAATTTTACTAACATGTTAATTGTGCAATCCTATGTGTCTAATTTATTTATTTATTTTTTCCTTTTGTGCTTGTAGGTTTAAAGATGCTAGCTCACTGGATTTTCTCCTTTCTTATTTTTTATTTTTAATTTATTCAATTTTTTTTTTTCATTTTCACTATATTCAAATTTTTTCTATATTTTCTCATTTTATTGAATTAATGAGTAGTTACACAATTATGCCTAAATTCCAAAAACATAACTAAGAAAAAGACCCAAATGGGCACTAGAATTAGGACCAAAAAAAATTGCTACATAAGCTCCTGACAAAATGAGATGTCTACAATATATATATATATATATATATATATATATATATAATTGAATTAGAGTTTGATGATATCTATACATCCTAATACATTGGTTAATTCATGTGTATCCAATTATATATATATATATATATATATAATTGAATTAGAGTTTGATGATATCTATACATCCTAATACATTAGTTAATTCACATGTATCTAATTAGGGTAATTGTCCCACTAAAATTTTAAAAGTAAAGAGAGTTTTTTGGAAAATTATAAGAGAGATGCCCACATTGAAAATATGTAATTCTAAAAATTAAAAAATATGAAAGACAAAGATTTTACCATAAATATTGTTTTTAGAATAGTTATTACTAGTGTTAAATGAGAATGAATGTATGTGTAGCTATACTTGTATTTGTAAATATAAAAAAATTATAATTTATATATTTTTTATCCCATTAAAAAATTTTCTAAGATTTAAAAGTGTTAAAGTCATAACTAATTAGATTGTATGATATTGTTATCTTATTTTTAAATTATTTTTTAGTAGTAACATTTTATATTTAAATCACTAACAACAACTATATGTATATATATATATATATATATATATATATATATATATATAGTTTTCCTTTTTGAAAAAAAAATTGAGAATATGAACATGTTTCTCATAATATTTTCATAAAAAATAAAAGGTACCGGAAGTGAAAAATAAAATTTTTTTTTTTTTTGTAAGGTTGAAGATTCTCAAAACAATGAATTTATTTAACTACATACATATCTTTACAATAAGTGACAAAACTAGAAATAAGTCGGTTACACTATAGGAAAAATGTTATTTAGCGACAAATTGTTTTTAATGACAAACTCATTTTTGTCCCTAAATAGAACTTTTAGCGATGAAAATTCGTTATGAAAAAATAGTGCAAGGAGGCCTTTAGTGACGATTCATAATGTCATCGCTATAAATAAGGCGGGAAATGTATTTCCAGGCTGACGGGCAGTTTCAGCCATGATTGTAGGGATTTTTCGCGACAAGATTTATTTGTCGCTAAAGGTTTTTAATACGACGAGTTTAGAACAGCGTCATTTTTTTATTTTTTGAACCCTATTCCACTCCTAATCCCATTCGAATGGTAGCAGTGTGCATCGTCTCCTCGTCTCCAATCTCCATCTCCCCAATTTCCCTTCTTAGCCGTCTTTGGTCTACAAGCACCGGCTTTCGCCCCCAGCTAGAGTCGCAGCCGCTTGCAAGACCACCTTCCTGCGACACCACCACCTAGGGCTCCCACCACCTACGACGCCACTTCCTGTGAGTCCCTTTCACTCCTCCTCTCTCTCTCATCCTTTTCATCTTTTCCTTGCTCTTACAATTTGAACTATTTTTCTCCCTCTCTCTGATTTTAGGGCTTTTTTATGCTTTGGAATGATGTTTCTATTGATGTTTATGATGTAAAGATAGGATTTGAACGGTTTGGAATTTGTTTGATTTGTATAGGGTTTTACTGTGGTTTTTTGTGATTGAAATAAAAGTTTTTATTTTATTCAGGTCTGTGTTCAGAACTGATAATTAGTTGATTTATTATTATTTTTTAATTTTATTTTTCCAAATATGTTCTCTTGTGATTGTGTTTGTGATTAGCTCACTTGCTTCTTATGAGAAGTTTCTCTATCTGTGTTGTCATGTGTGGACGATATATTTTCTATGGAGTGTATTTATATATCTATTTCCTTGAGTTTAGACTTTTTATGGGTTCTTTTTTTGGTTGTTGTACTTTCAAGACTAGATAAGACCAATTTGTTATTTTATTCACTTAGAAAAATCACTAATGCAGGCAGTTTGTGAGCATGTCCAATAGGCCACCCCAAATATTAATCTAACATGTCAATAATATATATTTTATTGGAGTCTTGTAGCATTGAAAGAAATTATTATAGATGATGAATATTCACTTGTTCGCTGGCTGATTTTAGTAAAACTATAATCCACATGTTTATGCTCTACAAAATATTTATTTAGTTTATTCACTAGTTGATATTAGTTTTTTAATACCAAATTTCTATGCTCCGAAATTGAACTAGATGTTCTTGGACAATGCCACTTCCCATTCTTAATTAGACTTGAAACATTAGCAATACTGTTTTCCCATTCTTAATTAGACCAGCCATCTCAAAATGGGGCAATAATCAGTGTTTGGATTGTCTGTTAGGTCAGCTGTGCTTAGAATCAAGAAACCAGATTTTCTTTGAATTTGGTTTTTCCACTCAATTCTATCATAAGGTTACAATTTCTTTGAACATTCCCACATGCAGATGGGAAGAGGAGCTCAACAGGATTGCTAAGCTGGGAAATGGCTCTGCTGCTACTAGGGGTGAGCATAATTCGGGGAAATCCGAATTAACCGACTAAAATTGGTCAGTTCGGTTAGGAACACAGGTTCGGTCGGTTTGGTTATGGTTTTATAAAGTTCGGTTAATCGGTATGGTTAAGAGGAATGTTAATTTGGTTAACCGAAATAACTGATTTAATAATTAATTAAATTTTAAATATAAATTAGTATATGTTAATTAGTATATGCTAATTTGTTAATATGTTAATTAGTATATGTTAATTTGTTAATATGTTAATTAGTATTTGGTAAAATCTACAATTATATTATGTTTTTATTAATTAATTTCAAATTAATTCGGTTAACCGAATTACTCGAAAAGGTAATTCGGTCGGATTTGGTTCGGTGAGGCCCCTCTATTCGGTCAATTCGGTTGACAGTTCTCATTAACTGAAAATTTTGGTTAATTCGGTTAATTAACCGAATTTGACCAACTGACCGTTTGCTCTCCCCTAGCTGCTACTCTAGGTAAAATTACCTAGGCTGCTTGCATTTTCACTCTTTAGGGATCTAAGAGCACAATTACCTTTGAAAATGCTTCCATGGACTGACAAAATGCTATTTTAGTAGTCAGGAGGTGTGATGGGGGTGTTGTTGACTTGCATGTTCTTTTGTTATTAGTATATAAGACGGCAGACCTGGAGCTGCACGTAAGGCTCCAGGAAACTGCCACCAGACTTTTTATCTCCTTCACTCCTCTTCCTATCTTCAACTTCACAAAACTTTCTCTAAGATTATTACAGCAATTACTAGCGCTAAGACTGTTGTATTCCTGTTTTAATGGCATTTTTCTAGTATGTGTGATTTCTGATTTCTCGTCGTCCCTACCATCTGGTTTGGATATCATTTTTAGTTTCAATGCCTAAAGGAACTTGAAATTTACCCAAACACTACGATACCTCCTGAAGTTTGCAGTTGCAGCCATTTGGGTTGTAGTGCTATCAACTGGCTATTCTAGTTCTCTTGCGAGTCCAACAGGGCTCTTGAAATTTTTCAGCAGCTGAGGAAGAAATTGGCAGAACCAGTCATTTTACAACTATTGTGTTGCAATTTATTTGATACCCAACATAATTGCCCCCGCTCTATTTCTTCTTCCAACTTTATGGAGACACTTAGAGCGCTCAAACTGGCGAATTATTAGTCTTTTAATGTGGTGGGCTTGGGCAAACCTCTAGCATTAGTTTCTTGCTTTCTTTTTAAATGAAGTTTCTGTTCATTGTTTGTCCAAAAGTTTGTTTGCGTATTGACTTCCCTGTAGCCAAAGCTGTACATTGGAAGAGGCATGCACGAGGGCATATTTTCACTTCTCAAGTAAGAAACTTTTGAATATTCCCTTGCCATTTTGAATCCTTTTTGTTTTTAATCTATCTCAAGAGTCAATTTTTCAATTTAATTTAACTAACTAATTTCATATGATGAATGTGCTTACTTTTTAATCTAGCAATCTCAGGAGTCAGTTGTTCAATTTAATTTAACTAATTAATCCCATTTGATGAATGTGCTTATTTTGTTGAACACAATAAATATATACCGTACATTGTTTGGGTCATTATGATAAATATGTTGTTCAATTTAATTTAACTAATTAATCACATTTGATGAATGTGCTTATTTTGTTGAAAGAACACAATAAATATATACCTTACATTGTTTGGGTCATTATGATAAATATGTTATGTTTTATTTATTTATTTAACTGTGCAAAACAATTTTGATTGATCTTGCAAATTTTTATAATCCTATAATTCAAAATACCAAAAATTAAATTGGCACTTTGGAGGTCAAAGAAAGTTCTTTGTTGTGCTTACACACACACACACACACACACAGACAAATTTATCTATTTTTGTTGGGGATTGTGCTAGGGTTTGTTTTCCTGTCACATATAGGGTACCTGAGTTGGTTTGGCATCAGTATGGCCAAGCAAAGAATCTGTTTTGAATTCTGAATTGTTGTACAATGGAATTTCTGCAGGTTATTGCATCAGATAATCAACTTGTTCGGTGGACGACTCCTCTAGGTCTCCCTATTGTGCAACCCTACTATAAAAGTGAGTAGCATCTTGTAAGTACTTTTTATTTATCGTCTACAGCGATAACATGGCTTAATGTCTAATGAAATCTGCAGGTTTAGTGGCATGAGGTGTTGATTCTCTCTATCCTAAGAGTAACATAGTAATTAATTGTATTAATATGTTGTTATTACAACATTGGGCAACAGAAATTTGAAATCAAAAGAATCTATGCGTAGGTGTGGTTATGTTATCTGGAAGATTTTCTAGGTGAAATTCACTGAGATTGAAGACCCTTACATTGAGAAGACAAATTGAAATGTCTGAAAATAAATCCCTTATTTCTTTAGGCTCGTTGTCCAACATGATGAGTTAACACCAACCAAAATGTGGAATGAATCACATGGCATGATGACCCTCTAATTTACTAATGTTAAACAATTATGGTACCCTAATTATATCCTTTGCATGGTAGGCATGAAACGGCCTATTTTTACCATTATTAACTGGCTGTCTTGAATGAGGGGGAACTCTAGGCTAGCAACTAGCATGGACCATTTTGATGATTTCATTAGAGTGTAGTTTAAGGGACTAGTGCAACATTCACTCATTTAGTAGTTTTTATTTTTTCCTTTACGCTGCGTTTGGGAGCATGAATTTTGGCCCTTAGGTTTGCATTTGAGTGGATTTGAACAAAATTTAATATAAATTTATATTACATTTTGTCCAAATCCACGAAAATCCAAATCCAAATACCAATACCTCTCCAAAACATAAGGTTAATGTTTTAAATCTAGTTGTTTGGATAGGATTTATGTTGTAATTATTGTCAAGATGGTTTGCTCATCTTTCCCAAGGGTTTGTTCTAGATCAGTCCATTATAGTAGTGTTTAGAAAAAAAAAAAAACCCTCTCTTTCTCTGCATCAAACAAGCCAACGGTTCCCAAACTTGAACTGTAAGACCTACAAAATAAGTCGAAAATGGGGTTCAAGGTGTCCAAAACATGAAACATGCATGTTTTTGTTATAAACCATCTACCACCACCATGCTCCTAAGCAAAATGACTCATGGGAGCTAAACATGCGTCAAACGAACCAACAACTCTCCACTTTGAATTGTAGGACCTACAAAACAAGCCAAAAATAGGGTTCTAGGTGCCCAAAACATGAAATATTTTTGTTTTTGTTATAAATCAACTACTGCTACTATGCTCCTAAGTAAAATGACCCATGGGAACTAGTCCTACGTCTAACGTCCCAACGTTTCCGAAGTTTGAAACTGTAGGATCTACAAAACAAGTCAAAAATAAGATTCAAGGTGCCTAAAATGTGAAATCTGCCTGTTTTTCTCATATTCCAACTACTGCTACTGTGCTTCTAAGTAAAATGACCTATGAGAACTAGTCATGCATCAAACGAGCCTATGGTTCCTAAATTTGAACTGTAGGACCTACAAAACAAGTTAAAAATGAGGGTGAAAGTGCCCAAAACGTGAAATATGCATGTTTTTGTCATAAACCATCAACCGCCACCATGCTCCTAAATAAAATGACTCGTGGAAACTAATCCTATGTCAAGCGAGCCAATAGTTCACAAGTTTGAATTGTAGGACCTACATGACAAGTAAAAAATGAGGTTTCAAGGTGTCCAAAATGTGAAATATGAATATTTTTTCCATAAATTATTTATTGCCACTATGCTCCCAAGTAAACATGTGGGAACTAAACTTGCATCAAACGAGTCGATGGTTTCCAAGTTTGAACCATAGGACCTACAAAATTAAGTCAAAAATAGGGTTCAAGGTTCGCAAAAGATGAAATATAGGTGTTTTTGTCACATACCATCTACCGCCCCCATGCTCCCAAGTAAAATGACATATGGTAACTAGTTTTGCATCAAACGATCCAATGATTCCCAAGTTTGAACCGTAGGACCTACAAAATTAGTCAAAATGGGGTTCAAAGTGCCCAAAATATGGAATATGCATGTTTTTGTCATAAACCATCTACCGCTGCTGTGCTCCTAAGTAAAATGACACGTGGGAACTAAACTTGCATTAACCAAGCCAACGATTCCCGAGTTTGAACCGTAGGACCTACAAAACAAGTAAAAAATGAGGTTCAGGTGCCCAAAACGTGAAATATGTTTGTTTTTGTCATAAACCAACTACCGCCACCATGCTCCTAAGTAAAATGACCCAGAGGAACTATTGCTGTGTTAAACGAGCCAATGGTTCCCAAGTTTGAATCGTAAGACTTGCAAAACAAGTAAAAAATGGGGTTCAAGGTGTCCAAAACGTGAAATATGCTTGTTTTTTGTCATAAACCATCTACACCCATACTGCTAGTCTTGCGTCAAACAAGCTGACGGTTCCAAGTTTGAACCGTAGGACTTGCAAAACAAGTCCAAAATAGGGTTCAAGGTTTGTAAAAGGTGAAATTTGCATTTTTTTGTTGCTGTCGTAAACCATTTTCCGCCACCATACTCCTAAGTAAAATGACCTATGGAAACTAGTCTTGCGTCAAAACGATTCAATAGTTCCCAAGTTTGAACCGTAGGACCCATGGTTTTAAATCGCGGTAATGGGTAGCACAACATAACGGTAACGGGTGTAACGGGAAGCGGGGGTAGCGGATGTTACATAACAAGAATCGGGTGTAACGGCTGTGAATTTTTTTTGAAGTACACACACCCTTGTGCATATCAGCGTACTTGCATGTTTTAAGCTTTTAGCCCTTCTTAGAAAAAGTTTTAGTATATTTTGGATCCTTTAGTTCGTGTAACTAAGTTATTTGGGAAGGGCAACAAATTTACATTTGTTTTAAACCACCATTGATAGAAAAATTACGTGTGTGCATATTTATACTTCTCATCGTTCTTATCTGTGATAAATTCTTATGTGTGCTAAATCAATTGATAAAACAAAATACATTATACACTCCATTAATCTATTAGACACATAAGACATATGAATAATACAGATATAAAATAGTTAGAAAAGAAAGAAGATTGAAGTTGGAAAATATAGAACATAAATATCACATTACTAATATTATCAAAATAAATATTTTCCTTACAAGTTAGTATTTTCAAATTGTTAATTAATGCATCTATTGTGAGTATTTAAATAAATAGTAAATTTTGATCATTGTCATCCTCATTATAATCTTTTCCCTCTATTGCCACTAGGTATATTGAGAATGATATATGAAAGAGAGGGAAAAAGTGAGAAGAAAAAGTAATATATAAAATAATTTTTTAGCGTAATATTCCTATAGCGGTTATATAACGGCGGCCTTTATGTAACAGTCGCGATCCGTAACGGCCGCTATGGCTGTGATTTTTATTCCCACCAATTTCGCAGTAACAGTATCGGTAACCCAAAAAACCATTACGTAACGACATTACGTAACGGTCGCGGCCTTTATTTAAAACCACGGTAGGACCTACAAAACTAGTAAAAAAGGGGGTCAATGTACCAAAAACGTCGAATATGCATGTTTTTGTCATAAATCATCTACTGTCACCGTGCTTTTAAGTAAAATTATTGGTAGGAACTAAACCAACGTCAAATGAGTCAGTGGTTCCCAAGTTTGAACCATAGGACCTACAAAACAAGTAAAAAAATGGGGTTCTAGGTTCTCAAAACGTGAAATATATTTGTTTTAGTTCTTTTATTTAAAATTTTAGTCTCTTCATTATGTTACTTCGATTTTTTTTTTTTGTTTGGTCTTTTCCCCTTTGAAGATGTGCTAGTGTAATTCAGTTGGAGACATGGGTATTCTTTTGGAGATGTTAACACAATTACATTTTTGGGCATTTTAGTTAAAATTTTGGATGGTTTCAGGTGGAGGCATGGATATTTTTTTGGAGATGTGAACATAATTATATTTTTGGGCATTTTTGTTAACATTTTGGATGGTTTCATGTGATAACATTTTGAATATTTCATTCAGTATTTGGTCTTCTTTTTTATTATTGATCGTGTATTTGAATTGAATATGGAATGCATTTTGATTTTTTTTAGTAGCGAAGTTAAATATTTAATGCTTTTGATATAGAAATTGTATAGGAACTACATTTCTTTTCATAACAAAAACAGGAAGGGGGGGGGGGGGGGAAGATTATTTTTTGCGATAAAAGTTTTGTTGCTAAAAGTATCGCCACTAAAATTATATTTACTATTACCAGCAACTTTTAGGGAGGGCTTTTTTTCTTCCCTAAATACTTTTAGGGACGAACATATTTTGTTACTAATTGATGTCGTGATAATTGTCAACACCTTTCTTTCCTCTCCTATGCTTATTTAGGAACTACTTTATTTCATTGTCGAAACTTTTACTATTTTTAGGGAAAACTGTTTTTTTATCACAAAATACAAATTTAGTAGTTAGAATATTTAGGGACGAAATTATTTCGTCTCTAAAGACTACTTTTTCACAAAGAATTTCATAATTTGTCCCTAAAAAAAATTAGTGACACCCTTTTTATCGTTGGAAGTCTAGCAATAAATTTGTGACTTTTAGGAACAAATTTTGTCGTCGTCAAAAATAATTTTTCTTATAATAATACATACATTCACATACACGATTAATAATCATTTCAAATAATATTCATTTTGTAAAAATAAAAAAAAAAAGTCAAAAGAATCATTTTCTAACTTCTCGTTACAGTTAAGAAGGTAGGATATGTATATATATGTGTGTTCATTTGTATTTATGTGTTTATGTAAATATATATATATATATATATATATATATATATACATATTATATACAGATACATTTTGAAGCACACTCATATATAAATTAATATGCATATACCAAACTACAGACACACACCTATATATATATATATATATATATATATATATATAATGTATTTGTATTATTTAGATATTAGTGTGTGCTTTAGTGTATTTCCAATGTGTTGGTGTGTCTAATCACTGACATTATTATATTATTGACATATTCATGCCTTTAATAGTCTTAAAATTTTAAAAGAAAATTTTAAAAAAAAATGAAATTTTTCAAAAAAATTGATTTTTTTTCCCCTAAAATCTAATTTGACTCATGATGAGGTAAGGGAAAGGTTTTACTTATATAGTGGTTTTTTTTTTCCTTATCCCTAAAGATGATAAATATTTTTAACATTTAAAGATTTTTAACCTTTGAAAATCGTATGATTTGAGAAGGGATATTTTGAATCAACCAAAGCTCCAAGTAAAAGAAAAATCTCACATCCTTCATCCCCGGACTTGAAGAAAAACAACAAAAGCACAAATTAAATAGCATATTCATGCACTCTATGTCGTTTCATGTGTAAATAAATAATTAAAGCGTTTTCTTTATTTTCGTGTTTTTTTCAAAATAAGATTTTGACTTTGCTATATAGCATGCAATCTTAAATTTGTGCCTTCCCCTTCATATGCCGTAAGATAGTATCTTTCTATCATCCTAAGTGAAAAATTTATAATAAGGTGCAATTGTTGACACCCTATCCTTTTTTTTTTTTTTTTTGGAATATTGTCGGGTGTCCACGTGCATTTTATGCTTCGTGACTAATTCCACGCTCCGTGAAGCCGACCTCACAATTCCACAGGGAGGTAAATTTCAAGAGCCCAGGGACAGGAATCGAACCTAGGAAGCAATTACTGCTGACCGTCGAGCCGCACTCCCAGAATTAGCTCTGCCACCTGAACCACACCCTAGGGTGTTGACATCCTACTTTGTTTGCACATTATATAGTAAGACCTACACCTTTACAGTAGTCCTTTATTTTAAAATTTTCCAAATAAATACAACTAAAGGCGATTTCTTTGTAAGCAAACTAAGTTTTTCAAAAATAGTCGAACAAAGTTTCTCAAGATTTTACTATTTGTCAATTGTCTTATACAAAAAATTGCTAAGTGATTTTTGAAAATATAACAATTAAGAAAAATGATTAAAATAATTTTCATTTTTAGTATAATATTTTTAATTTATATTATTTTGCATTTTTTTTATTTAAGTCACATTTTTAAAAAATATATTTGATTTAAAGATGAAAATGAATATTTTTTAATTAAAATTTTAATTTATTTTTTTTCCCTAAATACTAATCAAACAGGTTGTTAGTTTTAAATTTTTTGCCCTTATTTTTTATTTTCTATTTTTTATTTTCAATCTTAGTTTCTTGATTCTGTTTTTATAATTTTTGACAGTGATACAAAACGGCCCTAAAGGGAGAGACCATTTTGCAGCATTCAGTTTTGTCCTTCATTGCCTTAAAATATCCTTCAATTGCAAATTAAATAGTTAGAAATATTTTCAATAAATAAATACATAAGTAAACTAATAGATGCTCTTAAAAACAAAACTTACTCATAACTCCTTACTTATAATACCCTTATAAATCTCCCATTGTCTCTATTATAATCTCCCATTAGCAATGACAATCCCACAATTTAGTGCAATAAAGGATAATGTTGCCGTCATAAAGTGGTGATATTATTGATTGATGTGACCAATATATTGGGACCGAACCTCACACAAACCCTGCATCACCATGTCGTCCTATGATCATTGTTAACAATGCATCACAGCTCGACACGCTTAATGAGAGTTATACCGTCGATGGTTACATCGATAGTTTCAAATAGAAAGTAATTCGGAAACAAAACCGTTGACGGTCGCATTTGTCCGCTGTAGATTTAACTAACGAAGATCCGAAGTAAATCATCACAATAAAGATTAAGGAATGTCAAAGATCCAAAGTCAATTGCGTGAAGATCGTATATGCTAACAAATCAGAGCTTATTGATTTAAAAAGAGCATATATGTGAACAATGCATATAGTGAGAAATAACATTACTCTTGATAAATGATGAGTGGCTTATAACTTGTGAAGTTTAGCAAGAAGGAAGACAGTGCCAGAGGTAACGCCAGGAATGAAGATTGCATTGGGGATTGCACGGGGAACCACCAGTTGCTTCACAAATAATGTCACCGCCGGCACTCCGAAGATGTAGAGCAACACATCCTTTGCTCCACTGCCTGTAAACCCCGTGCCACGAATCAAATCTCGAATGATATTTTGGGACTCTTCTCTCGTTAATTCTCCCATCCCTGTGTGGTGAGCCTACAAATCACAATATTTGGTTATGCCATTTAAATAGTTTAAGATCAAGTTGGATAAAAACAAGTAGTGATTGCTAAATGTTGAATGCAATTATATATATACATATACATGTTTTAGTGCATATATTGTTCATGATTTGAAAAAGCGACCAGCTAGTACTTACCTCGTATGCTTTCTTTAGGCTTTCGGATTCGGGTATGCGAAATTGGGTGTTCCCGAACTTCTCATTTATTTCTCTGTCAAATAGATAAAATTGGATCGAGTTCGCTATTCATTATTAAGAAATCATAACAGAATTTTTTAAAAGTGATGTGGCATCTCAAGATAATATGAGTTTTTCACACAATCAATTAATTTCAACAAATTACGAGAATACGAAATATGCATGATTTGGGAGACATAATTAGATGAAGTTAGTAACTTCTATAAGATAGGGAGGTATCGAGATTGAACCTTAGGCTACCTACCTCATATAGCTTAAGTCGGCGGCCTCAAACAGATTAAAAAATTAAAATAAAAACAGAAAAAAAAAAAAACAAAAAACAAAGAATTTGGTTCTAAAATGAAGGTGTTCTAAGCAATAATCTTCGTTCCTTTTTCTAATGGAAAATGATAATTCTTCTGATTTCATTTCATCATAAAGTATGTAGAGAGAGAGAGAGAGTACTGGACAGTTTCGCAGACAACTTGGTAGAAGTCGGCTTTCGATATGCTTACGGCAGCAGTCTTTCCATTCTTTGCCTTTCCGAAATGCTTATCGTAGCAGCTTACTATTATGGGACCAATTTCGTTGGCCTTCTTTTCATCACTTCCTGCATGCATGCATGTATCAATTTCTACATATAATTTTATATTATATATATAGTGGGTCTGTTTGGATGAGAGATTTTGATTGAAAAAGGGGAAAAAAAATTCATTTTTATTATATTTTTTTTCTATACCAAATGCTATTAAAAATGAAAATTTATTTTAAAATAATTAAAAATTAAGAAAAATTAAATGTAAATGATTCGTAAAATTATATTTTTATTTACTGAGTTAGTATATTTTTTATTTTCTTTCTTACTTTCCTCGATAACGAAACATGAAAAAGTGGATTTCTTCACATTTTCCTTTTCTTTCCTTAAAATTTTTCAAGTTCCAAATAGGGCATAGTATGTGTACATGTTTTTTTGTTTTTTTGTTTTTTTGATAACCTGGGGACTCGAGCCACCATCGCACCACTTTGAACCCTATGGTGTGGCACCAAACCCAGGAGGTGAAAGTCGCCCGCCCATTGTCGCACCCCGGGTAATTTACCGGGATAATGCCACAAAGGAGAATTGAACTCGTAACCTTATGATCACCAAAATCATAAGTCACTTTTACCACTTAAGCTGGTCCGAGTGTCCCAGCCAACTATATTGACTATATGTGTGTGTGTGTGTGTGTGTGTGTGTAAATACTAGTTATTAACATTTGTGGGCAATTAATTCATAACTTTAAATATATTGAGAAAATAATGAGAAAATTTTATTTCAATCTTTTAGATTATATATTTATGTATGTATATATGCATCGGAGAACAAAAAAAAATTCACATTGTTTTCAGGATAATGACAATTTTATAAAATAGCTTCAAAAGATACGATTCATTTGGATTTAGATCCTCTCATCGGGAGTTAATAAGATTGCCTATTTTTTAAGAGTTGGAAGCTTTGATCTTAAATTTTGACAAAAAAAAAAATAATATAATTATATCAAATTTTGTATAAATTTAAACAAATATAAATTTAATATTCAAAATTCAAAATCTCAAACATGACTAAAAGTCTACTTCTCAATCTTGCACTAAGTTAATATATCTCACACATCTTCATCCAAACAACCAAACATGTAGCTCAATAATTATTTACATGTCCTCGAAAAGTGGTGAAAAGAGTTCGAATCTCCCGAAAAGTATAACATGAAGAGAATCTAGATGATCGATTCTTATTTAACCATCCAAATTTTTTTAGGGGAAAATTGCAAAATCCAAAAAAAAGAACTAGGCAGCATGCATGATTGATACTAATCCTATAGTTAAGGAAGGTTTTAGATTTGGATTTATGTGAATTTGAACAAAATATAATAACATTATATCAAATTTTGTTCAAATTTATCTAAATTCAAATCTAAATCTCGAAATTCATACTCCTAACATGATGTAAATATATAAAGTTAAGAGAGAGAGAGAGAGAGAGAGAGATACCAGCAGTGAGTTTTTGCAAGGATTGGCCCATCTTTGGCTTCTAGTTTTGGCCAATCTTTGGCTTCTAGTTTTGCAAGCTTGGGACAATATGATTCATGGAAGTAGTTTCATATGTTCTATCCAACCCAAATTAAAATGCTTGGAGCAGTACTAATGAAAGAGGCTAGCTAGCTTGTCATGTGGGAAGAGCATATTGCATTTCTCAAAGAAGAAGCAAAATCTTTATTGCTGAATATTTTTATATTTCCCTTCTTTCTATATTACGTGTAGAAGAGGTTGTGGGATGGGTTATTCCATGCTTTGGAAAGGAATTTAATTAACGCATTTAAAATACTTGTATAATTAGTTCAGCCCGACCAGCTCAAGCGGTAAGGACAAGCTTGTAACTTTGAAAACCCTAAGGTCACAGGTTCGATTCTCCTTTGAGGCATTACACCGGTGAATTATCAGGGGTACATCAATGGGCGGGCGGCTTTCACCCTCCGAGTTTGGTGCCCGCGCCATAGTATCCAATTTGGCATGATGGTAGCTATAGTTTTCGGGTTATTAAAAAAAAAGAACAATTGCATAATTGCTCGGAAAGAATATACAGAATGGTATTCATTTTATGTTGAGTTATTTAGATTGTAATATGAGGGGAGGGAAAAGGCACATTGGAAATTTTTATAAGTATTACATATGATTACATGAAATTAAATTTGATATAATCAATTTAAAATTAAATAAAAATATTATATTGAACATCTTACAAGTGTATCAAATATTTCAAAATTCATGTGAAAAAATTATCATATAGTTTGGATTCTTTGATTCTCCATCTTTCCCTATATTATATATAACGAATCAATTATAAGAGCATTTATTATATGCATAAAAAAATTTTAATCTGATAAAAATCTAATTAAATACTAACAATTATTCTTTATCTCTAATATAATGTCAATATTTATTTTCTTAATCAACATGTGTAATTAAGGATTAAAACACATTAATTTGTCAATAAAATGATTAGTATTTTAAAACCTCTCCATAAATTTATAATTTAACTTTTGTAATATCTAATAATAATTAAATTAACAATTTATCTCAATTGAATTTATTGATTTATTTTTCTCCATTTATGCTATCTGATGTCATTAGATATATTATAATTTTTAATTTTCTAATAATTTCATACTTAAGGGGTCATATGCAATGCTAAGAGTACTTATGAATTTATGCATAAAATAGTACTCTATATTAATAATAATTCTTATACTAATAAAAACTAAATTGAACTTTTTATAATAGACATTTGTAATTCAAATTTTTAAATAATATTAATATTTGAATTGATGAAAAGCAATTGAAGTGATAATTTCCATAACCACTATTAATAAATATATTAATTATGAAAACTAAATAAAAAATTAATATTTTGAAAATCCTCATAAATAAAATGATTAATTTTTAAAACGTTATCTTAAATTTATAATTTAATTTTTGTAACTTCTTATAACAATTAAATTAATATTTTTGTAATTGTAAATAATAACTAAATTTATTGAATTATTTTAATTCACAGATATTATTATAATTTTGTAATTTATTTCTTAAATAGGTAATACAATAATTGAATTAAAATTTTTCATAAAATCTATTATAATTGAATTAATAATTTTGGTAATCATTAATAAATGGATTAATTTTTAATTTAATTTTTTAACAACTATTAATAACGAATTAATAATTTAATAATGATCGAATCAATGATTTCTATAACCACTTAAATAAATGAATTAATTTATGAGATGATGAATAAAATAATTTATACTTTAAAAACTCTCTATAAATAAAATAGTTAGTATGTTTTAAAAGTTATCTATAAATAAAATAGTTAGTATTTTGAAACTTCCTTATATTTTATAATTTAGTTTTTGTATTGGCTTATAATTATTGAATTAATATCTTATTAATTATTAATTAACACCAATTGCATTATTAAAAAACACAATGAACCTTCAAAAAATTATAATCCAACTTTGAAGTTAATTAAAGTATATAATTTTCATTGGTTGTGTTTAGTTTGATGATTTTTATCCTTCTATATTCTTTTCCAAATAAACCAGTCCAAAATACTTCCTTATAATTTTTTAATTTATTTCTTGAATTGTCAATATGATAATTAAATTATTCTTTGAATAATATATATTAATAACTGAATAATTTTAGTAATCATTAATCAATGAATTGTTTTTAATATAAATTTAAAATTAATTTTCAAACTACTACTAGCAATAAATTAATATTTTTAAAATAAATAAAATGATTTTTTTTTAATAATCTAATTATCACTTTAATTTTTTATATTTTTTTAACAAAATAATTAATTTGTGATACAATAAATAAAGTGATTAATATTTTAAAAACTCTCATAAATAAATTTCTTAGTATTTAAAGCTTCACATAAGTTTATAATTTACTTGTTGTAACTGTAAATAGTAATTGAGTTAATAATATTTTTGCAATTGCTATTTATTACTTAAATTATTTTGTAAAATAAATAATAATTAATATTTTAAAATTGTGACATAAATTAAATTATTACTATTAAAACCTCCTTAATTTTATAATTTTGTTTTTAATTGACTACAATATCTGAGATGATATTTCTTAATCACTGTTAATAATTAATTTAGTAAATTGATTGATACATTTTTTAATTACTATACTAATTAATTTATCTAATTATATCTGATAATAAATAAGGATTAATTATTCAAATGTTATTTATTAACATAATCCATAAATAAATATTATTACCGTTGTATCTCTTATTAAATGTTCAATTTTAAAAATTATATTCAATTTTGTACTTATTGCTACATAATTGCATTTTAATTTTAACATATAAAATTTTTTTAGCAAAGTGTCTTGGTTAGGAATCACAATTATAACAATGAAATAAATATACATTAATCCAAATCATCATGTCCCTATTCTCTCCCTCAAATTAAATTAAAAAAATCAAGTGTGAATGAAATAATTATTTATTTTTATTTATTTTCTCTTTAAATTTTTTTGCTAACAAACATCTCAACAATTTAAAAAAATTAGAGAAATAATTACAAACATAATTGAAAAAATATGATGATGAAAAATATTGAATTTCAGTTTTCTCATTGACAAAAGAAAAATATAATTTGATTGATATGAATAAAAAATATTAAATGAAATTACATTAAACTTTTTTTTTTTTTAGGAATAGAGCAGCATGAACATAAATATAACATATTACAATCGGCTAGTGTAAGAATTATTTCTCTACAATTTTAAGTTAACATGTATAAAAAAAAAAGTACTCAATTAAGATGAAATTAAATCAATTATTCATTATTCATAAACTGTCTGTCGCTGTAACGTTCCAGAAAATAATATGCATAAAAGTGAAAATATATATATAAATTAATTAGGTGATTATAGTATAATTCATATATGTGAATTAAATTATGGGATATATATATAATACTAATATAATAATAACAATATATGATTATATGTATTTGATTGCATTAAATGCAATATGATGGATTGGATTTCAATTTGAAATCCAATTGCCTTTTCATTCTTCTTAACTCCCCCTCACCACATTTTCCTTCAGCCCAATTGCTCCCATTCTCTTATCCTCTCTCCATCTCTCTTTCCTCAAGCTCACTTTCTCTAGATTTTCTCTCCATCTATAAACCAAATCGAAAAACGAGCATCATCACAAGATCCTGATTTCGATCCTTAGCAAGTTAATCAGAACAGGTTTTAGGTTTAGGTTTCTTAAATACCACTCCAGAGCGAAGGTAAGGAGAATAAATTATGTAAGTTATTTTATAAATTCACCTGGTTAAATTATTGTAAATAATTACTGGAATATTGTATATAGTTTTCTAAGTAATTTTATGGGTATGAAAATTATGGTTTATTTATTAAATTGTAGTGTTTGATTAAATTAAATTTTTGGAAATATTTTGAAATTAAGTTAAACTGCAGGGATTTGATTAAATTAAATTTTTGAGAATATTTTGGAATTAAGTTATATTGCAGAGACTTGATTAAATTAGATTTTTGGGAATATTCTGAAATTAAGTTAAATTGCATGGATTTGATTATAATTTATTTCTTCTTATTGAAAGGTGTCTTACCACATCATTATATATCATTTTTCTAGATGCTCTGTGAGTATGGCAGCAATCAAAGTAGCACAGTGGAAGCATGGGTGGGACTAGATAGAGAGGTTTAGATTAATTGTTAATCTTGTTATTCTAGTTTATCTTGGAATTTCTAAGGATGTATTATATTGATGTTGGAGATATTGTAGATATTTTATTTATGTTTTTGATGAGTTCAGAACGTCATTGTGATACTGGGATGGATCTATTGTTATATTGGGATCGTTTAGTAATCTGGTAATTTGTTATGGAGATCTTCCGCTGTATGAAAATATTTATTTCAGGTGGTATCAGAGAATTTTAAATATAAAATTTATTTCGGGTCGTCACAATTGCAATGTCCCAAAGGGGTCAATTCCCCAAATACAAGGGCTAGATCTCCGTGTCACCTCGATCGAATGACAAACTTGAATTAAATGAAAGGGGTAATGCATGTGATGCAGAATGCGTAAAAAATATGGGTTCTTACAACCTCCCCTCCTTACAAAAACTTCATCCTCGAAATTTGAAATCTTCCATTTACGAACTCATCCACACAACTAAATACACATACCCGACTCCAAGAAGAGCCAGAGGCCACATACAACGCAACCCCGTCACAATACATACATACCCTCGCTTATGGCGTAGGAATACCGTGGTTACATACATAAACCGTCTCAGGAGTTCATAATAATACACACTCCCAAGGACTAGCCACTTATATCATAAAATAGTAGGGTAATACACACATACTCTCTGATTCCACTATCAAAACCACAACTCAGAACAACTATGGATACTTTCGGTGTATCTCCGCTTCCAATTCCCAAGAAGCTTCCTCAACCTCGTGATTCCGCCACAATACCTTTACTAATGGTATGTCCTTGGTACGTAGCTTCCGAACTTTACGATCTAGAACCTAAACGGGTACTTCCCCGTATGCTAAAGTATCCCCAATTTCTAAGTTCTTGTATCTAATAACATGCAACGGATCTAGCATGTACCTCCTCAACATGGATACGTGAAACACGTCGTGGATCCTCGAGAGCACTGAGGGTAGTGCAATCTTGTAGGCCACTAGACCCACTTGCTCAAGAACCTCGAATGGTCCGATATACCAGTGGCTCAGCTTGTCCTTCTTCCTGAATCTCATCACTCCTTTCATTGGAGCGATTCTCAGGAATATCTTACCCCCCACCTCGAATTCCCACTCGCGATGGCAAATATCTGCATAACTCTTCTGCCGACTCTAAGTTGATTTAATCCTATCCCGGATCAAACCCACCTTATCAAACGCTTGTTGCATGAGTTCAGGTCCTAACACCTGACGTTCACCAACCTCATCCCAATATAGAGGAGATCGACATTTCCGACCATACAGAGTCTCAAATGGTGCCATCCCGATACTGGCCTAGAAGCTATTGTTATAGGCAAACTCTACTAGTGGCATAAACTGCATCCAGCCACCATCGAAGTCTAACACGCACGCCTGTAACATATCCTCCAAGATCTGTATTGTTCTCTCAACTATCCATCAGTCTGGGGGTGGAACGATGCACTGAAGGTAAGTTTCATCCCCAGTGCTTCCTGCAAGCTCTTCCAGAAACGAGAGGTATACCTTGGGTATCGATCTGACACAATGGACATTAGTATTCCGTGCATTCTCACTATCTCATGCACGTACAAGTATGCTAGTCTACTCAAAAGGTAGCTAACCTTTATCAGTATAAAGTGAGTAGATTTCGTCAACCTGTCCACGATTACCCAAATGACGTTCTACTCGTGAAGCGCTGGCGGCAATCCGGTCACAAAGGTCTGTTGGCCTTACAAGGCTTAAAATCTTGTTATCTTGTTTTGATGCTAACAAACAAGTGGAATTTAACATATTTGTGTGAGTAATGTTATTTCAAGGCTCACATATGAAAAATTAAGGTGAAAGTGCTCACAAGGATCAAATGAAACTTAAAAGAGTCAAAGCATGGATTTAAAGATGATATATTAAACTTGGAAGATTACGAGGACATGAATGAGTTGTGGAAAGCCAAGGAATATTAAAGTCAAAAGAGTCAAAGAAAGGCAAAGTGAGAAATTTCAAAGAATATGGAAGCTTGAAGAAAAGATGGACTCAATCCAAGGACAAAGCATGAAGACTCAAGAACCTAGAATGTTAATGTCTTAGAAGTCTCATGTAAGTGTTTTAATGTTTAAAATATCATTTGAAATATTTTGAAACTCTTAGGTTAACTTCTTGGACTTAGATACCTTTTAACATACTTGGACATACTTGTAAAATATTTTTATAAGGTTAAAAATTATTTTAAAAAAGGTTAGAATCATTTTTGGAATGAAAAGCACCAAAAAAAGTTTTTCCAAATGTTGTCAGTTTTTATACATCCGAATTTAGGTGAATTTTTATCTATCAATATCTCCTTATTTTAAAATTTGTTTAACATGAAATTTGTAGTATTTTCTCTTAGCTTTTTTTTTGACACCAAGAACACCTAATTTGGAGTTATACAAAAAAAGTTATGGCCAAAACACTGAAATGGGGTCACAACTGTCAAACATCTGAACACTGTTCACGGGAGGGACTTCAGCTGTCTGAACAGCACATAGAACCACCTCAGACGTCTGAACTCGTCACTTCAGACGTCTGAAGATTTTATGAAAAAAATAAATAAAGAGGCAGTAGCTGTTCAGACGTCTGAACCAAGCACTTCAGACATCTGAACTCAACACCTCAGACGTCTGAACCCTACTTCAAACATCTGACCCTATGTCTAGTTTATTTTTAAAGGGGTTTCAAGAACTTCAGATGATTGAACTCAAATCTTCAGACATTTGAACACTGTTCAATGGGAAAATTTTTAAATTCTAATATTTTAAAATATATCCATTTGAGATCCAAATTTTTTAACAACTTGGGAAACTCTCTAAGGAAACTTTAACAACATGGAAACAAGTTTGAAAGCCTATAAATACATGGTTTTCCAAATCAAAACTCATCCAAGAATTGAAAAATCTGTTTTGAGAAGCTGAAAGTACTCTTGTTCTTTCAAAGTTCTCTTGTTCACTCATTGCAAATCTTTTTGCTAAGATATTCTGAAGTGCCAATTCTTCCTCCTCTGAATTCCTACTGCTAATCCTCATTTAAGAAGGATATTGGTGAATTCTACACTTAAGCTTCATTATATTTCATATTGATATTTTACATTGAAGTATATAGTGCTGAAATTATACTAACTTGCTCTTTGAGAGAGTATATTTGTACGCATATTATATCTTATTTCTTGTAGTTCTTTGACGTTCCAAAGGTTGTTTGGATCGTTGGCTTAGCAAGGGGATATTGCTTAGAGAGGCGGGCTCTAGCCTAAAAGAGTGACCGAATGAGGGGACATCGTTTGGAGAGGCGGGCTCTAGCTTAAGTGAAGGAGTGTTTGAGCTTGGGGTATCGCTTGTAAAGGTTTTGTTCCATTTGTCAACGGAAAGAGTGATTGGATTCATTTATACAAGGCTTTACATCAGCAAGCATAAATTTTCATTCACTACAGAGCTTGGTTCAAATTTGGCAAATATCAACAAACAACAATTTTGAGTTTTTATATTGCATAAGTGTTGTGTATTGATTTGTTTGTTTGCTTTCTAATGGTTGAATGATTGGATGTTTGTATGGTTAAAGATTAAATAAAGAAACTAAGTTCTTGAGTGCTTAACAAATTAAACAAATAAGTCACGAATTGGTTAAAAGAAATAAAATAAGTTTAAGAATTCTAAAAAGGAATTAAAAGAAATTTTTAAAATCTAATTCACCCCCCCCCTCTTGGGAAGCTATTCCTAATTTCAAGGTCTATGGAAATATGCTCCCATTTCCATTCTAGAACAGCTAAGGGTTGTAGCAGCCCTGCCGGCCTTTGATGTTTAATTTTCACCTACTGACACGTCAAACACTGCTCTATGAATTGGGCAATCTCTTTTTTCATACCACTCTACCAGAAGGTCTCGCGCAAATCTCGATACATCTTCGTGCTACCTGGATGTATCGTATACAAAGAATGATGCGCTTCTTCCAAAATCGTCCTTCTGATCTCGTCGTCGTTTAGAACACACAGCTTAGTTCCAAACCTCAACACACCTCCGTCAAGAAATGTAACCCCTACTACACTTTCCTCACAGTCTCAACTAACTCTGCATCACTAGCCTGTGCGGCTTTAATACACTCAAATAAAGTCGGCTGGATCACCAAGCTAGCAATGAAAGCCTGATGATCTCCGGTCACCAACTCTATGCCAAGGCTTTCCAAATCCCGTCTGATATGATGCTGAGCTACAACTGCAGATACTATCGCATGCTCCAACTTTCGACTCAATGCATCAGCCACCACGTTAGCTTTCCCCGGGTGATAATTAATGGTGCAATCGTAGTCTTTAATCAGCTCAAGCCACCGTCTCTGCCTCATGTTCAACTCCTTTTGCGTGAAAAATTACTTGAGGCTCTTGAAATCAATGAAACTCTCGCACTGTAGACCATACAGGTAATGTCTCCAGATCTTCAGTACATAAATTACGGCAACCAATTTCAAATCATGCGTAGGGTAATTCTTCACGTATTCCTTGAGTTGTCGAGAAGCATAAACTATTACCTTACCCTGTTACATAAGCACACACCCCAAACCTTTTAGAGACACGTCGCTATAGATCACAAAACCGCCATCCCTATAAGGAATGGTCAAGACCGGCGCAGTAACCATTCGGTGCTATAACTCCTGAAAACACTACTTGCAATCACTAGTCCAATCAAACTTCACCCCCTTCCTAGTCAATCATGTTAAAGGCCCAGAAAACTTAGAGAATCCCACCACGAACCGACGATAATAACCCACCAATCCTAGAAAACTCCGAACCTCCTGTACACTCTTCAGTCTCACCTAGTCGACCACAACTTCAATCTTACTAGGATCAACTGAGATACCCCCCTCAGACACCACATAACCTAAAAATGTGACCTGATTCAACCAAAACTCACACTTCTTCAGCTTGGCATATAGCTTCCTTTCCCGCAGAATCTGTAGCACCAACCTCAGGTGGTTTTCATGCTCTTCCGGACTCCTCAAGTATACCAGACTGTCATCGATAAACACCACTACAAACTGATCCAAGTACTTATGGAAAACCTTGTTCATCAGATCCATGAACACTACCGGAGCATTCGTCAACCCAAAAGGCATGACTAAGAACTTGTAGTGGTCGTATCTGGTTCGAAAAGCAGTCTTAGCAACATCTTCAGATCTAACCCTCACCTGATGATACCCTAACCGTAGGTCGATGTTTGAATAGACCTGCATCCCTTGTAGCTGGTAAAAGAGATCATCAATACGAGGTAACAGGTAACGATTCTTCACAGTCACCTTGTTGATCTCACGGTAATCAATGCACATGCGCATCAACCCGTCCTTTTTCTTCACGAACAAAACTGGAGCTCCCCAAGGAGAAACACTAGGTCAGATAAAGCCCTTGTTCGGTAATTACTACAACTGCTCCTTCAACTCCTGAAGTTCGGCTGGAGCCATCCGGTACGAAGCTTTAGAGATCGATGCCTTGCCAGGCAGCAACTCAATCACAAACTCCACCTCACGATCCGGAGATAAACCAGGTAAGTCTTCTAGAAACACATCCGAGAACTCATTAACCACTCGAATATCCTTGAGCTTCAACTCATTCCGCAGTGGTTCCCTCACGCAAGCTGAGTACCCCTGACATCGTCCCAGCGTGGATGTAGAAATATCATGATGGTCTTCTGTGATTTTCCTGAGGCGACGGTTTCAATAAAATTATGGCATACCATCAATGGTTTTGTTTCTAAGCGGTAAGATAGAACCTAAAACTAGAAATTTGGAGGTTTCATTGATTATTTGTGCAGGTAAAATCCATAAAGGAAAGTTTAAGTGTTTTAGTATGAGAATATAGTGTATTTCATAGTTTCTTAGTTAATCATGTTATGAATTTGGGATTCTAAAATTAGTTCCCCTGTCCTTTTCAAGATGAGCTCCAGAGATAAGAATGTGGATGTAATAACCCAAATAATAATGGTATTTAAATAATAAAGAGGGAGGGAAATGGAAACAGAAACAGAAGGAGGTAACAGACTTCGTCGAAGACATTGCACCTTGGGAGTAATAACCGAGGAATTTAGATCAAGGACTCATTGACGAATACAAGAGATTCGTCGACGATGATAACATAGGGTCTCGTCGACGAGGGTGAGCTTCGTCAACGAGAAGATACCAAGAGGGGTTTTTGGGCAACTCTGAATTTTATCGACAAAGGGGAGAGTTAATCGACAAGGAGCCTTCTTGACCTCGTCGACGAAGGCCAGTGTATAAATATCCCGAACTTCATTTTTAAGCATAATTTTCGGTGCAAAATCCTCTTTCTCTCTCCTCCCTTCGGTTCTCCACCTTTCTCTTTTCGATTTCGGGTCGAATTTTTGCCGGTTCGAGGATCTCAAGCCACCGCGATGCTCCTGGAGAAGTTCTCTGCACATCTACCGGTGCGGATCGTCGGTGGAACTCCGTTGAAATTCATCCCTGAGTTGAGGTAAGGTTTTTTATTCAAAATTTGGTCTTTCTACAATTGAAGGAAATGATGTACTCGAATAAATATTGAAGTTTAGTTCTAAGAATTATCATTTTTAGGGTACTGCTTAGGGTTTCCTACGGGTGTAAGACCAGTATTATAGAAGGACTTTTCAGTTGCCAGGTAAGGGGATAAATTAAAACAGTTATTTTCCTTAAAATTACTATTATTTAATAATAGAATATTTTTTAGAAAGCATATGATTAGATATGAGTATAATTGAGAAAATGTAAGTTTGGGAAAATACTGCAATTGTACAGGAAAGGTGTTTTTAGAATGGAATATATGGTTTCATTCAATTCGTATGGCATGAATATTATTTTATATATATATATATATATATATATATATATATATATATATATATTATACCATGTTAAGTTAGATTAGCAAAATAAAGCATGTTTACAAATCTTTTCAGGAATAACATGATAAATGCAGTAAATTATGATTTCAAAATATATGATATGTTCGGCGCAAGGCTGTAATTGATGATCGGCGCAAAGCCGTAATTATTCATGTTATTCGGCACAATACTGCATTTATTCATGTTTTTCAGCGCGAGGCCGTAATTATTATGTTAATATGAGATTCAGAACATGTTATTATTTGATTTACAATAAACCGTATATGTTTATGTACTATATGTTATCAGAACTCGGGTGTTAATTTAGTTCAGTTTTAGGAGCACAGTACCGTAGCTTATAGATCAGATATCTATGATCAGATTAGTTCTAACCACCCCACGAGAGGGTGGGAGATGGATAGTTGATGTGGCTTTCAGTGTAAAGTGTAGACGTCCACCTGGTAGTCCGGACCAGGGTGTGGCAGGCCCATTGTACTTACAGACATTTTTGACTCGGCAGTGGTCGGCCAGCCATTGTCTGGTCCCGCCTTCAAGCTGCACAACCCGTTATGGGGGGTAATACATGACATCATCTAGTTATACATCCTAAGTAGTTTTTAGTGGTATAGATTATATCAGATAATACATGATTAGTATGATTACTTGGAAGTATGAAATTATATATTTATTTAACCATATTACGATTTATGCTCTATGCTTTGTGAAATGTATGGTATATATATAACAACATAAATATTCATGTTACTACATAGCTGATTTTAATTTATCTACCCTTACTGAGAGGTGTCTCACCCTAAGTTTAAACTATTTCAAGAAACCTGAAAAGACCGGCGGGTCAGGGCCGCCGCTGAGTGGGCTGAGCTTCTCTACTAGAAGGGTAAGTTCTGATCTAGGATCACGACATTTTTGTTATAAGATCCTTGGTTTATTTTGATATTTTAGAGATTGTATATATAAATACAGTATCTTTGGGAACATAGTAGACTTTGGTATTATGTAATTATTGGTTGATGAAAGTGATTTATATTTACTGCTGCCTAAGTTCCACTGTGTATGACAGGTGTCCTCGCTACCCACGGGTTCGGTTTGACTATTTTATTTATTATATTTCATTTTATATTAAGATAAGCAGGCCGTTACAATGGATGCCGGGGGAAGTAGTAGTTTGGGGGCTTTCAGCGAGGATGACATTAACACATCTACCGTGCTGCGAGGTTTAGCCCGTCAGGTTATGGCGGAGATTAGGCGGGATTCTAGGGGACAGAATTTCCCACCTACAGATCAGGGATTCACCATCGAACAATTTACCCGCATGAATACCCCAACTTTTTTAGGAGAAACTGATCCAATTCAGGCATAGTACTGAGTTCAGGAGATGGAAGAGCTGCTGGCAGTCCTGCGCTACATAGAGGAACAGAAAGTTTAGTATGCTACCTTTAAATTGGTCAAAGAGGCCAAGCCATGGTGGAGATCAGTAAAGTTGCTTCAGGAGCAGAGACCAGAACCCACAACTATGACTTGGAACCATTTTAAGGAGATTTTCTTTAACAAATATTTCCCCGCTGTCACTAGGGATACTAAGGCAGAGGAGTTATTTGACTCATGGCCATTTGACCATACAGCAATATATGGCCAGGTTTGTTGAGCTGTTCAACTTTGCCCCGTATATGGTTCCATATAAGGCAAGGAAGGCGAGAAGTTTTGATAAAGGATTGAGACAAGAAATCTACGAGTAGGTAGTGGCTTTTCAGGTACAGAATTTCTCAGAACTAGTAGATAAAGCCACGATATTGGAAACTAGTTTGTAGAGGAGTGTGGGGATGTCTAATCAGAGGAAGAGGCCCGTGCCTGTTGGTTTTTAAGCCGATACGAGTCATAGTACATGGAGAAGAAACAAAAATAATGTGGTCTAGAGATCTGAAATGGGGAATCGAGTAGAGTAGAGTAATCTGTTGCGCCTTCCTTGTCCCAAGTGTAGGAGGAGACATTTGGGGGAATGTCGAGCTGGGACAAAAGTTTGTTTTTAGTTAGTGCAGTCGGCCCAGTTACATTGCATGAGACTATCGTGCGCCACCAATCAATGCACCCCCTATTAGTAAATTACGGGGAGATAGTCAAGTATCCTGAGGCGGATATCAAAGGAACATCATCACAACGCAGGTCTATTCTCTTACACTGAGATGAGCAAAAAATGCAAGTGATGTGGTGACAGGTAATGTTTTATTTTTGTTAAATAAAGTTGTTGTATTATTTGATTCACAGGCTCGGGAGTATGTCAAATTGTATGGAATAGAAATTTAGCTGTTAGATACAGACTTATCGGTGGTCACACCGACGGGGACTGTGGTGGTGTGTAGAAGGGTTCTTAAGGATTATCCAATTAGTATTCAAGGGAGAACGCTACCTGCTAATCTAGTGGTTTTTGATATGCATGGATTCGATATCATTATGGGATGGACTGGCTAGTGTCCAGTTATACCAATATATACTGTGATAAGAAGGAAGTGGTGTTCAAACCTCTAGGGGAGTAGGAGTACAAATTTGTTGGGTCGTGTGTGCGCGCCTCACCACAAATACTATCAGCCATGCAGGCAAAAAGGCTACTCCTAGATGGTTGTTAGGGATACTTAGTGTTAGAATTGGTGTATTCCCAAAAGTGTGGTGAATTGGAATTTTAAAATTTCTTCCTAGGTTAAACTAAATATTAGTAATACACAATCTAGGGTCTTTCTAAGCATATACTAATTGCGTAGATAAAAATAATATGCGAAAATTAAATAATGCTCAGCATTCAACATAAAATATCTTTATCAGCTTTTTTTACAAAATAAAACTCTTGGCAAGATAAAAGCAAATATAGCCTAATAAATAAAATGTAAATCATGCACAAGACACAAATTAAAGAATATAGGGAGATAAAGCTTAACACCGGTATTTTAACGTGGTTCGGCACCAAGCCTACTTCCACACCTTGAGTCCAACTCAAAGATTCCACAATCCACCAAGAGTCGCAAGGTTCACCAAGAAGCCTTGCAAATTGGTTCACAAAGAACCTTCACCAAACGGTTCACAAAGAACTTTTTACAAGAAGATGGGTATACAAAGCAATGCTCCTCAAATGAGCTGATATCAATTACAAAACAAACCTCACACTACTCTCTTAAGGAATGATTCAAACAAGATTAGAGAGTAAGAGAGAATGAGCACTTGAAATGAAGAACTAAGATGCAAAGTGCTTAGGTTTTGTATAAAAAGACATTTTTCACTAAGAACTTGTAAAATCACCAAAATTATGTTTAATCAAGTCTATGAACTTGTATTTATAGGCAAAGGGGCGAACTAGCTGTTATATGGCCGTTGGGAGGTTTAATTAAAAAACTATTTCGAAAACTAACCATTTTTTGCTCGTTGGTGTTCTATCACCATCCCAAACTGTTGACGTTTTTTTGAAACCGTCGACTATTTTTTCCTAATAGTCTTCAACACGAAAGTTGTGGAGCTCGCCCTTTTTGGAGTTTCGACTAAAAGTTATGCCCCAAATACAGAAGGGTGTTCAAGAAATTTAAGAGGTGCATAACTGAAATTTTAAACCCAACCAGGACCAAGTTTGTAAAAAATTATAACACTAATATGATTTAAAACTTGTCCTATATAAAAATATATTTGAGTAAAGGATATTTTTATAAAACTCTTGTTTTTACTTTAAAAACTCATAAGTACTGAACTTATGATTTGGTGATATCCTATATACTCTTATGTCCTATTTTAGTAGTTGAGTATAGGATATTTTCCACAAAACTTATTGTTTTGTTTTTGAAAACTCTTAAGTGTCAAACTATGAAAAACTTATTTTTCATTTAAGTGATATCCTACATACTCGTATGTACTAATATGCACTTGCATTTTGCTCAACTCTTGCTCAATAATTATGCGTGAAACAGAACTGCAAGAGTTACAATAAACACTACCTCAAACACTCCCCATTACATATGATTCTATATTAGCTTCATTGGATGTGCTTGAGTTTTTTCGAGTGAGTGTCCATCTTTACCTTTCTTACTCAAACGTCTACTTGGTTCGATCTTTGCCTTTGATCCAGTACCTTCATGTATTTGTTACTTGTACCTATACTTAACATAATCTGTAAAGATAGGGACACACTAGGAACAACAAATAGGTTAATATTATCAAAACACATTAAATATGATTATGTGGTCACTAGGGCTAACAATCTCCCTCTCTTTGATGATGTCTAACTTATTAGGATTTTACTTAATCTTTGCATTTGAATTTGTACTTACCATGGCTTGATATGAAAAAAATAAGTTCACATAAAACCACTAATGGATTGTTATCATCAAAACATGACAATAAAGAACATATAGCAACCAAGGCTAACAGGGATGTTAGATATATATATATATATATATATATATATATATATATATATATATTTATAAAGGGGCACTTTAGTCTTTATATCATTATTAGGGTTAGGTTTATTAATTAGGTCTAATTGTATTCAATGATGTAATTTTGGCTTGCTTGTGTGTAGCAACTCTCTCTTTGCAATTGAATCTCCTTCCCTCCCTCCCCTCTACATTGGATCATGAATGCTATTAGGATCGACCACAAAAACTATAGTTTGTAAATTTAGACCAACTGGTAAGACTAGGTTTGATTAGAACTGATGGGTTAGTCAATCCAAATAGCTATCGATCTAGATTTGATTGAGATGAACTAGGATCAATTATGCTAACCTAAGAAATAGAGGAATTTCCTAACCAAGGGAATAAGCCTTTAGGGTTGTGTCTTAGTGGGAGATATTATATTACAATATATATATATATATATATATATATATATATATATTATATAGACGATCACCTAGAATTCTAACTTGGACAAACTCTTTGGACTCCCCAATTCGCACCAATTTATATCGGAAGAGGATGTAACCGTTTGACAACTCCCTTATGATAAATTAAGAATAACTCCTTCACATTAATATTGGGAAGGAGTCCTATAAATATTTTACATGTGTCTTGATTTTTACTTTATTATTTTCTTTTTAAAAAAATATAAAACTATAGAATTCATACTTCTACAATTATTTTTACATAAAGCATACATACATGATATAAAAACTATGCGTTATTTTATAATGACGTACATTGTCGGGTTGATCACCAAGTTAACTCATTCATTAGATTGTTTCAACCAAACTCATATATTACCAAGTTGGCTACTAATTTATGTTTTAAAATCATCGTCATTGATAATCATACATATTTTTAGCCTTCTTATATTTTTTATGACTAGTCTTATCATGTAGGAAAGTTGATTAAAGATATCAATGTCAAAAAAAAAAAAAAAACCACAACTTCCTCCAATAATAAGGCCTACTAATTTGATTTCAAGTATTACGAACTTTCTCATTAACATTATAAATACAGTAATTAAGTGTCTATTGTGAATCCCGAAATAGTTTTAAATTTTGCTCCATAGTTTCTCCAATTAGGAGTGTTGGAGTGTCAAGGCTTGAAACAAATCCGGCCATCCATTCTGTTTTAGATCTAATGGCTGCAGTTTTTTTTATTTGTAAAGGGGAGGGCAGTGATGTAATTTACCTCTCTATGTATTGTAAATAATAAAAAAACAGCAGGGGCAGGGGCTAAAGATGGGAGAACAGAGGCTTCCTTTATTTTTCTGTTTTTCGCAGCTTAAGAGACGGAAGGGGCAGAGGAGGGTTTTTCCGATTCCACCAGCCGCGAGCCTTCACCAACAGGATAGCCGCTTGCAGCGAGACTGCTTCTTCCCAGCCGTGAGAGCCTTCCCAGCCGAGAGAGGAGCACCGGCAACCGTGAGCCTTCCACCGCCGAGAGATCCTTCCAACTGCAACGGACGGGAGAGGGAGACGACGAGAGATGGGTGCGGTGTTGGGTGTCTCTAACCTCATGCGGAAGTTCACGCAAGGGTAAGTGAAGGTAATGCACAGATCTAGATTCTTGGGAGGAATTTCTTGTAGGGAAATTTAGGAAGAAATATAAGGAGAGATCTAGGGTTCTTCGCAGGAGCGAAGAAGGGATTTCTTGGATTATTCTTGGGCTAATTTCTAAAAGAAATTGAAAAGCCAAGAAGGGGTAAATCTGTGTATGTATATCTATTCCCACCAGATTTAATATAGTATCTTAGAGGTGAGTTTCTGCCGTGGATGTAGGCCAATTTTTGGGCCGAACCACGTAAATGTGTTCTTGTGAATTGTGACTGTGTGATTGACATGTTTATGTTTTGCTGAATATTGTTTGGTGAACATATATTTTTTCTTGATCAGACTTAGCACACATACACGCATCAAAATAAACAGGTTTATGTTTAGGTGTTATTGTAGCTGAATTGGAATTAATTAAAATCTGAAAATAGAATTTGCAATCAGCTGAAATTACACACAACAAGTGGTATCAGAGCCTGGCTATGTGATGGGGACCGCTAGGTTTGAAATAGAAAAATTTACCGGCAAGAATGACTTTGGTTTATGGAGGATTAAGATGCGTGCCATCTTGGTACAGCAGGGGCTTGAGGAGGCTCTTCTTGGAGAAAAGAAGGGAGCATCCACTTCACAAGAGGGGAAACAAGATTTTCCCTCCACCGACAAAATGAAGCCCGAAATTCTTCAAAAGGCACATAGTGCCATTATCTTGTCCTTAGGAGACAAAGTGCTTAGGTAAGTTGCCAATGAGGATACGGCAGCTGGAGTGTGGTCAAAACTAGAGAGTTTGTACATGACAAAATCCCTAGCAAATAGACTCCATAAGAAGACTAGACTCTACACCTTTAGAATGACCCCTGGAACATCGATTGATGAACATTTAGATGAATTTAATAAAATTCTTTTGGATCTTGCTAATATTGATATTAGTATAGATGAAGAAGACCAGGCAATTCTTTTATTGAGTTCTCTTGATTCCACATATGACCATATTAAAGAAACTATGATGTATGGGAGAGAGAGGCTGACTTTAGAAGATGTGCAAGCCGTTTTGCACTCTAGGGAATTGCACACTAAGTTTGAGTCTAAATCAGGGTCAGGGGAAGGGTTAAATGTGAGAGGTAGGTCTGAAAAGAGGAATAAGAAAGGAAAAGACAAGAGGTCTAGATCAAAGTCTAAGAGTAAGGCACTAAAATGTTTTACATGTCACAAGGAAGGACATTTTAGGAGGGACTTTCCTGAGAGGAAAAATGGTGCAAATGTCACCACCTCTAAATCAAAGGGTAAGGCAGCTGTAGTTTTAGATGGGTATGATAGTGCGGAAGTGTTGAATGTCTCGGATAGAGATTCGGGAAAAGAATGGATACTAGACTCAGGATGTACCTTCCACATGTGTCCATTGAAAAACTGGTTTGAGTCCTTTACATGCTTAGAAGGAGGTCATGTTATCCTAGGAAACAATAGGTCATGTAAAATACAGGGTATTGGGACTGTGAGACTTCTAATGCATGATGGGATGGAAAGAGTGTTAAGAGATGTGAGGTACATACCTGAGCTGAAGAGAAATTTGATTTCTCTTGGTATCTTAAATAAGACAGGGTACACGTTTAAGTCTGAAGGAGGTAGCCTAAGAGTTTGTAGAGGTTCACTGGTAGTGATGAAAGGAGTGCTAAAGAATGGGTTGTATACCTTGGTAGGAAAGACAGTGATTGGTGAAGCTTCACCTATCAATCATAGGGTAGAAAATCAAGTTTCCTTGTGGCATAGGAGGTTAGGACATGTTAGCCAACTGGGCCTAAAGGAGCTAGAGAAACAGGGGCTTCTTGGAGATAGGAAACTTGAGGAATTGTCATTCTGTGAGGAGTGTGTCTTGGGAAAGTCTACTAGGGTTAGTTTTAAGAAGTCCACTCACACCACGAAACAGACTCTTGATTACATACATTCAGACTTGTGGGGGCCTGCTACGGTTAATTCTCATGGTGGTTCTAGGTATTTTCTGTCAATTGTAGATGACTTTTCTAGGAAAGTATGGGTTTATATTCTAAAACATAAAAGTGATACTTTTGAAAAGTTTAAAGAATGGAAAACCTTAGTAGAAAATCAAGTTGGCAGAAAAGTTAAAACACTGAGAACAGACAATGGATTAGAGTACTTGTCAAATGAATTTTCTGAATTTTGTAAAGCTGAGGGCATAGCTAGACATAGGACTGTTAGGGATACTCCCCAACAGAATGGATTAGATGAAAGGATGAATAGGACTATTTTGGAAAGGGTAAGATGCATGTTAGCCACTTCAGGTCTGCCCAAGACCTTTTGGGCAAAGGCGGTGACCACTGCTGTATACCTTATTAATAGGTGTCCTTCCACAACCTTACATTACAAAACCCCTCAAGAAATTTGGTCGGGTAAGCCTGCTGATTATCAGGGTTTAAAAGTTTTTGGGTGCGTAGCCTATGCCCACATTAGAACTGATAAATTAGAGCCTAGGGCTATTAAATGTATTTTTGTGGGATACCCAGAGGGGGTTAAAGGCTATAAGCTATGGGTTGTTGAACCTGGAAAACAAAAATGTATTATTAGCAGGGATGTAGTTTTTAATGAAACTACAATGGGGGGAAAACCAGAAAATTCAGATGAAAGTGTTAGACACTCTGATACCAGTGACCCGCAGCTTGAGGTGGAGCAACCCTCCACTTCACATAGCCATTTAGAAACAGATGCTGCAGTTTTTGAGGAGCAAAACTCAGAAACGGAAACCTCTGATTTAAGTAAAACTTACCTTCTAGCACGGGATAGGGAGAGGAGGGTCATAAGACCTCCTCAAAGGTATGGGGAAGCTGATATGACAACGTTTGCTCTTTCTGTTGCTGAAACAGAAATTGAGGTGGAGCCTATGACTTTTAGAGAGGCCATGGATAGTAAAGAGGCTGAAAAATGGATTCTTGCAATGCAAAAAGAAATGGAGTCTCTAAACAAGAATGAGACATGGGTGATGGTACCTAGACCAGAAAAACAAAAACTCATAGGATCTAAGTGGATCTTTAAGAGGAAAGAGGGAATCCCCGGAGTTGAACCACTTAGGTATAAAGCTAGGTTAGTGGCTAAGGGATTTACTCAAAGGGAAGGGGTAGACTATAATGAAATATTTTTTCCTGTTGTGAGGCATAGTTCTATTAGAATTCTATTATCCTTTGTTGCTGTACATGACTTGCATTTGGAACAACTTGATGTTAAAACTGCTTTCTTGCATGGTACTTTGGAAGAAATAATTTATATGCAACCTCCTGAGGGCTTTGATACGGAAGTGAATAAAAATCATGTATGTTTATTAAAGAAATCTTTATATGGGTTGAAACAGTCACCTAGACAATGGTATAAACAATTTGATTCTTACATGCTTCAAAATGATTTCTGTAGAAGCAATTATGATGGTTGTGTTTATTTTAAACCATGTGATAAATGTCATATATATTTGCTATTATATGTTGATGACATGTTGGTTGCTTGTCAAGACATGGATATGTTAAATCAAGTTAAGTGTATGCTCAAATCTGAATTTGAAATGAAAGACTTAGGACCTGTTAAAAGAATACTTGGTATAGAAATAACTAGAGAAAGGAATAAAAAGCTTCTCTATTTGTCCCAAAAGTCTTATATTTCAAAAGTGTTAAAAAGATTTGGAATGAGTCATGTTAAATCTACTTCTATTCCTATTGCACAGCATGTTAAGTTGTCTAGCAAATAGTCTCCTGAAACTGAAGATGAATCACTGTTTATGAATAGAATACCTTATGCTAGTATGGTTGGTAGTGTAATGTATGCTATGGTATGTTCTAGACCTGATCTATCTTATGCTGTAAGTCAAGTGAGTAGATTTATGAGCAAACCTGGAAAACCACATTGGCATGCTTTGAAACAAAATTTTCAATACTTGTCTGGAACAAAACAGCAAGGATTAATATTTGGTAAAAAGGATATGCATTGTGAAATAGGGTTAAAAGGATATGTAGATTCTGACTATGCTGGAAATCTAGATACTAGGAAATCTTTGTTTGGTATGGTCTTTTGTTTTTTAGGTAGTGCTATTAGTTGGAAATCTCACATGCAGTCGGTGGTAGCCTTGTCTACCATGGAGGCTGAATATATTGCCATGACTGAAGCCTTTAAGGAGGCTATATGGATAAAAGGACTATGCCTAGAGTTAGGAATGTATAGTGGAGTCGTTACAATTTATTGTGACAATCAAAGCACTATTCATTTGGCTAGGAATCATGTTTATCATGATAGGTCCAAACATATAGATGTTAGGTTGCATTTTGTGAGAGATATTATTTCTAGTGGAGAAATAGAAGTAAGAAAAATTCCAACGGAAGACAATCCTTCGGATATGATGACTAAAGCAGTACCTAAACCCAAGTTTGAACATTGTTCGAACTTGGTTAACCTTGGAAGTTTCTAGTGTCTGTTTTTGCAGGAACCACCATAGGAGATGCTAAAGAGGTGCAAGGGTTACAAGCTTGCCAAGGTGGAGAATTGTTGGAGTGTCAAGGCTTGAAACAAATCCGGCCATCCATTCTGTTTTAGATCTAATGGCTGCAGTTTTTTTTATTTGTAAAGGGGAGGGCAGTGATGTAATTTACCTCTCTATGTATTGTAAATAATAAAAAAACAGCAGGGGCAGGGGCTGAAGACGGGAGAACAGAGGCTTGCTTTATTTTTCTGTTTTTCGCAGCTTAAGAGACGGAAGGGGCAGAGGAGGGTTTTTCCGATTCCACTAGCCGCGAGCCTTCACCAACAGGACAGCCGCCTACAGCGAGACTGCTTCTTCCCAGCCGTGAGAGCCTTCCCAGCCGAGAGAGGAGCACCGGCAACCGTGAGCCTTCCACCACCGAGAGATCCTTCCAGCTGCAGCGGACGGGAGAGGGAGACGACGAGAGATGGGTGCGGTGTTGGGTGTCTCTAACCTCATGCGGAAGCTCACGCAAGGGTAAGTGAAGGTAATGCACAGATCTAGATTCTTGGGAGGAATTTCTTGTAGGGAAATTTAGGAAGAAATATAAGGAGAGATCTAGGGTTCTTCGCAGGAGCGAAGAAGGGATTTCTTGGATTATTCTTGGGCTAATTTCTAAAAGAAATTGAAAAGCCAAGAAGGGGTAAATCTGTGTATGTATATCTATTCCCACCAGATTTAATATAGTATCTTAGAGGTGAGTTTCTGCCGTGGATGTAGGCCAATTTTTGGGCCGAACCACGTAAATGTGTTCTTGTGAATTGTGACTGTGTGATTGACATGTTTATGTTTTGCTGAATATTGTTTGGTGAACATATATTTTTTCTTGATCAGACTTAGCACACATACACGCATCAAAATAAACAGGTTTATGTTTAGGTGTTATTGTAGCTGAATTGGAATTAATTAAAATCTGAAAATAGAATTTGCAATCAGCTGAAATTACATACAACAAGGAGAATGAAAATACTTTGCTACAAATGAAGTTTATGATTATACATACATCATATATTTTTAAATGTATGTAATTGTAACATTAATGTTGTTGTGGGTTATTTTTTAAATATTAAATTTGTAAATTTGTTCCAAACTTTCAGGCCGCGCGCGTAGACGTTTATCGAGTTTTTTCCCGATTTATCATTTTTTTTAAAAATATATTAAATAATACATTTTTTGGGAAAATAATTTTTGGAATGACTTTGACGTAATCTCTCTACTTCAAGTAGCGAGATTTGCCACGTGTCATTCCGGGAATTTTTTTTTTCCAAAAAAGATATTATTTATATATTTTTAAAAATGATAAATTTTGGAAATAAATTCTTCTGCGTGATAAATTGAGAAATAAATTTTTAAAAAAGATATTATTTAATATATTTAAATAAAATGATAAATCAGGAAAAAACTCAGGATTTGCTTACAGAAGAATGTCTTATCAACGGGACCACGCTTTCCACACAATGAAGGTGGCGCGGAATAAATTCATATATCTCTGGAAAAGCATTATCACTTATAACCACAATATCAAAAATAAAAACACAAAAGAAAAATAATTCCATTGTATAACTGCTTACACGCTTCATTGCAGCACACAAAGAGCAACGATCTTGAGATTACTAGAGAGTATCTCTTTAGTCACTGCTTCTATGCATAAAGATAGGAGCGATGGAGATTCACTCATTGTAGAACGCTACGATGTTGCTGGAGAACAGACATGCAAATCGAAATGACAAGAAAAAAAAAATGAAACGTAATTTGAAGGTGCGAATCAAACCAAAACATGAGTCATTTCAAAAATTAAAAAATAAATAAAGTTGTGGGATGGCCTCCTATAAGGGCGTCGTCGTCTTCAGCGTCGAGTCCATTGATGACTTCTGACTGAATAGGGCATTGGAACAAGACAACCAAAACAAAAGCAAACGAATAAATAAAAAAAAATTACGAAGAAGAATTTATTTCCTGATTTATCATTTAAAAAAAATATTAAATAATATCTTTTTTGGGAAAATAATTTTCGGAATGATACGTGGCAAATCTCGCTATCATAAAAGAATTTATTTTTCGATTTATTACGCATAAAAATTTATTTTTTGATTTATTATTTTTTAAAAATATACATTAAATAATAATTTTTTTAGAAAAATAATTCTCGAAATAACACATGTCAAATCTCGTTACTATAAGAAAATTTATTTCCTAATTTATTACGCAGAAGAATTTATTTCCTGATTTATTATTTTTTCAAGTAGAGAGATTTGCTCGAAAATTATTTTTTTAAAAAAAGATATTATTTAATATATTAAAAAAAAAAAAAGAGGATAAATTGAGAAAAAAAACTCAACGCTGTAGCCACTCGTTCGTCAGTGGTTCAGGGTACTTATCGGTTGGGTCAATCATCGTTTTTGTCATTTAGGTCGTTAGGAATCGGCAGTGGCGAGACTAAGGACAGTATGTGGGTCCTGCGGGCAGCTATTATTGGCAAGGGGTCAAATATTGTGCATGTGATGTCTGTGAAGTGCGTGTCATTATTCTCATCATTTGATAGGCGTCAGAATCGAAGATGAAAAGCCAGAGCCCTGCCTCCCTGGCTTTTCTACTTCTTTCTCTCCTCAAAGGTTACGTCCCCATCCAGGCTACATTCTCTTCACAATAAATATAATATATATATATATATATATATATATATATATATAGTTGCAAGATAAATATTTGTTGGAAATCACGCACCATGTTGCGATTGGTAAATGTAGAAAGAGAAAATTATAATTAAAAAATAAAAGAAAATTAGTTCAACAATTATAATACAAAAAAAATCTATATGATTGGATATTAGATTTATATTCGTGCATGATTCAATGAGAGTTTAGTTACTATGAAGGTTTAGATTGAAAAATATGATATGATTGTGTTTGGAAAAATAGATTATAAGCATTAAATTTAGATATCGGTAAGATATGATTGTTTGTATAAATACATTTGTATATAAATAATTATTTTATATAAATTTATTTGTAATGAATGTTAACATATGTGATTCATGTGTGTAAGTATCTATTTTTTTAATTTATTTTAATTTAAAAAAATTGAAAAAAGTTAATTTAAAAATCAGAAAAAATTAGAAAAAAATGAGACAAAATCTGGAAAAATAAAGAAAATTTATGAGAGCCATTTTTGGCTTAGAGGACCCAAAAAAAAAAATTGAAATCCTAAAAATAAATAAAATTGAGAAAAAATCCTTATCATCTTAAAAAATCAACTATAGGAAAATCTAGAAAAATAGGGTAAAATCCTAAAAAAAAAAATCTTAGCCCAATGTTTGCTCATATGTTGGTCATTTATGGGTTGCTTTGTACGGTTTTCCTATAATGTAATTTTGCATGAATGTGTGTCTACCCTTTCTTTTGTATGTGCATGTCTATGTGCTCTGTATGTATGCACGCGCACGCGCACGCACATCCCCCCATGAGAAAGAACATGATAGATTAGGGGCAATGCAAACCTCAATTGCCACCTGAGTGGCAAGGAATCTAACAAAATCACTTCAGGTTTGCATGATAGTGATTCTATTAGACCCCTTGATTTGTGTGCATTATTTTGCATACTTTGTGATTTACATACTTGGAATAAATACCAACTCTATTGATTACATGTGTTGTTGAAATAAAATTTTCATAATTAATCTTCTTCTGAACTTGGGGGTTATATCTTTGCATACCCTCAAGAAATCAGAGACGTGGGGCTTTTGTCTTTTGCAAAGCTTCTTGATATTTAATGGTCTGGTAAGGGGAACCCTTAACTTAAAATTTTCAATAAGCAATAAATCATGAGAGGTTGTGTCGTCGCATGCCTTTGGGGATTTCAAGATAAGGGGTGCTAAAACCTTCCCTTTACAACCATACTCCCGAATCCAACTTGGTAATGCAGACTATGAACTATTATTTTCCTTGGACCTATGAATAGTTTAGAGACTAATGAACGGATAACATATTAAATAGGTGCTCTAACCTCACCTAGAGTTAAATATGTTAGTGACGATTCCATTGGACCATATTTTGACTCATTTCTCACCATATATATTACCCCTTCATATAATCTCAAGTTTGTCATCCAGTCAAGGCAACTTAGAGATTAATTGACCCCCCGGGGCGTATTTCGAGGGATGACCCCTCCAAGATGTCACGACATCAACACTGCTTGTAAATGTCATCATCATATGTTGTCTAACTCCTTGCTCATCTCTTTGGGCTCAGATCTACACTTTGCTCTTTTTCCCTCTCCTTGATTTGCTCATAGCTCTTTGTTCACCTCTCTAGGCTCATACATGATCCTAGTTCCTTGCCCTTCTCTCCAAGCTTAGATTTGTTTTTAAGGTGCCTAACTTTGTGTGCACCTAATTGACCTCAAATCTATGGACTATCATGACCATGAACGACCAGGCTCCACCTTGCACCATTGCTCCCTAAGTAAATTTTCCTTCATTGAACAACCAACTAACATCTTCACTAAAGCGTCTTATCCTAGTCATTTTTAGCGCTTTGTTTCCAATTTCTAAAGTATTAGTCTCTTTACCTCCTTGAGTTTGAGGGGGGATGTTGGTAAAATACAACTATATGTGCAGATACATCAATGTATAGATACTTGTTCTATATAAATTTACTCATGTAGCACATATACCTACCTTGTATGAATTAACACATGTAATCTATATGTAAGTACCAACCTATAGATTAAGCCCCCATTTGAGAGCACTTTAAAAAAAAGTGCTTATAACACTTATCACTTAAAATGAGCACTTTTACAAAAAAAAAAAAAGTGGAGTTTGGCTTATACTACAACAAACACTTATTGCAATAAGTGTTTTTCCATAACTACTTTTTGATAACTATTTAAGTGAATTTTGATAAATAATTCAAGATACCTTTTGGGCCACTTATAGGAGAGATTAATTTTATAAATATATGAAAATTTAGCGACTATTTTATAATTTAAAAAAATACATTAGAAGATAATAATATATTATTTTATTATGCATTATAATATATTAATTATTAATGAAATATAATAAAATTTTGGAGTAAAGAAGAAAAATCATCTATTAATTTAAACTGATATTAAAAATTAAAAATACTAATTTAACTAATAATATTATTTTTTAACATAAATTAATATGATAATATAGGTTATAAATATTTATAAGAACAAGATTATTATTAATAAATTTTTTTTTTACTTAGGTTATAAATATCTATAAGAACAAGATTATTATTAACAAAAAAATATTTTTTTACTTAGTAAAAATACTTTAAAAAATTGATTAAAATTTCTGGTTAAAATAGTTATTAATTAAATTATTAATTAAAAATTAATCATATATTATTTTATCATGCATTATAACATATTAATTCTTCAATGGTTCGTCGACGAGTCTTATCTTCTCATCGACGAGTCCATGTGGCAACAACTTCTATAAATTAAACCAGGGTTGCTTCCACGTGAAAGAAATCAAATTTCCTTCAATTTTCTCTCTCTAAAATCGTCTCTCTCTCTTCTCTCTAGGAATCTGGCCCGGATTCAGCTCGAATCGATGATTAGATGTCGCTACAGTATTTTAGGGAGGATTCTCTACACATCTAATGGATTAGTTTCCTAAACTGGACATTTTGGGAAGCGCTCCTAAGTTGAGGTAAGGGTTTGGATTTATAGTTTTGGGTTTTTAAAAAGTTATTTAAGATTTATAAGTTGAGAAAATGTAAAAATAATAGTTTATTTGAGGTTTATTTGATTTAACTAAGGTTTTTGAACAAGGGTCCGCGAGAGCATCACAGGTATCGGTTTGGGATACCTATTGGTGTTGTTCGAGGATTCAGGTAAGAGAGAAATTGTATAAATCAGGTTTTTATGAATTAAGTAAAAATGAACTATGTTATATATGTATACATGTTTTCACGTGTGTATAAAATGTCAACCATGTAAATTATATTTTCTGAACTTAAGAATGCTTATTTAGCTATGTATATATGAAAATGAACAAATGAAAGTGGAATATATTTTCAGGATAATTATGTAAGAAATGAAAGGTATTTTCAGTATATAAACGTTAAATGTAGGTTAACTTATTTTACAGGCAATGTATAAATTTTATTTCTAAAATTGTGTGGCATGGGCAGATGGTAATGCAGTATAAATATATGTTATATGTATGAGATGTAGGCTATGTAAGAAATGTACTGATAATGAAATGTTATAAGGAGCATGTTGCTTGTGTTTGATAAAGCAACCATGTATGCAATCACAGTTAAAAGAAGCTGTAGACTAATTCATGACAGTTAAAAGGAGCAGTGTTAACAGATTTTAGCGCATATCTATGTGGACTAACTGATGTACAGCTAAAATGAGCTGTAATACGAATGAATGAAATGAAATTGAAATGTGAATGAAATGGATGTGAAATATGAAATATGAAATATGAACGATGTAAAATGTTAAAGGTTACGTAAAGTGAAATATTATGAAATGCTAAAATAGCAATGAGAACAAAATATTGTTATTTTGAAATACTATGTTATTATAACTATGCATATATGCATGTCTGTACACCTACACAATATATGAATACGGGTGTGAACGCATATATTATGCAAAGTAAAAGTATTATACAATTGTCAAATTTAATATTATACAATCGTCAAACTTTGACACACTACAAAAATAACGTATTTGTAGTGATGAATTTATTAGTGACGGAGCAAAATTCGTCACTAATAATAGGTCATCAGTGACGAAAATTAAATTCGTCACTAATAGATAAGGTGTTAGTGATGAAATTATAAACCGTTACTAAAAACCCATTATTAGTGACCAAAATAAAATCGTCACTAATAGTAGATTTTTCACTCAAACTATTGTAGGGAAATATTAGCGACAAATTTTTTGGTATTAGTGACGGTTCTGATCCGTCATTAATAATTAGTTGTCACCGTCGTTTTAGTGACCAATCCGAAACCATCACTAATAAGTATTAGTGATGGTTTGCTATTATTAGTGACAGTTTTAAATCGTTACTAATAACCTTCTTTTTTTTAGTGACATATAACATTAAAAATTTCTAATAACAATAATTGTATTATATATATTTTATTTAGTGATGCTCTATGATATCAATTTATTATACGAAAAAATAATGATAATAATATATTATAGGATATAAAAATATACCAAAATATTATTATGTAATAAAATAATATTAGTTGGTAGGGTTAAAAAGTTATCATCGTATAATTATATCTTAGTTAGTCCTAGCTGAGAGCCCGTGCTATGCACATATTAAATTTAATATATTAACTAAACCATAGGTCTTCTTGTAAAAAATTGTGAAATTCTAACTTCCTTTTGAGTCTCAAAATTTAAATAATCTAATTATTTATTGTCAATGCTTTTCAACCAAGTATCAACATATCTTTTACACTCATTCTCTAACTATTAATAACTTTATCTTTTTTGAAAGTGAATGAGTTACTTTCCCATCTATGGAAGTGAAACACACACACACACACAAAACGAAATGGGGAGAAAATTTTCACTTCTAAATGCCTCTGATTCTCCTATAGGAAATAAGGATTTGCATTTATTATTTTTTTCAATTAACTTTTTAAAGTAATAAAAATATTAATATAAAAAGTTAAAATATTTACTTTCCAATCTACCTCAAAAAATGCATTCTTTAATTGCATTCAATAAATTTCCTTATCAACTACTTTTAAAAAGGAAATAAGGCTGTCTTTTAAATAAATAATATATATATATATATATTATATATAAGACTTTTTAAAAAAAGAAAAAAGAAAAATAGGTATAAACCTAAAACTGATGTTGTATAATAAGTTGAATGTTACCTTTTTAGAAAAAGAAGTTTTTTTTTTTTTTAGAAAAGGGTTTAATGATTAACGTTATTTTTTAATGATTAATATAAAATATGTATAATTTGCATTAATTTTATAAGTAAAAAATTATATAACCATATAAATACAATTATATAATCATACATATTATATTATGTTTCAACCACTGGATTGATTCACGAGTTCGACTGATTTTTTAATTGTCCTAGTGACTTTTCTAGATTGGCCACCGATTTGAATTTTAAAATTATCATGCAATGACAACAAAAAACAAAAGTAGAATAGAAGGAAAATAAGATTCAAATATACTTTGTAGAGCCAAACAATTTGTATTCAAAATGGGCAAAACAAAAAAAAATCAAACCTACTGTTTTCAAAATGAAATGATTGAGTTCGTAACATTTACACATTTATTTAGATAATTCAAACATGACGTCCAATTTAAAAAAAAATAAAGCGAACATTGTGTATATCCTAATAAAATAGATTATGCTTTATTTTTTCTTATCTTTTAAAGAATCTTAGTGTGGATTTTAAAATGTAAAGTTTTGGTGTTAAATTGACTTGCAAATTGCACATTTCAAACTTAAAAAACAAATCACCATGGAATTTACATTTTCCATATTCATATTCGTATATGATATTTGGAGTCAAATGGCTAGATTGAAATTAAAGACGACTTAAAATACAAAAATAAAAATCCATTTTTTTTTTCACATTCATTCTCCAGTTTCAAAATTGTCACAAGAAAAAACTCAATGCATAAAATGGTGAATCACACTTTAATTGTTGCATGTATTTGCTAAAACATCTTCAATAGATTGGATCAACTGAAGTCGAGAAGTTTCTGAAAAAATAGGATTGAACAAAGGAGACCAATGTTTCTGAAAACAAGTGGGTAGGACTTTGCTATGCAATTGTCATTTGTTAAGAATTGGGGAGAGTTCCAAACAATAAAATTGTTATGAGCTCTATGCCATCGGAGTTCAATTTCTTTTAAGATTCATGGAATTATTTTAGAAGGTCGATGAATTGGGAGTTAATTTTACGCAAATTTGAGTGATTTCAGCTAAGAGAAAGAAAGATATAGAGACCAATTGGAGAGAGAGAGAGGGAGAGATAGAGGGTTCATTGAAGGAGATTTTTGTGATAACAAAAGAATGCAAAGTTTTACGTGAAAGTCAACAAAAAATTTCTAAATATAAAAATATTTTTTATGTCTTAAATTGCACAAATTAATAATATGCTCCAATAATAATCTAGAAAATAAGAATTCAACCAATTAAAAATAAATTTTAAATTTTAAAAATTCAATACTTTGACAAATTAAGATTAGGGGTTGTAGGGCTCTTAAGAAAGATAATCGCTTTTGATATTATAATATAGATTATACAAAAATATTAACGATTGGAAAATATGAATGGAGCATGGGCCAACAGAAACACACTCCAAAATGAAGATCGAAACACTACTGTGCTTATATTGAATTCGGAGATTAAGTGCAAGATATACCCATGATCTCTATTATTTTTGGCTCATCCCTCAAGCTTGAACTACATAACCAACAAATTTTACTCTCCTTCCATTCACTTCTTAATCTAAAAATTTTCAAACTCAACTCATCTTTGAAATGTTAAAATTGGCTCTCACACTACAAATTCTAGTGGGACAACTTGTAATACATATAATGTTCCAAAAGCTAGTCGGGGCAATTTTTAGAACTTAGGGCTTCTCCCTATATACCCTCGTTGTAGACCAAATTGTGTCCTGAAGTCAATAGTAGAGTTTGAGTTTCTTTTCTTTCATCCATATATATTCTAAAGAGGAATAATAAAATTTAGGCTGAAGGGCTTTGTTAACTAATACTCAAGACTTTATTTGTTACAAATTAATATTTCTACTTTGGTGACTATGACTTTTTGAGAAATAAATTTTTTATTTAAATGAAAAAATTAGATAAATAGATTCATTCTATGAAATTAGTTTGTGATGTAAAATTATTTTATTTTAGTATCTTGACGAGATTAAATAATATTTACTTATCCATTACTTATGTTCGATGCACGAAAGTGTGTGAGACACTACTAGCTAAGAGGGAGTGCTCTAACATATCGGCTCCTCTGTTCCATGAGCCAAACAATAAACGATCGGACTACCTTCTTCTTTTTTGTATTTTGGTTGTTTGGACGATTAGCATGTCGATCCATCATAAACTAACGATCCAAATACAAGACAAGATGAGTACCATAACACATATAGCCCTTGCCTAAGCCTTATAATTTAATATTAAACTAATTAAGAAAAAAAAGATTTATTCTATCAATTCCAAACTGCATAAATTTGTATAAATCTTTACAATTAATTAAGAAAAAATAAAATATTTTTTAATTAGCAATTTCCCTTTTCATTCATTTAAAAGTATCCTCAATCTTACAAATTACCATCTATTAATTACAATATTTATACATTTTATGCACATAAATAATTTAATAAAATAAATTCAATTTTGAATTTATATTGTTTGCCTTAGACAAATAATAATTTTTATTAAAAATATTTTAATCTTTTGAATGGTTAGTTTATTTTTTATAAATGAAATAAGATTTTATAATTATCATAATCACGCATAGACACTCTCCCAGAGGTATATATGTAATTTTACTTTTATATTTCTATGTGAACAATTAAAAAAATTGTAATTCTATTATTGATTGTTTAATTTTGATTTCGACTAATTTCAATCGGAAATTACTTAAATTAGTATTAATCTGTACAAGCATATCCCCAATTACTCAATTTTTTAAATAACTTTTTATTTAGTAATTGAAAAATATGTGATCTTCAGATCTGACTTTTCAACTTGACATTTATTACTACTTGCAATAATAATGAATTTTAGAAATTCAGTCTGACGCGTCATCACTCCTCCCTCCAAAACACAAATACAGAAAGAAATTCAGTTCCACTTATCTCTCTCTCTCTCTCTCTCTCTCTCTCTCTCTCTCTCTCTCTCTCTCTCATTTCTGATTTTCTTGGTGCTATGGCGGAGGAGGAGAAGGATTCAGAATTTTTCTTGGAGAACAGCGATGGTGGAGAAGATAATATTGATATAGAAGATAATAAGTCTGAGAGTAGTAGCAATGGCAGCACTGATGAAGAGGTTGGGGACGGTGACGGAGATGCCGCCTCCCGTTTCTCTTCTTTCCACTGGCCTCAGAGTTACAGGTTAACTCTGTTAGCTTTATTCCTGTTATATTTGGCTCTGTTTTCCTCCCTCACTACAAAATTTTCCGGCAAATGGAATTTATTGAGACCCATTTAGGATTTCACCACCGAAAAAGGTGTCCGTTTAATTGAACTGACATTTGATGATAAAGTGCTTATATCAATTTTTCGTGGCGCAAGTTTTCCCGAAATCCCTTCTCCTTCGATCCTTTCTTTCAGGAAAAAATGTTTGGAGAAAACTAAATGAAAACTTTTAGCCAAAAATGTCTTCGTTAAATTAAATGGGGCCTTACTAGTTCTTTCACTGTTTGTTAATTAATTCATAGTTTTTCTTTTGATTTACTTCGCCGTGTCTTCTGATGTTACGAGATTGTTGGCAAGTTGGTTTTCATGTTCGGAGATTATATAAGATATCATAGTTTGTTAACATTTGATATGTGTTTTCTTGTATCTCTTTTCTCCTTTCTTTATTTTAATGACATTTGTTTGCAGAGCGAATAGGGTGGCAATAGGCTATCAATTGTGTAGGTATTATATAGTAGCTTACAAAGAAAAAAGTGGTGTCGCTCTAAGGCAAATGATGATGGTGTTATTTCGACCGAAATGCATAAGATAGAATAGACATTCGGTTAGATTTGAGAATGGTTAGTTGGAATAATGAACACTTTTGCTTCATTTGTCTTACAATGACATTACTTTTTCTATTTTAAACTATTGTATCCTTAAAGAATGAGCATCCCATTCCCACTCTATGCTATTCTGCAGGCCAAATTTACCTTAATTTTTCGTTTATATGAACAGAGTAATTATTGAAATATATTATTTATATTTAAAAACAGGGTCAGGGGTCTTCTCTGGCTTCCAAAATACCAATCCTAATTTGTAGTGATTTTGAAAAAAAAAAAAAATTAATGATTTATTGTGGACTAATCATATATCCTGTTTTGAATTTTAATGTATTTTAGTGTAATGTAAGAAGCCCACATAGTTCTACAAATCATCTATCTTTTTTTTTTTTGATTTGATATAATTTTTTTGAAAGAAAAAGTAGCGTTTTATTATGTTCTTTAAAGAAAGAGGCCCCAAAGATTTCTACCAATTAATTATTCCAGTTATAAATTTACCAGTCTTTTAATTTTAGTAAGAAACAAATATTTCACTCTATCTGTACTACAAGTGTAATATGTACTGTAAAATATTAGTTCTGAGACAAAGGACCTAGAACGCTCCAAAAATCTAATCCTAATATCTCATTTTTTGAATAAAAATAATTCATATACGTGATTATAATCAGATATTTTACTTCAAATTTTAAAGGTTTTTGTTTTACTACAGAAGGTTCACATGTTCGATCAATCGTTTGTGCCTATTTGATTTGATAAGAGTTTTTTGGGGAAAAAAGGGGAAACATATTTTTTATTTTCTGAAAATGAATAAGGTCCACATCTTTTCATGAATTAATTGTTCTCAATTTATGTAATACGTTAATTTTAAAAATAAATTAATGCGTATTTGCTGTAATTTTTTAGAATAATAATACGTGCATGTTATTTTCTATAAAGTTAGAAGAACTAAATGTAATGAACCTAGTAAGTAATCTAATTAGCTTACTTTGTTATAACTTGATGCTGCTTGAAATTCCTGTATTTGCAAAAGATCCTTAGATTCTACTCTTTTTTGTTTTTTTGTTTTTAAGAACTGCTAAAACTAAAGTTTCGAATTTCTTACTTCAATTTAATTCTTTTAAAAAATTGCTTACATATATTTATTCAAGCTATTATTTATTTAATGTAAATTATCATGTCTACGTTAAAAAAATTACATATTCATATAAATTATATATATAAATATATATATATTGTGAATTCGAATTAAATTTTATCATTTCCATAAAAAAAAATTGCCCGAACTTTACAATTTTTAATTGTTAGCCAATGAAGGGAACTCACTTCTTGTGTTGTATGTGCAAAAACAAAAGAAAGAAATAAAAATAGTTGAGAAAAGTGTGAGAGACCCATTCGTATTGGTTTGAATTAACAATTTTTTTTATGAACTTATGAACATTGAAAATTGCCACTAAATTTACTTGACCAGAACCAGAGATTCAAACAAATGGATAAGTTTGGTGTTTAATGTATTAAAAAAATTTAAAAAATATTTAGAATTTTATATTATGAATTGAGTAACTAATTTTACCCATGCACTGCAAGGGATTGTGCTGGATAGAATATATTTTAGCAGTTTGAGTAGCTTTGGATGTGTGGACACTCAAGCTTGGGCCTATAAAAGCAGTATTTTTGAATGCGGACTTATTGGAAATACTTACATGAATTGGCTGATATCATTATGTATATTTGGCATTTTTCCATCCTGCAACAGTGATTCCTAAAAATAGAACAAAGAAAGTAACACAACAATTCTTTTATGTAACTAAAATCATTTTATCAGAGTCTCATAGTGCAATTCAATTTTTCTGTTTAATTTTTTGTGTTTCCTTTGTTTTGCTTATGTCTAGGCTCTGTATTGCTGTATTTTTTTTTTTCCAATCTTTGACAATTTAATTTTCTAACACTTTGTTTGGATAATTAGGAGAGAAAGGAAAAGAAATGATAATGATTTCTATAGTGAAGAGAAAAGAAAAGAGAAGGGAGTGATTTCTGGGAACTTGTAGAATTTTATGAATGTTTTCGAGTCAGAATGTCAGAAACTAGTTATCAGATGACCAGTACTGAAATCCGATGCTGCTTTTTGGTGGATCTTTATTACAGCTGAATCATTTAATTATACTGTACATCGTATGTAGCATATTGCCAATTTGAGATTTGGAAATTTTGGGAATTGAGAATCAAGAATTGAATTGTAAGTTACGGTACAAATTTCCAAAATCAATTCTAATGACATGCATATATTGGTATATAAACAACAAGAAAAATTGTTTTGACAATAAAAAAATTACATTTCATGTGTATGCTTTCCTCAAACAAATGAAAAGTAAGGGAATGAGTCGGGAAATATAAATAAAAAATGAACTTTATTGCCACCTCATTGACTAACCTTCTGTTTTGTTTGGGCTCCCATTGCATTATTTAGTTGTTTGTTGGCTGCAACTGCCACCTAGGTCTAATTTAGTAATATGAATATTCTTGCAAGATAGGAAAAGTAAGATTGTGGAGAATATAAGCTTGGTTAAGTAAACCTGGGATCACTTATGGGCTTTACAGGTGGTGCTAATGGAAATCTCAGCTGTAACCAAGTTACTAATGAGTCTAGTTGAACCCAGGCACTTGACCTAAGGGCTTTTAAGGGAGAATAGAAATTAGTATTCACCCATATGAAAGATCCGCCTTCAAGAAGTGGATCACTATGGATTGCCTTGTGTAGGTAGGTATAATTGTTGGTGATCGAGGAGCGACAATCACACCACAAATATAAATAAACAAGCAAGAAATGATCACCAAGATCTAATGTGGTTCAGCCCAAACTGGCTTACGTCCACAGAGCACACCATTCTTCACTAAACTAGGAGAAAATACAAGGAGGAGGAGGAGGCAACTGCACTCCCTTCAACTCAACTCTCTCTCTCTCTCTCTCTCTCTCCTTCTTCAACTCAATTGCACATCTCCATATATATATGACCATGGATGGGGATGGATAGAAATGGTAGGTGGAAATGAGATTCAATGAAGGTGAGCTGGGGCATCGTCACTACAGCTCAACAATACCTGGCCGTCTATTACAGCTAAACAATATTGGCACTGACTCCACTACAGCTCAACAAAGTTGGCACCGTCTCCATTGCAACTCATCAATGTTGGCACCGTCTCCACTACAGCTCAACAATCTCCCACTTGGAGATGGAGACACCATCTCAACCAGTATATAGGTAAATGATGTGTTCAATTCTGTCTTCAAGCATGAAGACCAACTGAAATTGAGCACAACTTCAGTTTCTTTTTAGTTACCACCTTTGTCAACATGTTTGTTGGATTCCTGCTATCTTGGATTTTTTCAAGTGCTAGCACTCCGTCCTCTAACAAAGATCTGACGAAGTGATAACGAAGTTCAATGTGTTTGGTTATGGAATGAAATGCAGAGTTCTTTGCCAGATGTATCACACTTTGACTCTCGCTGTGCAAAACATTCCTCACCTACTTTATTCTGAGCTCTGTCAACAAACCTTGAAGCCAAATCATCTTTTTATTGGCTTCTGTCATTGTTACGTACTCAGCTTCTTTAGTGGATAGGACAACAATCTTTTGTATCTGTGACATCCAACTAATAGTTGTTGTGCCAACAATGAACACATCCGGTGGTGCTTCTGCGGTGATCAACTTCACCAGCAAAATCGACATCAACATACCCTTGAATTTTCAAGTCTCCTTTGTCGAAACATAGACATTTATCAATAGTATCACGTAGGTACCTCAAGATCCACTTCACTGCTTCCCAGTGAGTCTTCCCTGGATTTGTCATGAACCTGTTGACAGCTCCCACTACTTGGCCAATGTCTAGTCTGGTACAAACCATGGCGTACATGAGACTTCCAATGGCTAAAGCGTAAGGTACCTTAGCCATGAAACCCTTCACTTCATCTATCCGGGGAGTTGATAATGGTGTATTTACCGCTTTGATTCTGCTTATGTTGAATCTCTATAAAACACGGCTAATATACTCCAACTGAAATAACCGCAACGTTCCCTGTTGCTTATCTTTGGAGATCCGCATCCCAAGTATCTGCTTTGCTGAGCCCAAGTCCTTCATGTCAAACTCTTATGACAATTGCTGCTTCAATTTTTTGATCTCTTTTATATCTGGTCGTGCTATTAGCATGTCATCAACATATATCAATAAAATGATATAGCTAGACTGATACCTCTTGAAGTAGGAATAGTGATCGGCATTGCACTTCTGAAAATCTTTCCCATGCATAAAGTCATCAAATTTTCGGTACCATTGCTTGGGAACTTGTTTGAGACCGTACAACCTCTTCTTCAATCTGCACACAAGATTCTCTTTGCCTTTCACTGAGAATCCTTCTGGCTGGTGCATGTAAATCTCCTCATCTAGATCTCCGTGAAGAAATGTCGTCTTCCCATCCAACTATTCGAGATGTACGCCCTCCGAGACAACAATGCTCAAGACTGATCTGATGGTTGTTAGCTTCACAACTGGTGCAAAGATTTCGGTGTAGTCGATTCCTTCCTTCTACTCGAAGCCTTTGACTACTGATCGAGCCTTGTACCTCCTAGAGCCATTATACTCCTCTTTGATCCTGTACACCCACTTCTTGTGAATGTCCTTCTTACCTTTGGGCAACTTAACTAGATCCCACGTTTTGTTGTGGGTGAGAGACTTTATCTCGTCTTTCATTGCAAGCTCCCACTTGCTTGAATCTCCCGCCTTACATGCTTCATCATAGCATTCGGGCTCTCCTTCATTTGTAAGAAGTAAATAATCCATATACCTTTTATTTGGTACATGAGGCCAAGAAGATCTCCTAAGCTCCGGAGTTGGAGTAGGAGGTGGTGGTGCGACGATCTGCTCCACAGGTTCCTCTGCCTGAGGATTCCTGGTGTTTTGCTATTGTGTCTCGACACCTTTTGGGATATCATCCAAGTCTACATAGGTTGTTTCATTCTGAACTGGTTCTATGGGTTCTGTTGTGTGTTTGTCCTTGTACATTACTTTTTCATTAAAGATCACGTCTATACTTCTGATAACCTTTTTGTTTTCATTGTCCAAATGCAATACCTATACTCATTTTCACCGTAGCCAATGAAGGTGCATTTTCGGGACTTTGGATCAAACTTGTTACTGACATGATCACTAATATGCACATATGCAACACAATCGAAAACTTCCAAATATGAAAGTCTCATATTTTTTCGCTCCATACTTCTTCTGGTAGTATGTGGTCCAATGGTATTGATGAACTCCTATTGATCAAGTATGCTGCTGTGTTGACTGCGTCTGCTCAGAATTGCTTTGATAGGCCTGGCTGCATATGCATGCTTCTGGCTCCTTCGGTCAACGATCGGTTCATCAGCTCGGCTACGGCGTTGTGCTGGGGCGTATCTGACACAGTTTATTGATTTTTAAACCAGTTTTATTTTCGACCATTGCTTTCCATATCCTAAAAACATCAAAGACATCTGATTTATATTTCAGAAAGTAAATCCATTCCTTTCGAGAATGATCGTTGATAAATGTCATGAAGTAATTCCTTCCGCCTGTGGATGAGATGGTCATCAGTCCCCATACATTTGAATGGACTAGTTCAAGTCTTTCCTTCTTTGGGGTACGAGTGTATGTCTGGAAACTGACCATCTTCTGTTTTACGAGTATGCAATCCTCGCACATGTCAATCTCTACTGACTGTAGATCACTCAATTTTCCCTTTGAGTGCATCACCCTGAGTCCCTTCTCGCTTATGTGACCAAGTCGTTGGTGCCAAATGTGCTATTGTCATTTCCTGTAGCAACTAAAATGGACATGCAGACATTGAAGGTCACATAAAGTGTTCCACTTTTCTTACCTCGTGCAATCGTTAGTGCACCTTTTGATATCTTTCATTAATCGCCAATGAATGTTGTGGTGTATCCCTCATCTGCTAATTGTCCAATTGAGATCAAGTTCTTTCTCAGGTCTAGAATATATCTGACATCCTTCAGCTTCCATACATATCTGTTCATCTTGATTTTTACAATTCTTTTGCCGGCTATGTTGTAAGGTTGATAATTGCAAGGTATACCTTATCGTAGTCACCTGGTGTATACTCCTTTAGGCAATCTCGACTGCAAGTGGCGTGAAATGAGGCTCCAGAGTCTAAGACCCAAGACTCCTTCTTGCTCTCCAAAGAGCATATCAACATATCACTTTTTTCTTAAGCGACATTTGCTTTTGTCTTTGCCTCATATTCTTTCCTTGGATTTTTGCACTGATTTTTGTAGTGCCTGGTCTTCCCATAGTTCCAACACTCAATATTCTTTGTGCCTTGGGAACCTTTGGGATTTCAGGATCTGGATCGCTTGGTCTTTAGATCTATTGCAATTTTTTGATCGCCCATGCTTGCTTCCTTTCCATGAATTTTTCCCTCGACCTTCCTCTTTTAAGGCTGAACTTGAAGTGGAAGCATTGTTTGACTGCATCCTAATCTTTTCCGTCAAAATCATGCTGATGACCTTGTCATACTTCAACTTTGATTTTCCTGCGGAGCTACTAATCGCAGTAATGATACCTTTCTAACTCTTGGGCAACTGACTGAGAATTAGTAAGGCATGAATTTCACTGTCGAATGTGATTTCAATTGAGGCGAGTTGATATGACAGCTCGTTGAAATTGTTCAGATGTTTACTAAAACTTTCACTAGCGAGCATGTGCATAGTGAAACAAATTTTTCATTAAATGTACCTTATTGGCGGCTGATGGCTGCTCGTACATGTTGGAAAGTGCATCCATAAGTGATTTGATAGTTGTCATGTTGTTGATGTTGAAGGCAACATAATTTGCCAACGTCATCTTGATAGCTATGAGAGCCTTTCGGTCAAGCAACTCCCACTCGTCTGCCTTCATGGATTCTGGCTTTCCCTTCAGTGGTAAATGTAACTCCTTACCAAACAAGTAGTCATCAATTTGCATCTTCCAAAAACCAAAATTGGTGCCATTAAACATCTCGATCTTTGAGCTCTTTTCGTTCGACATCTCGATTCGCCTATCTAGAGATGGAATCAGCTCAAACGAATGGAAAAGAGATGAGACTTTCACTTTTGAAAGTTTTCGGTTGTGTTGCATATGTGCATATTAGCGATCATGTCAGAAACAAGTTTGATCCAAAGTCACCGAAATGCACCTTCTTCGGCTACGGTGAAAATGAGTATAGGTATCGCATTTGGGACGATGAAAACAAGAAGGTAATTAGAAGCAGAGACGTGATCTTCAATGAAAAAGTGATGTACAAGGACAGACACACAATAGAACCTACAGAACCAGCTTAGAATGAAACAACCTATGTAGACTTGGATGATGTCCCAGAAGGTGTCGGAACACAACAAAAAAAAGCCGAGAATCCTTAGGCAGAGGAACCTGTGGAGCAGATTGTCGCACCACCACCTCTTACTTTAGTTTCGAAGCTTAGGAGATCTTCTCGGCCTCGTGTACCAAATAAAAGTTATATAAATTATTTACTTCTTATAAATGGAGGAGAGCCTGAATGCTATGATGAAGCATGTAAGGCGGGAGATTCAAGCAAGTGGGAGCTTGCGATGAAGGACGAGATGAAGTCCCTCACCCACAACAAAACGTGGGATCTAGCTAAGTTGCCCAAAGGTAAGAAGACTATTCACAAGAAGTGGGTGTACAAGATTAAAGAGGAGCATGATGGCTCTAGGAGGTACAAGGCCCGGTTGGTAGTCAAAGGCTTCGAGTAGAAGGAAGGAATCGACTACACCGACATCTTTACACCAGTTGTGAAGCTAAACAACCATTAGATCAGTCTTGAGCATTGTTGCCTCGGAGGGCGTACATCTCGAGCAGTTGGATGTGAAGACGACATTTCTTCATGGAGATCTAGATGAGGAGATTTACATGCACCAGCTAGAAGGATTCTCAGTGAAAGGCAAAGAGAATCTTGTGTGCAGATTGAAGAAGAGCTTGTACGGTCTCAAACAAGTTTCCAAGCAATGGTACCGAAAATTTGATGACTTTATGCACAGGAAAGATTTTCATAAGTGCAATGCCGACCACTGTTACTTCTTCAAGAGGTATCAGTCTAGCTATATCATTCTATTGCTATATGTTGATGACATGCTAATTGCAGGACCAGATATAAAAGAGATCAAAAAATTGAAGCAGCAATTGTCATAAGAGTTTGACATGAAGGACTTGGGCTCAGCAAAGCATATACTTGGGATGCAGATATCCAAAGATAAGCAACAGGGAATGTTGTGGTTATCTCAGTCGGAGTATATTAGCCGTGTTTTACAGAGATTCAACATGAGCAGTGCCAAAGCGGTAAATACACCTTTGGTCGGTCACTCCCACCTCTCCAAGGATCAGGCTCCCCAGATAGATGAAGAGAAGGACTTCATGGCTAAGGTACCTTACGCCTCAGCCATTGGAAGTCTCATGTGCGCCATGGTTTGTACCAGACCAGACATTGGCTAAGTAGTGGGAGCTATTAGCAAGTTCATGTCAAATCCAGGGAAGACTCACTAGGAAGCAGTGAAGTGGATCTTGAGGTACCTACATGGCACTATTGATAAGTGCCTATGTTTTGGCAAAGGTGACTTGAAAATTTAAGGGTATGCTGATGCCGATTTTGCTGGTGAAGCGGATCACCGCAGAAGCACCACTGGATATGTGTTCACTGTTGCCACAACAGCTGTTAGTTTGATGTCACAGATACAAAAGATTGTTGCCCTATCCACTACAGAAGCTGAGTACGTAGCAGTGATAGAAGCCAGCAAAGAGATGATTTAGCTTCAAGGTTTGTTAACAGAGCTCGGAATAATGCAGGTGAGGAATGTTTTGCATAGCGACAGTCATAGTGCGATACATCTGGCGAAGAACTCTGCATTTCATTCCAGAACCAAACACGTTGGACTTCGTTATCACCTCATCAGATCACTATTCGAGGACAGAGTGCTGGCACTTGAAAAAATTCAAGGTAGCAGGAATTCTGCAGACATGTTGACAAAGGTGGTGACTACAGAGAAGCTGAAGTTGTGCTCAATTTCAGTTGGTCTTCATGCTTGAAGACTGATTTGAGCATATCATTTACCTATATACTGGTTGAAATGATGTCTCCGTCTCCAAGTGGGAGATTGTTGAGCTGTAGCGGAGACGGTGCCAGTATTGTTGAGCTGTAATGGAGACGGTGCCAACATTGTTGAGCTGTAGTGGAGTTGGTGCTAGTATTGTTGAGCTGTAATGGAGACGGTGCCAGCATCGTTGAGCTGTAGTGGAGTCAGTGCTAGCCACTTCCACCAATCCCAGCTCACCTTCGTTGAATCTCATCTCCACCTACCATTCCTACCCATCCCCATCCATGGCTATATATATATATGGAGATGTGTGTGTGTGTGTGAGATTTATGAGTGTGTAATTAAGTTGAAGGGGAGAGAGAGAGAGAGAGGTGCGAGAAAGAGTGAGTTGAGTTGAGTGGAGTGTAGTTACCTCCTCCTCCTCCTGTATTTTCTCCTAGTTTTAGTGAAGATAGGTGTGCTCGATGGATGTAGGCCAGTTTGGGCCGAACCATGTTAAATTTTGGTGTTCATTTTTTTGTTTGTTTATTTATATTTGTGGTGTGATTGTTGCTCCTCAATCCCCAACACAACTTTAGTATCTAGACAGTATTGAACTTATATTTTATTCTTGAAAAGGCACATCGGATGGATAGAGGCCCATACTTGTGCAACATTTTATAGGATTAAAAAGTCTGAGTTCTCACTCTCTCTCTCTCTCTCTTGTTTTCTGGGTTCGCAGAGAGACAACTGATTCTTATTCAATTGCCGCTTCACCAAATTTTGGGATCCTTCGTGGTGCACCAAGTAATTGGTTTTCAAGTTCTGACATCCATAGCAAAAGTAATTTGGACTTGGATGGAAAATCTCCTTTACTACCAGAATATGAGAAAATTCATCAAGGAGAAGCCTTGGATAGGATCACAGGAACACGGTCATCGTTGTCAGCAAAGACTTCATTGCATGAGCAGCTAACTGGAGAACTACCTATTGGTCATGGATGCAGCTTTACTCAAACCGTGTTTAATGGTAACCTTTTTTTCATTGTAATACTTTTCTGGCAACCATCTCTTCATTTTATTCTATGATAATAAAATTGTGGAGCAATTCTAGAAAATACAAAAATATAAGAATAGTATATTAGTCTTTATTGATGAATAAATTAACTTTGGGGGAAACTTGTAAATTTTTAATTGAGTTTTTATTTAAAAAATTTATTTTATTGTTTGAAAATTTTTATTGGATATAAAAAAGAGCAAGCAAAATGCTTACGTTGTTTTTGAACGCTCTTTCTTTAAGCTTCCATGATTGAGAGTTTTGCAACTTGAATGTGCTTGTATTTTCAACTTCTATTTATCTGACTTTGTTTTGGTTGATTTGTAATGATTGTAATGTCATTTTGCGATAGCTGTAAATGTAATGGCTGGAATTGGGCTTCTTTCTACGCCTTATACCATGAAAGAAGCTGGCTGGGCAAGTTTGGCAGTGCTAGTTCTTTTTGCAGTTGTATGCTGTTATACTGCTTCTCTTATGAGATGTTGCTTTGAGAGCAAAGAAGGCATCATAACCTATCCTGATATTGGACAAGCTGCCTTTGGAAGATGGGGCCGTCTCATCCTATCTGTAAGTTGATTACAGTGATAAACTGCACCTCATCAGCTTGTTTGTTTGTAGCTAATTAATGGTTAGTTTGACAACTTGGACTACACAAATTATTTATAGTCATTGTTTGCCCATGGATATCTTTGAGTTTGTATATGAAAAGTTACCTGATCAAAATTGGTGCCTGAGTTTCTGGGTATATAGAACAAGAGAAGAGGTTAAATTAATGACATTGTTCACATTATGAAGTAATAAGAAGGATGATATGCTTCCTATTATGTCCTACATGAAGGCTAATTGGTACCTTGTATGTTAAAATAGCAACAGTAACAGAAAGCATGATATGCGTGTTCGGCAGATTTTTTGAGTGATTACTGATACATTATTTTTATGTGTCTAAACTGGTTTCCAGCACACATGGTCATGTTCACATGTCTGGCAAGTGTTGAATGCTCCAATTTTGTCTGATATAATTTACCTATTTTGGTTGATATGGATAGATTGACAGCAGGAATACATCACTTAGTATTTCTATTCTGTCCATCTAAAGTGCATCTACAAAGCTGATGAAATCCAGAGTGTAACTTTTCATGTGATTTGCACTTTTGCCGTCTCTTTTAGCACCTTTGTCAACATAAAAGTGTTTGAATGGGAAGAAAGTACTATCTGTTAGTAGTTTTCTATTAAATACTTAATGATACTATAGCTCTTCTGGATATTGGTGCAGATCTTTTTGTATACTGAGTTATATGTAAGTGAAGCGCACAATCTCACTTATCAAGTCATCATGGCAACATACTGTAATGCTCGAGCTGTTTTCTAAAGTTTTAATTTCATGAGTGCAGTCATATTGTGTCGAATTTGTTATTTTGGAAGGGGAAAATCTCAGCAGGCTATTCCCTGGGACATCCTTGGATTGGGCTGGTTTTCATCTGGATTCTATGCACTATTTTGGAATTCTCACTGCCCTTATTGTTCTACCTACAGTTTGGTTGAGAAATCTTCGTGTGATCTCATACCTTTCAGGTGTTGCAAAATTTCTGTGTTGGGAAACTTCATTTTCTCCGTGTTTTAAGAAATTGGTTGGCTTGAGATGCATTACATTTTAAATCCTTGTTATTCATTGTGCAGCTGGTGGCGTCCTTGCAACAATGTTGATTGTTCTTTCAGTGCTTTTTCTTGGTGCAGCAGAGGGAATTGGTTTTCATCACTCTGGCCAAGTAGTGAATTGGAGTGGTATTCCATTTGCAATTGGTGTGTATGGGTTTTGTTACTCTGGGCATTCTGTGTTTCCCAACATATACCAATCAATGGCTGATAAAACAAAATTCACCAAGGCACTGATAATATGGTACAGAAACTTTATCTTAATATATGGCACGCATTTACATGCCTTCTCTTTTGAGGGCCTAATGGTGTTTTTCTTTTGATTTGCAGCTTTATTTTGTGCATTATAATATATGGGGGTGTTGCAATTATGGGATTTCTCATGTTTGGTCAAGAAACATTATCCCAGATAACGTTAAATATGCCAGCCCATGCCTTTTCATCCAAAGTTGCACTTTGGGTAACGGTAGGTGTGAGAGTTTGCTTATCTAAATGGTGTGTTTCAGTGTATTTTGTATGCATTTGTGTTTGGTGTTGATGGTGGTATTCTTATTGTATTTTTTTCCACAAAGGAAGGAGGGTGGGGGCTGGGAGGAGGGGTTGGGTTAGCATCTACCTACTTTCTGAATATACTTCATTTTTTTTCCAGGTCATCAATCCAATCACTAAATATCCTTTTTGTGGTAAATCTTAAAGTTTCCAGAAATGGAGAACTGAATGTAATTTCGTACATTTTGAAATTGTGTTTTCTCATTTTTCCTTGACGTTGAACAAATATGCGCTGTTGATGAACCCTTTGGCGAGGAGTATTGAGGAGCTGTTGCCAATTGGAATTTCAAATAGTGTCTGGTGCTTCATCCTTCTGAGAACAGCCCTTGTCTTTTCTTCTGTTTGTGTTGCCTTTCTTCTTCCATTTTTCGGTATGCATTGGTATTTGACTTTAAGAAAATGATTAGCACTTCAGTTTCATGTGATAATGAGTAAATAATGTGTTATTAGTGTTGCATTGAAAACAAACAAAAAAAATTCTTGCCATAAATTCATCCGCCATACTTTGCAATTATTATTATTTCATGCCAATGTTTTGTTTAAATTATTTGTTGCGATTAAAATTTGTGATTCTGCATAGCTTCATTTATATTACATTCGTGGAAGGTAAATTAGAATGTAATTTGAGGGAAACTTTTCTGTTTAGTTGGAGTAGTGAATAAAAGTGATCTGTGAAACAATGTTAACTATCTTTATTAGCTGCATTGACTGAATCATCTAACCTGTGGTAAACATGATTGTCAATTATTTGACTCAACGAAGAAATAATCAGGAATCGATCTTCTTTCTTTTTAGGGAATGAAGAGAGACTGATGTTTTGGTGATATTGGTGGAGCAACAAGTGGCTTCTTGTGATGAATTTCCATCACCATCTGCTTTTTCTGAAGGGATGGGAGGACCAATGCCTTTCACAATTATTGGAGGCAGTCAATGCTCTTGGAACGTGTAGTTTGGCGCAGTCCCTGCTCTTGGAACATGTAGTTTTCTTAGAAATTTGAATGGCTGGGAGATATATAACCTTATTTAGCCACTTCACATATTAAAATGAGAAGAAAATATTGCACGAAGGGCTTTTGCACTCTTACACACATTATCCTTTTGGACCTTCCTGCTGGTTTGGGCTTGATTCTTGAGAGCTTTTCGATGAATACCTAGCCTCCTTATATCTCCACCCAGAGTTTCATTTTTTTAAGTAGATGGTTTTCTTCTTAGGACCTGCCTATTAACCAAGACAACTGAGCAGGGTTCAGGCTGTTTGATACGTGCAGCATTTGTTCGTCCTCTGAGGAGTTGATGTGTTGTCTGTTTAACTATTTTCATTGTGTCTGTGTTTATTTGTTTTTATTTTTATTTTTATTTTTTTTCCTTTTTTCTTTTTTTGAGATTTTCTTGTTTATGTTGTTTCTTGCAATCTCTATTTGGCAGTTTGATGGTGTCCTGGCTGAAGATGATTGGGAAAATTTTCCTTGGTAGTATTTAGAAGGAAAGAAATTCAATGGAGGACAAGGGAAGCTTCAGTTTTAAGGACTCATCCCTCCCTGCGTTTGAGGAAGCTTTAAACCTCATGACTCTTCTCCCTGTTATCCTATTCCAAAAAATTAAATAAAAAAGGAAGGAAAAGATTCAGTGATCTTTGATGGGAAGTCTTCATTAGGTCTGATGTGGACAAGAAAATTTAATATTTACTGTTCCATCATATAAGTTTTTTTTCTTGTGCCTGTAATTGTCTTTCTTTTAGAATTCTAGCGAGAGTCGACAGTAGATTAGAGAACTTGATGAGGGATCTACTGCAAACGGGTGATGGTGATTGGAAGAGAGACCATTTAGTAAGCTGGAACATTGCGAGTTCCTCTAAAGGGATGGAGGCCTGGGTCTATAGGTAATTTGGTGTCTAAAAACATCTTCTTAATGGGGAAGTGGTTATGGATTTCTCCCTCGGAACCTCCCTCTTTCTTTGACACAAAGTCATTCACATTAAATTTAGTCTTTCACAAGATAAGTGGGATGCTTTTGTTTGTAAGAGTTAACATCGCATATTCCAGTTTCAAAATTTGTGCCTCAAACCTATTGGTCCTTTTTTCCCCATCCTTAACATCTGTTATATTGTAGGTGATGGGAGATAATCCATTTTTGGGAGGACTTTGGATTGGGGATGTGCCCTTGGCTGTTGATTTATCATCTTTCAAATCTCCACGAGTCTCCTATGGCATCCTTTCTCAATTTCCAAGAGGGGGGGTGGGGGGCTTTTGTGGGATTTTTACTTTGGGAGGAATCTCAATGAGCGAGAAACTAATTAGCATGCTACTTTGACTAATATGTTGGACTTCTTTCATGTCCAAGTGGGAAGCGATAAACATGTTTGGAATCTTGATTCTTTTAGGGTTTTCTCATGCAAATCTCTTTCCTCTAATTTGATCCATAACCCTAGTATCAGACCCCTTGGCCTCTATTCTCTAGTCTGAAAAGCTAAAGTTGCTTAAGGCTTTGTTTGGAACTTAGAAAATATTAGGGAAAGGAAAGGAAAATATCAAGGAATCCTCATTTTCATGTTTGGTTATCAAGGAAAGTGAAAATAAAATTAAAAAAAAATACCAAATCTACAAACAAAATTTTGATTTTATACGTTATTAATATTAATTTTACATAATTTTTAATCACATTAAAAATTTTTTGATAGTATTTAATAGAGAAGGAAAATACAAGAGAAAATAAGTTTCCTCCTTATTTTCCTTTCCTTTCCTTTACCTAAGCAAAATCCTTGATCCAGACGGACCCTAAAAGATCAAGGCATTTTCTTGGATTGCCCTTCTTGAGAGAATCAATATTAATGAGTTTTTTCAGAAGTGAAGACATGAGGCCCAAATCTTCCAATATTTGTGTTCTCTGCTATAGGAATGGGGAATCTTGCTCTCACTTGTTTCTATCTTGTCCATTCGCCTGGGTACTTTGGAATAATTTGTTTGGGATATTTGAGAAAATTAGTTCTGTTCAGCTTCTTTTGATTGTTTGTATACTACTATGTTTGATCGTTTTGGTTAGAGAAAGGAAAGTTCTTTGGAGGTGTACTGTTCTGGCTATTACTTGGTGCATCTGGATGGAAAGAAATGTCAGAAATTTTAAAGGGGTTGCCATATGGGAAGATGCTTTAGAGTAGAGTGGTTTTCTTGGCATCTCTTTCTGTTCAGCTAATGGATTCATCTAGCATGTTTTGTTGCTAGACATGTAGCAGGATTGGTTGGCTCTATCATGGTCTTAAATTTCCATGAAATTGTCGAAATTTCCATCGAAATTTTCGGTTTCCATCACCCTCGAAATCGAAATGGCAGTCGATTTCCTTCTTGCATAATTTCCATCGAAATCTCAACAAATCATCTTGTAATTTATCGAAATCTCAAAATTTCAACGAAATTTTAAATATATAATGAAATTTCCTTGAAATTCAAATAAGAGATTTAGGAGTGAAGTGAAATTTCTCTCGTAATTTATTTTTATCGAAACAAAATATTATTACAAATGCTTTTGAAATTATATGTAAAAATAAACTTATAGCAGCATTTTATTTAACCATTTATATTTAAATTATCATTATTTGTATAATAAATAATATTTAAGTGATTTATGAATATCATTTGTATTAGCTGAATATGTTTACTGTACATTATCTTATAAATATGTTTGATACGCATACTATATTACAACTTTTCCACCTCATACACAACATAGATGTATTTAACTTGTAATATATTAGTCCTAAAACTTACATTATTATGTTTGTTAACCATTTCTAAAGTTTCACAAAGAATTCCATGTTTTACTACTGATTTACGTTATTTTTTCAAATCAAAACCGAAATTGACATCGAAATTGAAATTTCTGTACTTTTGTAGGTTCAAAATTTGAGACGAAATCGAAATTTAAGACCTTGGGCTCTATTGTCTTGAGTTGCTGGATATCTTGTCCTCTTTTTTTTTTTTTTCCTTATTCACTTTTATGTTTTGATTATAATATTTCTCTCTTTCATTAATATAATTCTTAGTTCATCAAAAAATGTCTTCCTGTGAGGACTAGAATGATGTTACAAGGAGTTGATTTGCTGGCCTCTATTTTGGTAGATAAGAGGTCAAGGACATGCAACAAAAGTAAGACTTTAACACTTACTGTTGTTTGAACATTATAGCAGTTTTAAATTAGTTGTTCAAATTATCTTATTCCTTTCTATACAGTCCTTTTATTTTCGTAAACAAATTATGTGAACTATGATTTGTAAATTTGGTGCTTTGAAGGTTCAAAAAGAGAAAGAAAAAGAGGGTTCAAAAAGTTGATATGTATTCAGTTACTATTATTTTTATCTATTATTACTCCTTTTTAATTTTTATTGTTTGTGGGGAGTGGGGTGGGTAAGGGCAAGGGGACGTTGGATTAGTAGGCCAAGAGTGGGTGCCTACTGCCATCTAAGATGTGTTGGATGAATACAAAGTTGTGATTCCCTATAAGCCACTGCACAACTTGCCCCCATGATGAGGTGTGGAGAATGAAATCGAGTTACTAGGGGTAAAGCCTCTTGCTAAATAGCCACGTTGGTTGGTGTTTGCAGAGTTAGCAAAGTTGAGGAAGCAACTTGAAGAGTTATTGGAAGTGGACTTTATATGTCTTTTCAGAGCACCATTCAAACCACCTGTGTTGTTTAAAAGAAAACATGATGGGAGCATGCGGATGTTTGTGAACTATTGCACGTTCAACAAAGTTATTGTGCACTACAAGTATCCCATTCCACTGATTACCAATTTGTTTGATCAGCTTACTCATGCTAAGTATTTCACCGAACTTGATTTGCAGTCAAGTTATGATTAAGTGAGGATAAAAAATGGTGATGAGGTGAAGACTACTTGCATGACACGATAGTGGGCAAATGAATTCTCGGTGATGCCCTTTGGATTGAAGAATGCGCTGGCATGAAATTTTCACACATGAATTAGGTGTTTCATGACTACCTTGACAAATTTGTCATGGTATACTTGAATGAAATAGTTTTTTGTAGTTCCACTTTGGAGGAACATGAAGTGCATATGCAAAAGGTGTTTCGTAGGATAAAGGAGAACAACCTTCATGTTAAGAAAGAGAAGTGCTCTTCTTGCTCAGAGGAGCATCAAATTCCTTGGTTATATGGTTGAACAAGTTTGTATTCGGATGGATAAGGAGAAGGTGAGAGCAATTCAAGATTGGAAGATATCAACGATAATGAAGGAGTTGCGTCCTTTCTTGGACTCGCCAACTACTACTGCAAGTTCGTGAAATGGTACTTGACAAGAATTGTTTGATAGAATTGCTAAAGAAGGGTCAGAGAAGGAACTCGACAGAGGAGGCCTAGGAGGCTTTTAAAACTTGAAGGATGCCATGATGTGAGACTCGATATTTGCTCTGCTGGAAATCTTGAAGCCCTTCGAGGCATAGACAAATGTATTAGACCATGCCCTTGATGTAGTCTTGTTACAAGTATGAGAATCTCAAGCTTAGTGTAGCTGAGCAGAAATACACAGATCAAGCAAAGGAGATGCTAGTGGTGATACATTGCCTACGTGTGTGGCGGCATTACCTCCTTCGGGTTGAGGTATGTGGTGAAAACAAATAACTCTGATGTAAGTTATTTCTGTACACACCAAAGTTATCTCTCAATAGGTTCATTAGTAAGAATTCTTGGAGGAGTTTGATTTATCTTTCAAGCGCAAGGTGGGGCGAATGAACCAAGCGCAGATGGGATCAGGCAGGAAGGTTGAGCTTGTGGCTTTTCAAGCGGTAAACACACTTGGCAATGAGTAAGGTTGCCAAAAAAAATGTGGGAGTGCATTGTAGAGCCATCCAAAGATCCAGTTGCACAAAACTTCATGAAGTTTGTGGAAGAGGACAAATCATCAGTTGATAAAGGATAGATTTCTGTTGACACATGGTAACTGGATCCTTGTTCCTTGATTTGGTGACCTAAGGAAAACATTGTTGAGAGTTTCATAACACCATCTGGGCATGCCATTAGGATTGCATTGGACATTTGCATTGTTTAAGCAGAGGTATTATTGGTCACACATGTGTGATGAGGTAATCGAGTATACCCGAACTTGTCTCACTTGCGAGCGAGACAAGGTTGAGTAGAAGAATATTGAAATGTTGTTGGAGCCTCATCAAGTACCAATGAGACTATAGGAGAGCATCTCATGTAACTTCATCACCTACTTGCTCAAATTTGGAGAAGTAGGGTCTATACTCGTGGTTATAGATAGGTTTTTGAAGTACTGTACTTTTATACCTACACCAAATTAATGTTTGGCAGAGAAAACAACTCAATAATTCTTCAAACATATCGTGAAGCATTGGGCTGTTCCCCAAGCTATGATCAATGACTGAGACTAAAGATTCGTATGGAAACTTTTGGAAAATACTTTTCGGAATCCTCGTTTTATGGTTGGATATCTTTTTGTGCTACCACCCTCAAATAGATGGACAGATGGAGAGACTCAATGGCCTATTAAAGTACTTGCCCGATTTAGTTATTGCCAACCAAAAGAATTGCGTGCAGCTACTCAATGTGTCTTAGTTCCGTTTCAATTCCTAAAATAGCTCAACAACCAATAAAAGTCTTTTTGAGTTTGTAACAAGCCAATGGCCTTTGTTTCCTTGCAAAATGGACAAATTGAATAAAGGAAAGAGTTCGAGGGCATACATCTCCACCAAAGAATGGATGCGAATGTGGAGGACACTTGAGCTTAATTGGATAAAGCTTCCAAGTGGATGAAGAAGCAGGTAGATCAAGAGAGAAAACCATTGCACCTCAATAGAGGTGACTTGGTGCTTGTTATGCTCCATCATAATAGATCAAGTCATTTTACGAGGTCGAGATTGGAGACTACTTTAAAAATTTGAAGGACTAGTCTTTATTTTGGTTAAAGTTGGGAAGGCTTATTACAAGGTTGATCCTCTAGCTTGGATGAAGATGGTTCTTGTATTCCAGATCAGATGCCTCAAGCCATTCTTTGTTGGCACTGAAGATCCAAGCATAAGTAAGTCCATACAACCTGATGAACAAGAAGTTGAAGTCATCCTTGTAGACAGAGAGCTCACATCGTCAAGGAAGAAGCAACCCAAGTTCTTAGTGAAGTGGAAAGATCTTGGGGTTGAAGAAATCAACTTGATGTTAGTGGAAGACGTGGGACCATCTGTGGACTAAGGTCAAGAGTACATAGCGTCAAAGTCTACGAGGATGTCAACTGCATAAGTGGGGGAGAATGTCACGAGCCAAGCTTGTTTAGGGAATTATGCTTACCTATTACTGCTTGTCTTGTGTACATGAGATGGGTAATCATCATCTAAATAGTAGTGTAGGTTTTATTCTTTGACTAAGAAAATGCCTTAATGTAAAATGGGAGTATGACTCCTCAGTCATGTTTCCTAGTTTTAGAGTTAGAATAGTATAGAAAGCTCTTTAGGGAAGGTTGAGTGTTCATCAATTATTGTAAAACTCACTAGCTATTGTATACGTGTTTACTCTACTTGCCTCCCTCACTAAACAAGATTGCTTATGGAGGTGCTAATGATGAATTGTGTTTCTTTACAGTTTACTGCTTGACTCGTCTATTATGCTTTTTTTATTGCTTTTGATTAACTCTGTATTCAATAGTTGATAATTTGTTCATGTGGTGATATTGAATATACTTACAAATTACAATTGACTAGTTAAGCAATAGTTCTATAACTAGTGCTGCATGGCCCGTCACAAGGTGCGAAGTGTTCAGCCTATGACAATAGGCTTTTGGCAATGGGATTTTAGGAGGTGACAGATCGTTGATGGCTATGAGCAACTATAATTCTGGTTTTTCAAAATCTTAAGGGGGCATTTGGTTTTTCAAATGGGATGCTTGCCTTGTGGGAATATTTTTATTTGGTCTACATTGTAAGTTTCTCAAGAATGTACATAGGATTCCATGTTAATATTTAGTTTAATATGGGAATTCTCATAGGTGTTTGAAGAAGATGAGCGTTGTACCCTTGACATGTGGTTAACCAATATGTGAATAATAATTATATTTTCAACACAAAAGCCAACTAAGATTTTGTAATTAGTTAAATCCAGGTCCTAAAATTTAATAATCATAAATTGAAGGAAATCAGCATTTAGATTATGCAATGAAGCAGCAATGCTTGCCTATTAACGAAATAGAGATTTTTAGAAGCCTTAGCTTCTCTGTGCAGCCTGCATATGCGACCATCCTTGTCGTGCACTGCTGGCAGCCTCTGTGGTGCTGCTGCACCTCCTCTGACTACCACTTGCCGATGCCCAAACACATGTCCAGGTTGAGAGACCTCTAACTATACTGACTCACCACTGTTATCTCTGCTGGAACACATGCCGACAGGAGCATCTGCAGGAAAGGAGAAGCACTGAAGAAATGCTGGCAGCATCTGTACGATATAGGAACCCTAGTTTTGCCATTGAAGCTCTGCCATCACGAAGCTGCTGGTGTGAGTCCCTATCAACCGTGAAGCCCTTTCATCCGTGAAGACCCCTCAGACTTGAAAGCCGTCAAGACCTCTCGTCCCTGAAGACTGCAATCAGTATGCAGCACACCAGTTGGGCAAGACCTGCTGTTTATACATGCTCGTGAACCTGCTGTTTGACTATATTCCCATCAGCATAAAACCAAATTAAACCCCTTGTTCCAAGCCTTAAAACCAAACCCACCATCTATTTGTGAGGTAAGAACAATTAGAAGTAGATTGATGGAACTAAGAGTAGTGACGAAGAGAACAGGTCATCTCCAGAATCGTCTGCATGCAAGTGTCACCAGCGTTTGGCTCTCTTTGTATGGGGAATTCCAGGGCTTTTTTTTTTTGATAGAAAAATAAATTAATTAGATAAAGGTAGAATTTACAAGCAGGATAGAGGAACATCTCCTTACCAATGTCTGATAATCCTCAGGAATTCCAAAAAGAAAATTGCAAGAATAACCAATGACAAAAACTTGACGCCCTTAGAAGAGACTTCCAATCGTGCTGAACTTCTGAAACACACATTCCCTTGAAATTTCCATAGCCCATACACCATAAAGAAGCCATAAACAGAATCTTTCCCCACACCAACCAATATGGTAACTTCTTCCCTGATAATATATGTGCATTACGTTCCTTCCACAAGCCCCAAAACACTGAAAATATAGCACAATTCCATAATGCAATTCCTTCTTTCTTCCTCCCAAACCCCACAAAAGAAATTGCCAAGAACTTCTCCGCTGTTCTAGGGCAAACCCAACTTTCTTTGAAGTAATTAAATAACTTGTTCTAGACCTTCCATGCATAATTGCAGTGCAGGAAAAGGTGTGAAACAGACTCTGAACAATTAAAGCACAGCATGCAAATATCAGGAAGGAGAGCCTTTAAAGGTCTCCTCATCTGCAACAAGTCATTAGTATTTATCCTATTAAGCCAACCAACCAAAGCAACGCTTTGATTTTAGGAGGAATTTTGACCTCCCATATAACCTTGCAAGGAGGAAAAGCTGAATTTGTCCAATCCTAGAATTCAAAGAAAGATTTACAAGAATAGACTCACGAAGAATCCAACAACCAATATTGGCTATCATTTTCAGAGGATACCCTACAATTATTCAACACAATCAATTAAGAAGATAAATAGTTTCCCTATCATTCAAGGCTCTCCTAAAATCGAAATCCCAAGAGGGTAAAGGACCATCCGAGTCTACTCTAAATGTAGAAAAGAGATCATTTTGTCATGAGCTCAATCGAAAAAGGCGAGGAACAGGGGTGGACAAAACAACATTCCCCATCCATAGGTCTTTCCAAAAACATATTTCACAACCCTTACCCAAAACAAATTTAGTATGGGGAATAAATAGAGGGTAGATCTAAGATATAGGTTTCCACGGACTTCTTGAAGAGCATCTAAGACCCAAATTAGTATCATATCCATTCCCATCAAGTCCAAATTGACAAAAAAAGATTTGCTTTTGAAGAAATAGGCAGTGCTTTTAACATCATTGAGACAAATAGAACACACTGTTATACCATATTATACTCCCTAGAGGAGAAATGGTGATTTACTAAGGAATTGCACGAGTTCATCTTCACCAACACTCCACTCCCATGGATGAAATTTGTTAGGACCCAAACCACTTCCTATTTGGCTATGTTAAGAGCAAATGTATTTGGTCGTTTTATTTCATTAGGTGAAGATTTCAAACAGAGGAGCCATTCATAGGATAGGCGTGCCAAATGGAAACGAAGCTTTTAGGGTGGAGGAATATGCTTCAAACGTTGGAGGGAGTGATGCCAATAAAGCTAGTGAGACAATTCCAAGGAGAAATGAAGTCAAAAGTGATGAAGAGGATATAAACCCTATATGTTTGGATTGCAGTTCTTTGAATGTAAGTCGTGGATCGATTTTCTTGGTTTCGACATGTGAGATCCAATGGCAATTAGTTTTCCATGATGTGGAAGCCCCTTGGTTGTGACAATGGAACTTTTTTGGTGAGTGGGGATGAGGAAGACAACCTCACAATTTTGGAAAGAGGAATCAAGACAAGATTCATGGGATACTGATAGTAGAAAACAATTTAAAAAGGTGAAGATTGTGCAGTAGAGATCAAATGCATATTTTTTTAGAGTTCATGAGAAGGCTTAGTAGAAGTGTCTATTGTCAAGGACCAAAATTTAGAGAAACCAAATGGGGAAGCAAATGAAATTGATGGAAAAGGTGAGCATGAAGAGATTCCATTGCCACAGAAAGCAATAGTTAAAATACACTTTTAGAACTACCAAAGAAGGTGAAGATTTGATTAGGTGGTTGGGAATGAAGATACAAAAAGGAAAGGGAAGGAAGTTTGTAACTCTTTCAAGCCTCTTTTTCTTGAAGATATTGACGAGGAGATAGGGGTATAAAATTCCTATGACTTTGAGGAGGAGGGTTTGTTGCTGGTTTAGTTGAGGCAGATAGAAGATTTCAAGGTTAAAGAAGGGGAGCCATCACAGCAGATTAGAAAGTGTTGTGTTTGGTAGTATCAGACAATGTTTCCTTAGAATAGTGAAGACTTGGTATTGAAGACCTAAAGGGAGGTCGGTGTTAGAATGGGCCCCTGATTTTCGAGGAACCTTGCCTTTCTCAGTGTGGGGTTAATCTTTCTCCAAATTCGATCTCCAAATCTTATCCAACTGAAATTCATAACTGGGGTAGTAAAAATCCTAGCATACGAAAATCGCCAATCCTAAAGGTATTCTCCCTACTTCTAAGCATTCTCTTACTACTTCGAGTTATCTTTTGTGCTACAAAGAGTCAAATTTTGAAGGTAGATTCCAAAATGTGGCCTTCTAGGTAACGGGGATGGCAACTGTGAGGCTCAAACCTTCTTGATGAGTTAGATCTTAGCTTGGTGAATCTCAAAGGTGAATTTGTGTGGGAACAGGGGATAAAAGGAAATCTTCTAGGTTGGGTAGGGGAACTAGGTAGATTTGCCTCATTTAATTATGGAAAGAGAGAGAGACATCTAAGTAATAGAAAATTTAATCAGTGAAAGTTCTTTCTTGGAATATCTGGGCACTAGGGTGCATTAAAAAGCATAGAGTGATTGAATATTTGACTAATAAATTCTCTCTTGATATAAATTTTTTTTTTCCTAGGAGTCTACGAGAGAGATGGTGGATAGTTTTTTAGTGGTAGTTTATGTGATTTGAGTACTAAAGTTTGGGTGTTCAGTACATCCTTTGGAGCTTTCAGGTGGGGGGGGGGATCATTGTGTGGGATATGAGGGTTGGTTCCATTAGGGATTGTGTGGTAGGTACTTTTTCTATTTATGAATTGGTGATTTACTTCTATTTATGGACCCACTAGGTCACGATGCAGGGTTCTTTTTTCAATGAATTGGCCAATATTTTTTTTATCTTAGTAGCCTGCATTGGGTGGTTGGCGGGGATTTTTTAATGTTATTCATTGTGCTAGTGAGAGGCTAGGGGACACTAGGATGACCAATAGTACGAGGGAATTTGACTTTTTTGTTCATGATTGTGAGCTAAGGGATATAGCTTTGAGCAATGGTTATTTCACTTGGGTTGATTTTGGGGGTAGGTTGTCTTCTTCCCGTACCGATCACTTTTCCTTTACTAATGAGTGGGAATATATTCCCTAATGTAGCCTTCAAGAGATTGTTGTCAAGCCTATCTCAAATTGTTGCTTGATTTTGCTAGATGCTAATCTCGTGCAGTGGGGTCCTACCCCTTTTGGTTTGAAAATATGTGGTTGGCACACCATTTTTTTAGGGATTCCTTTACCTTTTGGTGAGAGAGGCAAGACTCCATGGGTGCGCAAGGTTCAGGTTTATGGGTAAGTTGAAGTTAGTGAAAGCCAAATCGAAGGTGTGGCATAAGGAAATTTTTGGGGACCTTAAAGAACAAAAAAAATGCAATCCTTAGGAAATTGAAGGCTTAGACATGTGGGAGGATTGTGGTTTTGCTAGTGAGGAGGATAGGATTAGGATGCGTCACCTTAGTGATGATTTGTATTTGATTTTGTTTAGGGAAAGCATTATTTGGAGATAGAAGTCTAGGGTTACGTGTGGGTGAAGGAGGGGGATTGTAATACCAAATTATTTCATATAGCGCCAAACGGGAGGAGGAAGAGTCTATTAAAGAAGGAGTCTATTAAAGAACTAGAGCTAGATTCAAGAAGAGTGTTGCATTGTTCCAAACTCATTAGGTAAGAGATAATAAATTTTTATAGAAGCCTTTATAATGAGATTTTTGAACCTAGATTAATCATTGAGGGATTGGATTGGTGTCTTATTGGCGAGGGTTGTGCTACTTAGCCCGAGAGGCTTCTCGTTCTTGAGGAAATGAATGGGGTGGTGTTAAATTGAAAGAGATAAGGCTCCAAGCTGGATGGTTTTACCGTAGTTTTTTTTTTTTTTTTTTCTTCAGGAGAATTGAGAGGTAACTAAAGATGATATTATGGAGTTTTTTCCATGAATATCATTGCATTGGGATGGTGGGGCAGAGTGTAAACTCTACTTTATGGCTCTCATCCCTAAGAAAGAGCAATCTAAGAAAGTGAGGGACTTTTGGCGAATTAGGTGGGTTACTAACTTGTATAAGATTTTGGCAAGTTTCGTCTAAGAGGTTGCGGGAGGTTTTAGGGTATACAATTGCTTTGGAGCAATCTTGTTACATTTAGGATAGGTAAATTTTAAATGCTGTTTTGATTGCCAACAAAATGGTGGAGGATGTGAGGACTGAGGAGGAGGGGAGGGAGTGGAGTCTTATTTAAATTAGATTCTGAAAAAGCTTATGACATTAAGCTGGAATTTTTTAAATCAAGTGCTGGTAAAATGGTTTTGGGGAAGTTTGGAGACGATGGTTGCTTGTCTTTGGTAACCATGTCAGTTATCATGAATGGTTAACCTAGGTATTGGTTTAGGGCTTTTCATGGGCTGAGACAAGGGGATCTTCTATCTCCTTTCCTTTTTATTCTTGTGATGTGCTTAGCCATCTGCTGAAATGCTCAAGGTCTTGTTGTGATTCAGGGGCTTAAGGTTGGTAGGGAGGAGATTTTTGTTTCTCATCTTCAATTTGCGGATGATACCCTTTTGTTTCTCGAGGACAATGTTGTGAAATGCAGGAAGGTTTTAGTTTTGCTTAAAATTTTTTAGAAATTGTCAGGATTAAAGATTAATATGCCCAAGAGGTTGCCGGTATTAATTTGAGTGAGGGCATTTTAAAGAATTTTGCTGACTTAGCTCATTGCACTACTTTGGATTGGCCTGTAACTTACTCCGGTCTGCCTCTAAGAAGTAATCCTAACTCCTCTTCTTTTTTGGGAACTAGTAGTAATGAGTGTGGATAGAATATTGGAAGGTTGGACGAGGACCTACGTATCTTTAGGGTTTGTATGACTCTTATTAGTGTTGTTGTTTCCAACATTCCAATTTTTTTTCTTCCCTCTTTAAAGGAATTATGAGAGATTTTTTGTGATCAGGAGTTGGGGATGAGGAGAGATATCATCTCATTAATTGGGAGAAGGTGAAAAAACCGAAGTCCAAGGGGGTATAGGCCTTGGGAATTTGTTGTCTAAAAATATCCCCTTGGTGGCTAAATGGCTTTGGAGATTACCCTTGGAGGTGGACTCTTTATAGCTCATGGTCATTTAAAGTAAGTGCGGATTGCATAGGAATGGGTGGGATACCAGGGCTAGTGGTATTGTTTTCTAGCTAGTCGTAGCCCTTGGAAATTTATTTCTTAGGTAGCTTAGTTCTTTTCCCCTCTTACTTGTTCTTGTGTAGGGAATGGGAATCATATTCATTTTTGGGAAAATATGTGTGTGTTAGCTATCTTCGGTATCTTTGTTCCTTCATCTTTATAGATTATCCCTCTTACACAATGCTTCGATAAATTGTTTTTATTTAGTTGAGGGGGAATCTCTTTATTGGGATTCTCACTTCTTCAAAATCTCAATACGAGAGAGGTTGAGGTTATGAATTTGTTGTTTTGTTGTTGCATACACTAGATTCTTCTGCTCTTCGAATGGGTGTTGATTCGAGGATTTGGCTTGGGGAATTCTTCTGGTTTTTTTTCCACAAAATCTTTTCTTGCCCACCTGTTGGAAAGATCAAATCCTTCCTATTTTTCCTTGAATTACTTTGTTTGGCAAAGCCAAGGTTCCTTGTAAGCAAGGCTTTTATATGGACTCTGACTCTTAATAGGCTTAATTCTAATGATTTCCTGCAACTAAGTAGACCGTACAAGTCCATAACTCCTAATATTAGTGTGATGTGTGTCGCGACGTCCCAGGAGTGAGGTGCCCCCAAAGGTGAGGGAAATAAAAATATGTGTGATTTTTGGAAAAAATTGAATTTGGAGTCGCCACTAGCCTATTTTTCTTGGTGCGGTAAGAACACCTGATTACTACTCAATTAACAATAGTATAGGTCTGCATATACCAGGATTGGGATTGGAAGTTCGGTTATGTTAGGGGAAGGTATTTGCACGCCCTACGCACATGTTCTACGAACGGTACCTAATTAACTAATAACTATCCCCAAATTGAATTTTAATAACCTTTTAATTTACTCATTTTAAATGAACTAATATACACAATTAGTAGAATATAACAAAAATAGGGTGTGATTCAGACTATGCTACTGCTTCAAAGGCCATACGGCTGGCCTCGAAAGCCTTACTTTTTCTCTCCGTACATTAGACCCAATGGAAATTCTACTTTAAAGCTTGTAGCCAAATGGCAGAAGTTCAGAATGCTAGCATTCATTTTTGATAAATTTGTAAAACTTCAAATTTAAAAAAAAGTTCATGATCCTGCTTCCAGTTTTTTCTAGTAATTTTCTCAGTCAAATTTGCTGTTTCAGGAAATAGTAGGATGATAATTGTCCTTGTAATTTTTAGCAGACATTGATCCTTTCTATATAGCTTCATCAACTTATGATGCCAGTAAAATCATATGAATTTAATTCCACTTTATTGGATTTCAGGTCTTGTGATGGCTCTAATTGGCTCTCTCCTTAGCATACTTGTGGTAAGCATACTCATCCACTCAATTCAATTCATACTTATAATCCATGAATGGAAACACCATATAGGAAACCTTGATTGAAGGTAATGGAATATGCCATTCATGCTTTTCTCTTGTGAGCCTCATTATGTGATTGGTGATTGGAAAATGATGATCATTTAGCTTCACAGGTTCTCTTTGATTGTCAAAATAATTAAATGACAGGGCAGAACATATATATTGATGCAGAATATGTTGACAGCAAATCAGTAAAAATGGGGTTCATTTGATAGGTACATCATATCACCCTTCCCACATCCCACAGAGGCTGGGCTTGGGGCCCTGGATGCCCTTTTTTCTGATATTTTTTGTGCATGAAGATTGTTATCCATCTGGGTAATTTAGCTATAATAGCAGTCTTAAAAAATTGAATTAATGGTTATAACTGCTTACACTGATGTGCTTTGGGAAGCAGTCACTGTTAGTATATTGTTGTGAGAAAGCAAGGCTATTCATGCTCTACTCAAATGATTTATATTTCTAAATTCTGTATTTTGTTACAATTGGCCTTCTGTTAAAGGTTTACTGTTCATTCATGCTGGTGTAGGAGTGAACTAGCAAGAATGGTATGAATTGGCAGAAGGTATATGGATAGAACTTACCGATATTTTCAATAGGACCAAGACTGCCCATTGATTTACTTAGCCCACACCTGTGGTCCAACTTCGCGTTTTTATTGTTTTTTTTTTATTATAGCTTAATTAGGTTATGAGTATAGGGCTATGGCTCTCAATACATGTGAACTTCAATACATGTGAACTTGTTTGGTTGAAGAACATGTTGGAAGAATTGGGTTTTCCACATTCTCAGCCTATGATTTGTGATAATCAAGCTGCCATTCATATTGCCTCCAACCTAGTTGTTAGATTACTGCTTTACCTAAAAGCTTAAGCTATTAGGTTGTAGGCCAACAACTTATATCAAACTTTAACACTCCTTGGCACGTGCAGCCCGACAACACATGGAGAGATAAACATATGATAAATAACACCTATGATAAGGAACAAAATAATTTTTTTACACACCACTCAGTATACGCGGGCAACAAGATTAGATTCCATTACCTCCTGGTAACCAGCTTTGATACCATTTTAGATGACTACTTTACCTAAAAGCTTAAGCTATTAGGTTGTGGGCCAACAATGTATATCAAGCTTTAGCACTAGTCTTCCATGAATAGACAAAGCACATTGAAGTTGGAGTGCCACTTTGGAAAAACAAGTGCAGAAGCTCATTACAACCACTCATGTGAAGTTTGATTTTCAACTTGCTGATTTATTCACTAAAGCCTTGGGAGGTGCTCGCACGAAATTGTTTTGTAACAAGCTAGGAATATATGATATATATACTCCATCTCGAGGGGGATTGGTAATGGTTATTTGTTCATTTAGCATTATTAGTATGCGTTAGAGTTATGTTAGTAAGTGTGAGTTAGTAAGGGTATTATAGTCATTGGTATAGTACTTAGGATGTAGTCAGATCTTGCTCTGATACCATGTTGAATAATTGGGTGTAGATTTGACAACAGTGATAGGTCTATGTATAATATATGTCAAGTACAATATCAATGACTAGATACACTTACACACACTAACATAACTCTAACACATACTAATAATGCTAAATAACCAAATGACCATTAACAACACTATTTAGATAAGGTGGGTTTACATAAAGCCTTAAAACATTTCTTACTAATACACAAATGGGTCCTCACAAGACAGCTGTCAACTTCAATGTGCTTTGCCCACTCTTGAAACCTTGAGTTGCTAGAATATAAATGATAGTTGATTATCACCAAAACATATATATGGGCTTTGTTATCATGAAGTTCATCTTTGACACAAGCAACGACACAAGCTCTTTGGCAGTATGAACCATAGCTTTGATAGCATGGCTTTTGAGATTTTCCCTTAATTGACTCACTAGCCTTACAACAAATGTTATATTAGGTCTAGTGACAATCAAGTTGTTCGACTTGCCAACTAACCTCTTGTACCAAGTTTTGTCTTTGAAGTCCAGTTCAACATCTCTAGACAATTTTAGGTGGGGATACATAAGAGTATCAACTTCTTTAGCTCCTAACATAGTAGTCTCACCTAGCAAGGCAAGGTATATTTTTGCTGAGACACGATCAACCCGTTCCTACACGACTACACCATACAATCTCAATGCCAAGAAAGTAGCATAGAGTATTGAAGCTCTTGATTTGAAAATTATCTCGAAGCCACTACTTGACACGTGCAATCTTGCTTTGGTCACTGCGAGTGATGATATCATCAACATAAACTACTAGGAGCACTGCACTTGTCTCCTTGTTGTGAACAAAGTCCGAATGATTAGAGTATTACTAGATAAAACTAATAAAGAAACCACCATACTAAAATTTCAAATGAGGCACAAAACTACTTAGTGCCATAAATGGCTTTACCCAACCTACATAGCTTACCAATTTTCCCTTGAGTGACATACCTAGGAGGTTGCTCCATGAAAACCTCTTCTACCAATTGGTGTAACAGACAAAAAAAATAAAAATAAAAATAAAAAAATTGTGTGTATCCCTTGGCAACCAATTGAGACTTCGGCTATTTGATAGAGCTTTCGAGAAGATATTTTAAAATCCATTGACACCTAACCAACTCCTTACTAGGAGGAAGATCCACCAAGTTGCATGTCCCTTAAGTAGTCAAGGCATTCATTTCTAAATCCATCACATGCTTTCGCCAAGGCTTAGCAAATGCTTGAATGTATGAAGAAGGGACAAAAGTAGAAGAAGTAGATGACACAAACTGAGAAACACTTCATGGAAGAATTTTCTTCATACTTTCGAATAATACACAAAACGTTAGCTATATACATCAACCCTAGTAGGAAAAAAAGGAAAATTAATTAGTTTGTATCAAATCCCATGATTTATGTGATATTCTAATAGAATAGGAAACTAACCAAATCACCTTAATTCTAGGAATACAAGCTGTCACAAAATTTCCTAAAATAGCTAACTATACACGCATAGAATACAAGTCATTAAACACGTTTTCCCACACTCCCCCTCAAGCTAGCGAATAGGTATTTTCCATTCCTAGCTTGGATACAATACTTTGAAACATTGAACTACTTAACCCCTTGGTAAGTACATCAGCAAGTTGGTCATGTGCAGGCACATAAGGTGTACAAATCAATCCGCTCTCCAACTTTTCTTTGATGAAGTGTCTATCAATTTCAATGTGCTTTGTTTAATCATGTTGTATCAGATTATGAGCTATGCTGATTGCGAACTTATTATCACAGTAGAGTCTCGTCGGACCATCCCGCTTAATCTTCATGTCTTCTAAGATAATCTTCAACCAAAGTAGTTCACATACACCCTGAGCCATTGCTCGGAATTCTGCCTCCACACTAGACTGAGCCACCACATTTTGTTTCTTACTCCTTGTTACAAGATTTCTGCCAAGAAAGGTGCAATAGCCATAGGTCAACCTCCTGTCAACAATCGACCCACCATAATCGGCATCCGTGTATGCCTCAAGAACTAAGCTTCCGTTCCTTTTAAACATAATACCTTTTTTTTTTGGTGTCCCTTTGAGGTATTGTAACACTTGGTGAGCTACCTACATATGGACTTCCTTCGGGCTATGCATAAGTTGACTAATCATACTCACTGTATTAGCTATATCCGGTCGTGTGTGAGACAGATCCTCCTACCAGGAATTGGTACATTTCTCTATCTATTGCAGCATCCTCCTCTGCCTTTCCGAGTCTTAAGGTTAGGATCTATTGGAGTATTTGCTGGTTTGCACGCCGTCTTGCCAGTTTCTTTGAGGAGATCCATAACATACTTCTTGTGAGATATAAAAATGCCCTGTCTAGAGTGAGCCACCTCGATCCCAAGAAAATATTTCAGCCTCCCTAATGCCTTGATCTCAAACTCCTTAGCCAAACATTGGCTCAAAATCTGTCGCCCCTTATCATCATCCCCCATCACAATACGGGTGAGCAAACAGTCGGTTCGGCCAAATTCGGGTAATTAACCGAATTAACCGAAAAATTTGGTTAAATAAAAGTATTAACTGAACCGACCGAATTGGTCGTGGAAACCGAACCGGACCCGACCGAATTACCCGTTCGGGTAATTCGGTTAACCATTTTAACCGATTTTATTTAAAATTGATTATTATACAAAAGTGGAAGAAGAAGAAGAAGAAGAAGAGGAGGAGGAGGAACCGAGGACTCGAGGAGGAGGGGAAGAGGAAGACTTACTGAGTTACTGGGGTCCGGCCGTCTGGGTTTGCACGGCGAGCTGGTGGCTGAGAGTCTGAGACGCCGGCTGAGGACCGAGATGAGAGGCTGGACTCTGGAGAGCCGAGCTGCCGAAGACGAAGAAGAGGCCAGAGGGGATTTTCCGACTCCGACTCTCCGAGAGGTGGTCCGATGAGTCGATGACTCCGATGGAGAGGCAGGAGAGCTTCGGCCTGCGGCCGTGCGCCGTGCGGGGCAGATCGGCACTCGGCAGAGTGCAGAGAAACTGAGAAACCGAGTCGCCCGAGCCCGACGGCCCCAAGCCCCCAACTGCCCTATTATAAATTATATTAAAAATATAAAGTATTAGTAATTCGGTTAATCGGTTAACCGATATTTTTTTAACCGTTAACCGAACCAAAACCGATTAACCGAAAATTTGTAGATTTTTAACCGAACCGACCAAACCGAATTTTTTACCCGAACCGAACCGGCCAATTTCGGCCGGTTAATCCGGTTAATTCGGTTTTCACCGAATTATGCTCACCCCTACATCACAATTATATCATCGACAGATACCAAGAGGATTGTGACTGCCTTTAAAGGTGAGTGTTTAATGAACAATGTATGATCCCCTTGGCTCTGTCTATATCCCATGGCCATCATAACTCTTGCAAACCTTCCAAATCATGCCCGTGGCAATTGTTTAAGACCGTACAAGGCTTTCTTCAGCTTGCACACAGTATGAGCAGCCAAATTATTCCCATAACCTGGTTGGACTTCCATATAAATTTCTTCCTCTAGCTCTCCATGTAAAAATGCATTCTTGACATCAAACTGTTGCAAGTCCCAACCATAATTAGTTGTTAGAGACAACAAGATTCTAATAGTGTTCATCTTCGCAACTGGAGCAAAAGTCTCTAGGTAGTCAATTCCATAGGTTTGAGTATAACCCTTGGCCACTAACCTTGCCTTGTATCTCTATATTGATCCATCTGCTCTATACTTCATAGTATAAACCCATTTACACCCCACGGGTTTCTTTCCTGCTGGCAATTTCACCAACTCCCATGTTTTGTTTTTTTTTTCCAATGCCTCCATCTCCACATTCATAGCTTGTTTCCATTTCTCATTGGATAAAGCCTCAGATAAGGTGGTAGGGATGACAATGGTGTTTAAGCTAACAAGGTAGGATCTATGGGATGGTGAAAAATTTTTTAAGGACAAGAAATGTGAGAGAGGATATGAAGGTTGTTTTGTGCACTCTTTAGTTCCTTTTCTAACAGTAATGGGAAGATCTTGGTCATTAACCCAAGGATCAGTTTCAGGTTGCAATGAAGGGTTAGAAATTGTTACCTCATTCTCAGGATCCAAGTTGGAGTCTTGGACTTGCACAGATTCAGGGACAGCTACCTTCCTCCTTGAAAACACTTTTCCAAATCTCACATTCTCCAGAGCAGAATGGGAATTTCGGGCATGGATTTGGACATATGATTTGGCTCAGGATTTGGCATAGGCTTGCACACAGACTTAGACACGGGATTTGACACAAGGGAACAAGAAACTGGTTTGAATAGAAGAAGTGACAGCAAATCAAGTAAAACATCCCTATCCTGCCTATCATTATCTTCCATTGTTGAACTCTCCCCCTGACGATAAGGAGTGGTGAAATAGGACTCTTGTTCATTGAAAGTAATTTCCGCTGAGACATAGAACTTCTTAGATGGAGGGTGATAACATTTATACCCCTTTTGAGTTGAAGAATGACCCACAAAGACACATTTTAACGCCTTCGAATCTAGCTTTCGCTACTTTGACAATGAATATGAACAAATGACACGCACCCGAATATCCTAGGGACAAGATTATTTGTAGTGTGTAGGTAAGGATAGAATGTTGAGAGTTTTTCCATTGGAATTGTGAATCCCAAGACTTTGGAAGGCAAACTATTTATAAGATGAGCAGCTGTAAGAACTGCTTCCCCCCATAAGGATTTAGGCACATTTTTTTGGAACATGAAAGCTCGGTTGACTCAAGAAGGTGACAATTTTTCTTTTCTGCTACTCCATTTTGTTGTGGGGTATTGACACAAGATGACTCGTGTACTATCCCTTCCTTATGAAAGTATGGAGTTAGGACTTGATTGAAATAATCCCTAGCATTTTCCGATCTAAACCTTTTGACATCGACCCCAAATTGATTTTTAACCATAGAACGAAAATTTGGGAGAGCAATACTGACATCAGATTTAATGTTTGAGCAAGAAAAACCAAGTAACACTAGTACAATCATCAATGAATGACACAAACCATCGTGCCCTAGGAACACTAGGAATATGAAGGACCCAAAATATCACTGTGAATGAGATAAAAGGGAACAGAACTTCTTTTATTACTGATTGGAAAAGATACACATTTGTGTTTAGCAAGTTCACACACTTCACAATGAAAATTCTCAACATTTAAACCTTTAAATAAAGAAGGAAACAGACTTTTAATGACTCTAAATTACAGATGTCCAACTCGGCGGAGGTGAGGCCAAACTTTCTCTTTATTGGGCGAAAAATGCTCAAGAACAAAAGATTGAGATAATTTTCCCTTGGTAATGCTTGACTGACTCGGTGCTTTGAGGTAGTAGAGTCCATCCCGTTCTCTAGCATGTCCAATCATACTCCCTGAATCCTCGTCCTGAAATAGAAATACATAATAACTATGATGAAAAACCACATTGCAACGTAAATCTTGAGTGAGTTTTTGAATAGAGAGAAGGTTTGTGGATAATCTAGGAACATGGAGAACATTTTTTAAAATCAGTGATGGGCCTATTTTGACATCTCCTACACATGCTACAGTGGTCAAGGAACCATCGGTTGTGGCTATTTTCCTACTACTTGGGCATGGAAAATATGTGAAAATACCATTCGGTGAGTGGGTCATATGGTCAGTAGCTCCTGATTCCATGACCCAAGAGTTGGCAAAGGTTTCTCCCGAGACATTTAATCCAATAGAGGTAGGAAACTCACTTGAATATGCCAATGAGCAAGTACCTGAAGGTTTGTCAAGATTGCCAATAAGAGATCTCACCCTCTCGACCTCTTCTTGGTTGAGACCTCCCTACTCCTGTGGTGTTGCTTCATTTTGCTGTACCGCAGCAACATGAGCTTGACCTTTGTTCCTTGGCTGCTCTTCTTTCTGTCCTCACTCTCGGCTTGGAGGTTTTCTATGAAGTTTCCAACACCATTCATGAGTATGGCGCGCCTTCTTACAACAAGTGCACCACAAGTTGTCCTTGTTATCACAACTCTGGCCCTTTGGCTTACTAGTTCTCCCGTTTTCAAAAACTGGTTCTCGTTCCACATTTGTGACTGAATTATTGCCACCATTAGCCACCATAGCCGAGCTGTCCGTGTTCTGTGGCTCAAGCATTAGACCTCTTTTGCTTTCCTCGGGGTATCCTCCTCTTTCCTATTGCTTTCCACTACCTGCTCCGCAGTGGAAGCCTGTAAGGCATTAAGTGTTGCTTTTTGAGGGCACTCAAAAACTCTGTGAGGGTCTCGACACAAGTAGCATGAAATTTTACCCTTTCCATTGGGTGTGTTGAACCCTCAAGTCGATGAAGCTTCCTTTTAGGTTGAGGCCTTATAGTCGGCTCTCCCACTTTTGGGTTTGCCTTTCTTGAAAGACTTTCCACTATTTTTGTCTCCGCCAAACTCTTTGGACGAAGCGATATTATCACCAGCGTAGTCAGTCAAGTGTTCCGCGGCAACTTGTACGGTGGATAAGTCTTGAACTCTTTGCCTATGAAGTTCAGTTCTTGCCCACTGTTTCAACCCCTCAAGAAAATAGAACAACTTGTCCTTCTCCGACATGTCCTTGATATCCAACATCAAAGCAGAAAATTGTTTCCCATATTCTTTGATTGACCTAGTATGCTTGAGGTCTCTTAGCTTTTTCCTAGCATTGTACTCCATATTCTCAGGAAAGAATTGGGCCTTGAGCTCTCTCTTCAATTCTGCCCAACTATCCACTACACAACTTCCATTTTCAATTTCATTGTACTTGGTACGCCACCACAGTTTGGCGTCACCAACTGAGTATATGGTCGTAGTATCCACTTTCACCTATTCTGAGGCCATCCTCATAGTGCGAAAGTACTGCTCCATATCAAACAAGAAGTTCTCCAACTCCTTGGAATCAAACTTGCTTGATGCTTTTGTGATTCCATCACTTCAACAACAAGTCCCCTCTTTTGGGCCATCTCCATGGCCACATTGTTGACTGTTGTCTTAGCCTGTGCTTCCAGCACACTGATTCTCTCAGCATTGGTCGGTGCCATGGTCATTTACCAAAGCTTTCCTAATCCCACGACGAAGGTAATTGAATTCACTTAGCAATTCACCGAACTCTGATACTAGGTGTCACTGGCCGACTATTTTCACACCTTTGTGAAAGGACCATGCGGTGCTAGCTAAAGCACTCTTGCTTAACTAGCTAGCCTATCATTTACCATAGTTCATCCACGAAACACTTTCATTAACGTTCAATCAAATATCAGTGGAAGCGGTGACCCATTACGAAAGCAGTGACAAGCAAGCTGTAAACATTGAGGCAACGTAATTCATTAACAACACCTCCGTTAACATTGTGAGTTTAGTGAGGGAGGCAAGCAGGCTAAACACGTTGACAATAGCTAGTGAGTTTTACAAGATTGATGAACACTCACCCTCCCCTTAAAGAGCTTTTATATGCAAATCTCATCCTAGCGCTAGGAAACATCAAAGTGACCGAGGAGTCATGCTGCCTTATTTGGCATACAAAGAAACTACTACTAGAAAATAACCCTACACTAGTATATATATGATGGAAACCCATCTAAACGCACGAGACAAGCAATATGTTTATGGTATGTTTATCTCTCTATGTGCAGGGGGATGTTTAGGCTTGATGAGCATTTTTGGTCCACAATCTAACAGCTTAAGCTTTTAGGTAAAGTGCTTATCTGACAGATACCCACTCTAAGGTCTTGATCCTCTACAAAAATTGTTGTAAAGTTAAAGATGGAGGAGAGAAGAAGAGAAAGGGAGAAGAGAAGAAGAGAAAAAGAAAAGAAAATTGAGTAGCAGTTTCTTGGAGTCTACATACTGCTCCAGGTCTGCCCTCTTATATATTATTAAAGATAAAAAACCCTAATCACTCTCCTCTCAAGCTCTCACCCTCTCAGTCCTCTCCTTTGCCTGCCTCCCTCGTCCCTCGACTCCCTCCTACTCATGAGCCGGCACTGTTGCTTGCAAACGATCCACTCCTCTCGAGTCGTCGTCTCCTCCAACTGTCATCCATAGCCACAGGTCCACTGCGGCACTGCCCTCTGCTGTTTTGGCGCTTTTCCAAGATCTGCTCCTCGTTGCCGCACGCTGCACGCCGTATCCTTCACTCCCTCTCAGTGCTCTCACTCTCGTCTCCCTCAATCCCCCTCCCTCTCACTCTCGTCTCCCTTACTCTCTAGCTTAGCCTGAGAGTTTTGGTGTGAATTGCCATGATCAGAACTACCTTTTCTTTTTCTTCTTATTTTGGTATGTTTTTCATTTGTTTAATGGTTGGATTTGGCTTTCTCTAGAACCCTCTGGGCTTTGGCTTTGTAAAGCATGGCAAGCCTTTGGAGTCCATATTCATCCTTTTACCAAACAACTAGAGTAAATCAAAATACCAAACAACCAAATTTTCTAAATAATTACAAAAAAAAAAAAAAAAATGCAACCTATTATTAGGTTTTACTTGTGTTAAATAACTAGAAAATAATGAGAAATCGTGGTGAAAAATAATTGTCTTTTATTTTCAATTTTTTAAAGTAATTACAAGATGGTACAATTATTTTTTAAATTTCTAAATTTGCATAGGAAAAGCTGAAAAACACCCCTTTTTTTTTTTTTTTTTTTTCCATTTTATGTTTTTTTTAAAGATTTAATAGATATAATAAGGAGTATTTAAAAAAAAAAAATAAATGTAAACAAATTAAAATATATAATTATTTTTTAAATGGGTAACCCGCGACCCGCCCAGGCCTGGCCCACCCACTCGTTTTGCCAACTCTACTTCTAACACACTCCCTCAAATTGGAGGTGCATAAATATCACCTAACCCCAGCTTGTAACAACCATTCTTAAATAAGGGATTTGTAAAAACGTTGCCTAACGGGTTGACAGATTTCATAGTCCTCACAACCTTCTTCAACACAACATCCCTCACAAAATGATAGTCAACTTCTATGTGCTTGTCCTCTCATGAAAACTAGATTTCTAACAGTATAAATGGCAGCTTGATGGCTTCATTACTAAGAATATCATCTTAAACATAAGAGACTTTAGCCACATAAGCTCACTCACAGTATGAGCTATAGATCAATAAACAGCCTCAACTTTAGATCTTGCTATAGTAGTTTGTTTCTTGTTCTTCTAGGTAACAAGATTACCTCTCACAAATATACAATATCCAATACCTTTGATCATCAACAAATCCAGTCCAATCTGCATTGGAGTATCCCACAATCTCACAATTTCTATTACATTTAAATGTCAAAACTTTGCTAGGAGAGCCTTTGAGATAACACAAAATCCTACAAACGGCATCCCAATATGATTGTTTTGGGATTTTTCATAATTAACTCACCGCTCCCACTGCAAAAGATATGTCAAGTCTAGTGACAATCAAGTATATCAACTTGCCAACAAAACTACCTATATCAGTGTTTGTCTTCAAAGTCTGGCACAACATCCCTAGACAACTTCACTTTGGGTTCCATAGGAGTATCAACTGGTCTAGCTCCCAACAAACTACTCTCACTTAGCAAATCCAATATATATTTTTGTCGAGATAGATTCAACCCTTTCCTACACCGTACAATCTCCACACCACGAAAGCAACGCAGAATATCGAAGTCCTTGATTTGAAATTTGCGTGAAGCCACTGCTTAACATCTGCAATCCCACTCTTTCCGTTGGTGGTTATGATGATACCATCAACATAAACTACTAGAAGTACCACACAATCTCCATTTTGTGGACAAACATCAAATGATCAAAGTAGCACCGGATAGAGCAAAATGCAGAGACTACAACACTAAGTTTGTCCAATTAGGCTCAAGGAGACTGCTTAAGACTATAAATGGCCTTATGCAACCCGCATACTTTACCATCCTCACCCTGAGCAACATACCCAGGAGGTTGCTCCATCTACACCTCTTTTTGAAAAAGGCATTTTTCAATTAGTATAAGGGCCAATCAAAATAAATTGCCAAAGATATCAATACATGAACAGAATTTATCCAAGCAAGAGGATAGAAGGTCTCAAAATAATCAATACCATATGTTTGGGTGTACCCCTTGGCAACCAACTGAGCCTTAGTTTAGTCGATAGAGTCGTCAAGAAGATATTTGGTGGTGTAGACCCAACCAAACCTAACCAACTCTTTTACTAGGAGGAAGATTCCCCAAGTCCCATGTCCCTTGAGTAGTTAAGGAATCCAATTTTATATTCATTGCATGCTTCCATCCAGGGTTAGCAAGTGCTTCAACATGCAAGGAATGTATAGAAACTAAGGAAATGGACAAGGCAAAAGAATGCATAGGACTAAGAAGGTGAGGAACTTAAACATAATGAGCAATAGGATAAGAAACTAAGGACTACTGAGCACATATTTGAGTACCTTTTCGATGAGCAATGGGCAAATCCAAGTCACGTTGGGATAGATCTCCAGAACCAAAAATTGAAATAGTGATGGGCAGAGGAGGCATCTGCATGGTGATACTATTGTATGCGCTTGCTTTTTGTCATCCATAAAGTGGGGACTATAAATTGTTGATGGAATCAAAATAGATTCATCCAAGGAGGACTTGACACTAGGGAAATAGGGTGTCCCCTTAGAAAAGCCGACATCAACACTAACATATTTTCTATGAGTGTGGGGATCTTAACATCTATATCCTTTATGAGTTCTTGAATATCCAACAAAGACACATTTAACATCTGGAGGAAAGAACTTGTCCTGACCAATATGTGGAACATGAACAAAACATGTGCATCCAAAGACATGAGGCACAGTGGAGAACATGGATGTTTTTGGGTACACATTGTAGAACACTTGAGGGCATCCCATTGAGTAGAAAACAGGTTGTAAAAGGAGCATGCGTCCAAAAGGTTTTTGGAACATGCATGTGAAGGTGTAGAGACCATGCTATGTCAAGCAAATGCGTATTTTTTCGTTTAACTACTCCATTCTGTTGAAGGGAATGTATACATATACATGATGTTTGATGAATAATCCCTTTGGCCAAGCAAGAAAGCTAAAGCCCATTTTGAACAAATTCAAGTGCATTATCAGATCAAAAATTTTGAATATCGATGCCAAATTAAGTTTTTATTTCCTAGTAGAATTGAGTGAATATGTTCAAAAATTTAGACATATCATTTAACAAATAGATCTAGGTCATATGCAAAAAATCATCCACAAAGGACACAAAATATTGATGACCAGTCAAATTCTTAACCATACATGGACACCAAATATCTAAATGAATAAGGGAAAAATGTTTTACTACAAGACTCGACTGACAGAAAAGATGCCCTAATATGCTTTCCCATCTAACGTGTCAAAACGAGAAATAGACTTGAACATAGGAAAATCTTTTTGTAGTTTTTGAAGGGATGGATGGCCCAAGCTGAAAACAAGTAAACAACATGAGTAGAAATTGAGGAAATCATGTGTCAAGAACTGGACCCACCATGACCACCATCGAAATAGTACAAGCCATCCTTCTCAAATACACCCATCCTTTTCTTTGTATGGAGATTTTAAATAACACAATGAGAAGGAAAAAAAACCTAGAACAGTTATGAAGCTTAGATAATTGACTAACTGATAGCAGGTTTAGGGGAAATTTAGGCATATATAACACAAATAAAAGAGGAATGGAAGGAATTTAGAGAATATTGTCAAAATTAGAAACAAATGTAACTAAACCGTTATCAAGAGTAACCTTAGTGTAAAGTAGTGGGGTTCAAGGACTCAAAAAATTAAGATTACTTGTCATATGGGAGGAAGCACTAGAATCTATAACCCAAGGTGAGGAGGATGAAGGGGCAAGAATCCTGATTGCACCTGAATGGGCACAGTAGCACTAGATGTAAAAGATTGAGTTTGGGGTTGTTGAGGCATGCAAAAAAAATTTTTAAACTCCTCTTGAGACACGGTGGATGACATACTCAACTCTCTAGTGGAATGGCTAGGTGTAATCGTCCCCAACTATGGTGAGGCATTGTCCGCTTTGGTACACTGGCCTCACGAGTTTGTCCTATAAAGGGTGCCTTACTTAGTTGGAGTTCAAACCCTCCTTATAAGCCCAAGATCTCCTTAGTACACATCCTATGTGGGACTGTGACAGGCTCTCTTGTCCAAACTCCAACATCCTCTTTAGCGTGATTGCCTTAGTACGCATTCGATGTGAGACCGTGATAGGCTTTCCTGTCTAATTTTTGACGTTCTCGTTAGCGTGATCTCCCTAGTACACATTTGATGTGACACTACAACAGGCTATCCTCCTTAAAGTGGCTTACACCTCTGTGTAGGATCCACTCACATGATAGTACCCCCAAGGCAGATCCACTCACATGATAGTACCCTCAGGGCAAATCCATTCACATGATAGTACCCCCAGGGTGGCTCGGATACCAAATGTAACGGTCTAGGGCCTAACTCCGGTGAGGTATTGTTCGCTTTGTCCCACTGGACATCAAATATGGGACCATAACACTAGGTGTGTTGGAAGTGTCTATAATAGAATCGCCCTGCCCCCTTTGCAAGCGACTTACTGGCCCAAGTTGGTTTCCAAAGGAGATCCCAATAGTGATTGATGGTATGGCCTTCCTTGCCACAATGTGTGCAAATGCGAGAATTGCCATGATGAACTTCTTGTCGTAATATGCAATTGCTTCCATGAACACAATCCAAACCTCATCCTTATTGTCCGAAAACCTTTTGTACTATGGTCAGAGGTAGTATCCATGGCTGAATTATCGCCAGAAGGAGCTTGAGAAGAAGTTAGGGAGCACACACTAGCACAAACAGCACTTTCAGGAGTTCAAACCACTTCAGACTCCCCAAAATCCAGAACTTCAAGAGGTAGCTATGACTACTGAATTGTTCTTACAATATCTTAGGAGGAATTACTTAACTACCGAGAACAGGGCAGGCTACAGTAAATTATTGCAGGCGCAATAAACAACCTGGCAGCCGCTCCAGGCATTATGGCTGGCAGAAACTGAACGAACACAGAAAAGAACAGGAAACAAGTATTTGAACGCCAATTGAAACTACCAGCAGTTGAAGATCACAAGCAATCAATCATGAACACAGCATCAAAACAGGATCATCGTCAAACCATAAACTGTGACAGAAGAACAGCAGCAGCAGCACCGGACCAGAAACAGAGTAGAACTGACTTCACAAAAGCAAATCACCATGAAAACACACAGCTTCCTGCCAAGGATGCAGCACTACCTAACCCCGAAGAAGGGTGTCCCTAAACAACTCTCAAACCAACCAGAAAATAAGATTTGAGGACTGATTAGGGAAAGTTAAGGTAAAAAAAGAAAAGAAAAACAGAGTATCAAAACCAATTCAGATAAATCAGATTTGAAGGAGATCAATGCTTTGACAACATGTTCTGAAGTTAGAGACGGAAGAGAGAAGAAGAGAATGAGAGAAGAGGAGGTGAAGAAGAGAAAAAGAAAAGAAACTTGAGTGGCAGTTTTTTAGAGTCTGTGTACAGCTCTGGATGGACCAGGTCTGCCCTCTTATATATTACTAATAATAATAATGTACTAAGGACAAAGATATCCTCATTAACACAGTCACGACCTAATTACTAAAATAGCATTTTCTTTTCCAACAAAAGTGTTGAATAAGTTGGAACTTATGAAGGCAGCTCTCACTCAACTGAGCCAAAAACTTAAGCTTGAGTTTCTTATTCACCATTCAAGCTTATAAACCAATTCAAATTGCATTCATTCAAATGTGGAATGGAACGTAAGTTTGACCTTCTTGACTATTCACTAATAATGTTAATGTAGGGCAAGTCATAGGTGCATTGGGCACCAATTTTGGCTGTTTCAATTTGTACAGCTTCCTAGCTTACTTGTGGGTTTTTGTTAGTTTTAGCAACTTTCCGTATTTGAGTGATTTTCATTTCTTGTAGAGACATCACTAGTATTTTTTGAATTTTATGAGAGATGGAAAGGGCTGTTGCTAAGAAAAATACAAGAGGAGGAGGAGGCTCTGCACTCCACTCAACTCAACTCACTTTTCTCACACCTCTCTCTCTATCTCTCTCTCTCTCTCTCACCTTCAACTCAATTAAACTCACATTCACACATAATTTCACGCACACACATCTCCATTTATATAGATGAATGGGGATGGACATAAATTGAAGATGGTAATGAGGGTTGATGAGGTATTTTAATGAGATGAGTTGGGATTAGCACTGACACTCTAGCACATCAAAGTTAGCTCTCCACAGCTCATCAAGGCTGTCTTTCTACAGCTCATCAAGGCTCCATTTCCTTTTCATCTCAACAATCTCCCACTTGGAGACGGAGACACCATCTCAACCAGTATATAGGTAAATGATGTACTCAAAATTGTCTTCAAGCATGAAGACCAACTGAAGTTGAGCACAATTGAAGCTTCTGTGTAGTCACCACCTTTGCAAACATATCTGCTTGATTCCTGATACCTTGGATTTTTTCAAGTGTCAGCACTTCGTCCTCTAACAGAGATTTGACAAAGTGATAACGTAGTCCAATGTGTTTAATTCTGGAAGGAAATGCAGAGTTCTTTGCCAGATATTTGACACTCTGACTGTCGCTATGCAAAACATTTCTTACCTGCTTTATTCTAAGCTTTATCAACAAACCTTGAAGCCAAATCATATCTTTGCTGGCTTTTGTCATTACTACGTTCTCAGCTTTTGTAGTGGATGGGACAACAATCTTTTGTATCTGTGACATCCAACTAACAGTTGTTGTGCCAATAGTGAACACATATCCGGTGGTGCTTCTGCGGTTATCAATTTCACTGATAAAATCGGCATCAACATACGCTTGAATTTTCAAGTCTCCTTTGCCGAAACATAGGCACTTATTAATAGTGCCACGTAGGTACCTCAAGATCCACTTCACTGCTTCCCAGTGAATTTTCCCTGGATTTTACATGAACCTGTTGATAGCTCCCAATGCTTGGCCAATATCTGGTCTGGTACAAACCATGGCGTACATGAGGCTTCCAATGGCTGAGGCGTAAGGTACCTTAGCCATGAAGTCCTTCTCTTCATCTGTCTAGGGAGCTTGATCCTTGGAGAGGCAGAAGTGACTAGCTAATGGTGTATTTACTGCTTTGGCGCTGCTCATGTTGAATCTCTGTAAAACACGGCTAATATACTCCAACTTGGATAACCACAATGTTCCCTGTTGCTTATCTCTGGAGATCTGCATCCCAAGTATTTGCTTGTTGAACCCAAGTCCTATATGTCAAACTCCTCAGACAATTGCTGCTTCAATTTTATGATCTCTTCTATATCTGGTCCTGCGACTAGCATGTCATTGACATATAGCAATAGAATGATATAACTAGACTGATACCTCTTGAAGTAGCAACAGTGGTCGGTATTGCACTTTTAAAAATCTTTCCTATGTATAAAGCTGTCAGATTTTCGGTACCATTGCTTGGGTGCTTGTTTGAGACCGTACAAACTCTTCTTCAATCTACATACCAGATTCTCTTTACCTTTCACTTAGAATCCTTCTGCTGGTGCATGTAAATCTCCTCATCTAGATCATCGTGAAGAAATGTCGTCTTCACATCCAACTGCCCGAAATGTAGGCCCTCTGAGGCAACAATGCTCAAGACTGATATGATGGTTGTTAGCTTCACAACTGCTGCAAAGATGTCGGTGTAGTGGATTCCTTCCTTCTGCTCAAAGCCTTTGACTATCAACCGGACTTTGTACCTCTTGGAGCCAGCATGCTCTTCTTTGATCCTATACGCCCACTTGTTGTGAGGAACCTTCTTACCTTTTGGCAACTTAGCTAGTTCCCACGTTTTGTTGGAGGTGAGGAACTTCATCTCGTCCTACATCACAAGCTCCCACTTGCTCAAATCTCCCGCCTGACATGCTTCATCACAACATTCGGGTTCTCCTCCATCTGTAATAAGTAAGTAATTCATATACCTCTTATTTGGTACATGGAGTCGAGAAGATCTTCTAAACTTCGGAGCTGGAGTAGGAGGCGGTGGTGTGACGATCTGCTCCATAGGTTCCTCCGCCTGAGGATTTTCAGTGTTTTGCTGTTGTGTCTCCTCCGCCTGAGGATTCTTGGTGTTTTTTTGTTGTGTCCCGACACCTTCTAGGACATCATCGAAGTCTACATAGGTTGTTTCATTCTGAACTGGTTTTGTGGATTCTGTTGTTTGTCTATCTTTGTACATCACCTTTTCATTGAAGATCACATCTCTACCTTTGATTACCTTCTTGTTTTCATCGTCCCAAATGCGATACTCATATTCATTTTCACTGTAGCCAACGAAGGTGCATTTGCGGGACTTTGGATCAAGCTTGTTTTGACATGATAACAAACATGCACGTATGCAACACAACAAAAAACTTTCAAATGTGAAAGTCTCACCTCTTTTCCGCTCCATACTTCTTCTAGTAGTCTGTGGTCCAATGGTACTGATGGACTCCTGTTAATCAAGTATGCTACTTCGTTGATTGCTTCTGCCCAGAACTGCTTTGGTAAGCCTAACTACATACGCATGCTTCTGGCTTTTTCAGTGAACGATTGGTTCATGCTCTCGACTACGCCGTTGTGCTGGGGCATACTTGGCACAGTTCTTTCCATCCTGATACCATGCTCATGACAGAATTCTTGAACCTGGTGTCTTCATACTCACCACCGTTGTCGGTTCTTTTCTTCTTGATTTTTAAATCAGTTTCATTTTCAACCATTGCTTTCCAAATCTTGAAAGTATCAAAGACATCTGATTTATATTTCAGAAAGTAAACCCATACCTCCCGAGAATGATTGTTAATAAATGTCACGAAGTAATTCCTTCCGCCTGTGGATGAGACAGTCGTCGGTCCCCATACATCTGAATGGACTAGTTCAAGTCTCTCTTTTGGGGTATGGGTGTATGTTTGCAAACTAACCCTTTTTTGCTTCCCGAATATGCAATCCTCGCACATGTCAATCTCTACTGACCGTAGATCACTCAATTTTCCCTTTGAGTGCATCACCTTGAGTTCCTTCTTGTTCATGTGACCGATTCGTTGGTGCCAAATGTTGTTATCGTCATGTCCTGTAGCAACTGAAATAGAGATGTAGGTATTAGTGGTCACATAAAGTGTTCCACTTTTCTCACCTCGTGTAATCGTCAGTGCGCCCTTTGATATCTTCCATTTATCGCCAATGAATGTTGTAATGTATCCTTCATCTGCCAGTTGTCCAACTGAGATCAAGTTCTTTCTTATGTCTGGAATATATCTGACATCTTTTAGCTTCCATATTGACCCTTTCACCTTGATCTTCACAATTCCTTTGCCGGCTATGTCGCAAGGTCGATCATGGTCAAGGTATAACTTTCCGAAATCACCAGGTGTATACTCCTCTGGGCAATCACTACTGCAAGTGGCATGAAATGAGGCTCTAGAGTCTAAGACCCAAGACTCCTTGCTCTCCAAAGAGCATATCAACTTATCACCTTTTACTGAAGCGACATTTGCTTCTGTCTTTACCTCATATTCTTTCCTTGGAACTTTGCACTGATTTCTGTAATGCCCGGTCTTTCCACAGTTCCAGCACTCAATGTTCTTTGTGCCCTGAGAACCTTTGAGATTTCTGGATCTGGATCGCCTGGTCCTAGATCTACCGCGATTGTTTGATCGTCCATGCCTGCTTCCTTTCTATGAATCTTTTCCCTGGTTTTCCACGTTCAAGGCTGAACTTGAAGTGGAAGCATTGTTTGACTACATCTTGATCTCTTCCGTGAAAATCATGCTAATGACCTCGTCATACTCCAACTTTGATTTTCCTGCGGAGCTACTGATTGCAGTAACAATACCTTTCCAGCTCTTAGACAACTAAGTAAGAATCGGTAAGGCACGGATTTCACTGTTAAAAGTAATTTCAACTAAGGCGAGTTGATCTAACAGATCGTTGAAATTGTCCAGATGTTTGCTAAAACTTTCACCTGCGGGCATGTGCATGGTAAATAACTTTTTCATTAAGTGTACCTTATTGGCGGCTGATAGCTGCTCGTACATGTTGGAAAGCGCATCCATAAGTAATTTGGTGGTTGTCATGTGCTTGATGTTGAAGACAACAAACTTTGTCAACGTCATTTTGATAGCTCTGAGAGCTTTCCGGTCAAGCAACTCCCACTTGTCCTCCTTCATGGATTTTGGCTTTCCCTTCAATGGTAAGTGCAACTCCTTAAAAACAAGTAGTCCTCGATCTGCATCTTCTAGAAACCGAAATTGGTGCCATCAAACATCTTGATCTTAGAGCTCTTTTCGTTTGACATCTCGATTTGCCTATCTAGAGATGGAATAAGCTCAAACGGATAGCATGGTTGGATTCGGAATGGCCGAAAACCTTGGAAATGGTTCAACTTGTTCGAAAAATGGACCTGAAATGACTCCGAAAAGCTTGATCAAACTTTCTAGTCAAACTCTGTTAAATTTAACGGAATATACTCCCTTTTAACGGAATATGCTGATGCCGTGCCGTTATTGACGCGGTTACTGCTAACATCCTACTGACGTGGCAGAGGGCCCAGATGCTGATGTGGCAAGTGGGTCCTTGTTGCTGACATGGCACGGTGGGGCCTAGCTACTGACGTGGCAGCTGACTGAATGCCATGTGGCGTTGACACGACTGCTAACGAGGCGCTTACGGGACGCTGACGTCACAGATGCAACACACGCTATGAGCTGATCGGTGCGTGAGGGTGCTTGAGGGCGTGTCTGGTGACGTGTGATGACGTTGCAGACTTCTAGAGGCGCGTGTGGGCTCGCGGGACCTCCGTTCGAGCTCCGATTTGCACCGTTGGCTTTGTCTCGTCAAGAGGAACACATTTGTGTGCTCATAACTTGATTTTGAGATATTGGGCAGAGGCTCCTATTTGGCGATTTTGCTCCGTTCTGGTTGTTTTGCTTTGATCTGGCTCTGACACTTATTGTTGGTGAAAACTAAGGTGTAGTCCCAAGAGGGGGGGTGAATTGGGTTAAAAAATGTTTTTTTAATTCCTTTTAAGAATCCTTAACCTCTTTTACTTCTTTTAATGAATTCTTGACTCCTTGTTGATTTATCCAATACACAACAAATACTTAAGTCTTTATACAATTCACAACCACACAATTATTTAATCAATCAAGTAACCAATCAATCAACCAAACCAATCAACCACAATATGAGATTCAGCTTATATGCAAGTTTCAGCTTTTGCAGTCCTTTGTATGAGAATTTGATTCAAGCTCTTAAAGTAAAGATTGATAATGTAAGTTTGCTGATATAAAACCCTGTATTAATGGATTTGCTTTCTCAAAATGAAGTGCAATATAAACTCCAACACTCTTTCAAAAAGCTTAGACTTTAAATAAACTTTTAGTTAAAGAGTCTTTGGGTGTTAACCAGTCAACATACTTCCTTACGGTTTCCGCAAAGTATTGATCAACCAACGTACTCTTTTTTGGTTTCCGCAAGCCCAAAAACAATTTAAACTTCAATTTATTTAATTTCCAAATATTGTAGTATTTATGATTAAGAAATTAAAAACATCCACGCAGTTTATATGTATGCTGAAAATTAAAGAGAGTAAGGGAAAGAGAGTGAGACCGGGTTTTACGAGATTCGGCTTATCCCTAGCCTACGTCCTCGCCTTTGGCAAACCACCAAAGGATTCCACTAAATTAGTTCCTTTTTGGGCGGAACAACACCGTTACACACTCCTTTAATAGGCTAGAGCTCGCCTCTCCAAGTGATACCCCTCACTCGGTCACTCCTTCAATGGGCTAGAGCTGCACCTCTCTAAGCGATACCTTATGCTTGGTCAATGATCCAAACACCTTGAATCGTCCAAGAACTACAAAAAATATGATGTAAACGCTGCGTACAAGAACACTCTCAAACAGAGCAGATTAGTACAAAATTCAGCACTATATACTTCGAGAATTTAAATATTAAGATGAAATAGAATTGAAGGTCAAGTATAGAGATCACCAAGGGTTCTTTAGTGATTGAGAAAACTCAGTATTAGAACCATAGGCTTGTGATTCAGCAGCAATTCAGATGAATTCTCCCAGCAAGAATATGAGCAATAGAGAACTTTGAGAGAGATTGAGAGTTTGAATACAAGAATGCTGTGTGATTGCTTGGTAATTAATTTGTTGGGGGTTAAGGGAGTATTTATAGACTTATTTGGATTAGTTTCCTTGTTCCCCAAGTTACTTGGAGTGTCCACCAAGTTTTTATAACGTTCACATTTGAAAAACTAATTCTTAGAATTTTCCCGTTGAGGTGCAAAATTTAAAATCCTATACGGTCAGTATGCTGGACAGGCGGCTGAGGCCTTTCTGTTTGCCAAAAATTAAATTTCGTAAAATGTTAGTTGGCTGACTCAACTACGTTCAAAATGGTCAGTCGCCTAGACAGACTAGGTTGTTAGTTGGCTAACTAATTCTAGTTCAAACTGTCAGTCGGCTGAGTAGGTTTATTCATTCTTTGGTGTTTGTCAGTCGGCTGGCCAATCTTCGTGTGTTCTGGTCAGTCGGCTGACTAGTCCATTTTCTAAAACACTTTCATTTTTTATTTTTGAACCTTTTGTTGTTTGAAAGATTTAAATATAACTTTTCAAAATCATTTTCCAAGGTTTAAAAAAACTGGTCTCTAAGTCCATATTCAATCCTAATGAGCTTCAAAAATATTTCAAAAGATATTTAAAATATGAAGCACTTACATTAAGACTTTTAGGACTTTGGACATTCTTGGCGCTTGAGTCTTCATGCTGGTCTTTTGTGCTCTTCTTCTCTTTGCTTTTCTTTGACTCTCTTGCTTTGCTTTTCTTTGGCTCTCTTGTCTTCAAACTTTAAACTTTTAGCACATTCTCTTTAAACATCCACACTCATGATCTTCAAGCTTTAATAGATATAATCTTTGCATCCATGCTTTGACTCATCTTTGTGATCATTTTATTTTGTATTCTCATTCTTAAATCCTGAAATATCATTACTCAACCAAATATGTTAAGTTTCACTTGTTTGTTAGTATCAAAACAGGATGTTAAGCCTTATAAGGCCAACAATCTTTCCCTTTTTAATGATGACAAACAAGGAGAGAAAATTTGAATAAGCCTTAAAAAGACTCCCCCTTACAATAAGTATCTTCTTAACAATATTTGTAATTTCAAGATCAATATCAATACCAATTTCAATATCATACAATATCATGCTCATCACATCATCTTGACAATAAGATCATCATTCAAGTTCAAATACTTCTCCCCCTTTTTATACATATATCATGTTTACCATGTTCAATTTTTGCCCAAAACTTCTCTCCCCTTTGACATCAATCAAAAAGAGTAGGATAGAAAAAATAAATCATATTTTGAGCATATGAATATCAAACATGCATATCAAGTATATGATACCAATTGAGATTTTCATTAATTCTAATACCAATTGAATTTTTGAATTTGTGATACCAATTGAAACATTAAAGAATAATACTAATTGAAAATTTATGATACCAATTAAAAAATAATTCATGATACCAATTTAAAAATTAGGGAAAAATCATAATACAAGTAATGAGTCATAATACTCCCACTGAATTTAATACATTCAGATTTGATACCAATTATGCTTTAAAGTTTATCATCCCATGCTTCAAATATTGATTCATATCATGTATGTGCTCATGTATACTAATATCAAATATCAATATCATATCAATGTCATAACATGCTTATGGATATAATTTTTCTTGTAATGCTCAAATATTAACTGATATATTCATTGAAACCAATATACTTTATAGATACCAATGCTAATGTCACATTATGCGCTGCTCATGGATACTAAATTATTTAGATGTAAATTCTTCAATTTATCTATGTGATCCATCGTTAGCATGCATGGTCAAGAATTAATTTCATATTCATATCAAAGTTCATGTTTCTAAATCATGCTTAATAACTTTATGCTCAGATTTTCAAAATATAGTGAGCCATAAATCATCAATATTTTCATTATCTTTAGAGTTTTCAAGATACCAATTTCAAGATATACACATGTAGCATATTGCATATCATATAAGCATGGAATATATCATTATATTGTACTACACTTTTGCTTAGATTGTTCTTATGTTGCTCAAGTATTTCTTATTCTCAAATATATTTCATATTAAACTTGTTTAAAAAAATTTTCCTTTAGTCAGTCAGCTGAGCTTATGTCTAGTCGGCTGACCTATCCTTTTCTCCTTAAGGTTTTTGTTCAGTCAGTCGGCTAACCTATCCTTTCTTTCACAATTTTTCTGCCAAACTCTCTTCTTTATCAAAATACTCATGCAATAAGCTCAATTTGCTTCAGATTTTCTTTTCTTTTGATTTCATATAAACACCCTAACTTCATTTATCTTAATGCTTTCTAATTTAAGGCTTGTATGAATCATCCTATGATTTCGGCCAACAATGTTATTTTTGTTTTTATTTGTTTCAATAAGACAAACATTAATGAGCTTGAATGATTTTATCCTTACTCTCTATTTCAATTTTGTTCAATATCCTTGTATGATTTTTCATAGATTTGATATCAATTGAAGGATTTAGTCACAGTATTTCATCTTGGTACCCATACTTTCTTGGGTCCGGATGGTTTAACAAAAGATGTTTCTTTTACTTTCCATACTTATTTAGTTTTCACATCCTTTCTCTTTAATTGACATTCAAACTTTATATGTCCCTTTTTCTTACATAGGTAGCATGTGGTGTGAATGTAAGCATTTGAACAAGTGCTAGCATAATTTTTAGATTCTTTTGTAAAGTATCCCATGTAAAGACTCTTTTTCTTTGTATTTTCAATTCCATTGAATCCTATGCCTTCTTTATTTAAAGACATTCTTTGTGAACCAATCATTTTGTCAAAAATTTTTTTTCCTTTAGTGAAATTGTAAATGATTTTGGCTTGATCCTTAGTTTCTTTCTTAAGATCATAAATTTCCGAATTTTGTATACTTTCGCTAGTTTCTTTCTTAAGATCATAAATTTCTGAATTTTGTATACTTTCGCCATTTTCTTGATTTTGAGATATTTTTCGGGTTTAATTTTCTAATTCAGAAATATATAGATCTTTCTCATTTTCCATAGAGGATTGCGATCTTAAGTCTTCTAGTTTTTTCATCAACTTTTCATTCTTACTTTCTATCTCTTGATTTTCAAATCTTTTTCTTTTTCAGCAAGATTTTTAGACTCTAATTCATTCATCATAGCTTCATTTTTAGTTTCTATTTTCTTGATTTTCAAGTCTTTTCCTTTTTCAGCAAGTTTGAGGGATTCTAACTCTTTCATAACTCCTTTATTCTTGTTTTTCAGTGATGTCTATTGTTTAGTTACTTTGACTAACATCTTATGCACTTTGAATAAATCATTTTGTAACTCTTCATAAGATGACATGCTTTCATTATTGGATTCATTAGATGAATCACTACAAGAACTATTTAAGGATTTGGATGAGGAGCTTTCCTCATCATCCCAAGCCATATAGCAAGCAACCTCTTGGTCACTTGATTCATTATCGGAACTACTTGTACTCATATTGTCCCAAGTAGTTGCTTTCATTGCCTTTTTCTTTTTCTTTTTAGAATCTTTCTTAAGTAGTGGACATTCCAGTTTTATGTGTCCATCTTTCTTGCAATTATAACATGTGGGGATTTTATTCTTTGATTTCTTTGGATTGGTTTCTTTTTCATTTGATTCCGAGTTTTGGATTCTTCTTTTGAATTTGTTCTTTCTTCTAAGAATTTTTGCTAGCTTCTTGGATATATAGGCTAATTCATCCTCTTCATTTTCACTACTAGAGTTTTCTTTTGAAGCTTTGAAGGCTATAAATTCTTGGGCTTTAGTTTTTCCACTTCTTTCATTCATTGCCATTTCATATGTGAGGAGAGAACCTATAAGTTCATCTAAGGAGGTATTTTTCAAATTTCTTCCTTCGGTTATTGCAGAGGCTTTTGGTTCCCATATAAGTGGCAGCCCTCTAAGAATTTTTCTAATCATTTCATAAGTGGTATAGGTTTTTCCTAATGCATTTAGGGAGTTTATTATGTGGATGAACCTAGTGTACATGTTAGCGATTGATTCATCCGTTTTCATCTTAAAAGCTTCATACTCGCTAGTGCGCATATCGATTCGATTGTCCCTTACATCAATAGTACCTTCATAGGTAACTTCTAATTTATCCCAAATTTCTTTTGCTGATTGACATGCCATGATTCTATTGAATTCATTTATATCAAGGGCACAATACAATGCATTCATAGCACTTGAATTTACTTGTAACATCTTATGGTTATTGTCAGGCCATTCTTTTTCTTCTTTGGGTATTTCCTTGCCATCTATGATTTTAGTAAGAATTAAGTCACCATGTCTGACAACCTTCTAAGCTTTCCAATCCATGGTTTGTGGATATATTCTCATCCTTTGTTTTCAAAATGTATAATTTAAACCACAAAAGATGAGTGACCTAGTTGAGGATTGACCCTCTCCAAAGGGAGCTACGCCTATGTGAGCCATTAAGATCCTTATGTAGCTACTAGTTAGGATTTGTTACAACCCCTCTCTGATACCAATTGAAAACTAAGGTGCAGTCCCAAGGAGGGGGGGGGGTGAATTGGGTTAAAATTTTTTTTTTTTTAATTCTTTTTAAGAATCCTTAACCTCTTTGACTTCTTTAATGAATTCTTGACTTCTTATTGATTTATCCAATACACAACAAATACTTAAGTCTTTATACAATTCACAACCACACAATTATTTAATCAATCAAGTAACCAATCAATCAACCAAACCAATCAACCACAATATGAGATTCAGCTTATATGCAAGTTTCAGCTTTTGCAGCCCTTTGTATGAGAATTTGATTCAAGCTCTTAAAGTAAAGATTGATAACGTAAGTTTGCTGATATAAAGCCCTGTATTAATGGATTTGCTTTCTCAAAATGAAGTGCAATATAAAATCCAACACTCTTTCCAAAAGCTTAGACTTTAAATAAACGTTTAGTTAAAGAGTCTTTGGGTGTTAACCAATCAACATACTTCCTTACGGTTTCCGCAAAGTATTGATCAACCAACATACTCCCCTTCGATTTCCGCAAGCCCAAAAACAATTTAAACTTCAATTTATTTAATTTCCAAATATTGTAGTATTTATGATTAAGAAATTAAAAACATCCACGCAGTTTATATGTATGCTGAAAATTAAAGAGAGTAAGGGAAAGAGAGTAAGACCGGGTTTTTACGAGGTTTGGCTTGTCACCAGCCTACGTCCTTGCCTTTGGCAAACCGCCAAAGGATTTCACTAAATCAGTTCCTTTTCGGGCGGAACAACACCGTTACACACTCCTTTAGTAGGCTAGAGCTCGCCTCTCCAAGTGATACCCCTCACTCGGTCACTCCTTCAATAGGCTAGAGCTGCACCTCTCTAAGCGATACCTTATGCTTGGTCAACGATCCAAACACCTTGAATCGTCCAAGAACTACAAAAAATATGATGTAAACGCTGCGTACAAGAACACTCTCAAACAGAGCAGATTAGTACAAAATTCAGCACTATATACTTCGAGAATTTAAATATTAAGATGAAATAGAATTGAAGGTCAAGTATAGAGATCACCAAGGGTTCTTTAGTGATTGAGAAAACTCAGTATTAGAACCATAGGCTTGTGATTCAGCAGCAATTCAGATGAATTCTCCCAGCAAGAACATGAGCAATAGAGAACTTTGAGAGAGATTGAGAGTTTGAATACAAGAATGCTGTGTGATTGCTTGGTAATTAATTTGTTGGGGTTAAGGGAGTATTTATAGACTTATTAGGATTAGTTTCTTTATTCCCTAAGTTACTTGGAGTGTCCACCAAGTTTTTATAAAATTTAAAATTGCGTAGGGTCAGTCGGCTGGACAGGCGACTGGGTAGTTTATTTCTCAGAGTCAATTGGCTGGACAAGGGGCTGAGGCCTTTCTGTTTGCCAAAAATTAAATTTTGTAAAATGTTAGTCGGCTGACTCAACCACATTCAAAATGGTCAGTCGGCTGGATAGACCTGCTTGTCAGTCGATTGATTAATTCTAGTTCAAAGTTTTCTGAAAAACTTTCATTTTTTTTTTAAATTTTTGAACCTTTTGTTATTTGAAAGACTTAAATATAACTGTTCAAAATCATTTTCCAAGGTTTAAAAAAACTGGTCTCTAAGTCCATATTCAACCCTAATGAGCTTCAAAAATATTTCAAAAGATATTTAAAATATGAAGCACTTACATAAAGACTTTTAGGACTTTGGACATTCTTGGTGCTCGAGTCTTCATGCTTGTCTTTTGTGTTCTCTCTCTCTTTGCTTTTCTTTGACTCTCTTGCTTTGCTTTTCTTTGGCTCTCCTGTCTTCAAGCTTTAAGCTTTTAGTACATTCTCTTTAAACATCCACACTCTCATGATCTTCAAGCTTTAATAGATATCATCTTTGCATCCATCATTTGACTCATCTTTGTGATCATTTTACTTCGTATTCTCATTCTTAAATCTTGAAATATCATTACTCAACCAAATATGTTAAGTTTCACTTGTTTGCTAGCATGAAAACAGGATGTTAAGCCTTGTAAGGCCAACAATTGGGGATCTAGGAGCAACAATAATACCACAAGAAAAATTAAACAAGAAAAATAAACACCAAGATTTAACGTGGTTTGGTCCAAACTGACCTACGTCCATGGAGCACACCGAACTTCGCTAAAACTATGATAAAAATACAAGAGGAGGAGGCTCTTGCACTCCACCCAACTCAATTCACTTTTGTCAAACCTCTCTCTCTCTCTCTCTCTCTCTCTCTCTCTCTCTCACCTTCAAATCAATTACACTCACATTCACACATATAATTTACGCACATGCATCTCTATTTATGTAGATGGATGGGGATGGACATAAATGGAAGATGGTAATGAGGCATTTCAATGAGATGAGCTGGGATTAGCACCAACACTCCAGCACATCAAAGCTGGCTCTCCACAGCTCATCAAGGTTGTCTTTCTACAGCTCATCAAGGCTCTGTTTCCATTTCAGCTCAACAAGGGCTTGTCATAAATTCAGTTTAGCCAGGTCTGTTCTTGAGTCAACTTGCGGTCTAGCTGTGCAGCCAATAAAGGAATGTAAATTGCAGCGGAGGTTCAAGCTAAATCACCTGTAACTGGGAACCAAGAGGGAGACAAGAATGGGCTTAGTGCCTGTTAAATGGAAAGCACTTGGGAAATCCTTATGCCAAACCAATCTTTGGCAAGTGTTTCCTCTATCAGAAGTATAAGCATTGATTCGAGAAGTGCTTGTGGAGTGATGGCGGTGGCAAGTAGCAATGGAGGTGGCAGTGGTGGGACTATGGCTATCTTGTCCATTGCATCGTTTCGTGTTCGCCACAGCCAAGATTTCAAGTATTTAAGAGTTAAGAGTGGTTATTATTTTAAAATTTTAGTGACTTCTTAATGCAGGATTAATGTCCAACAACTTTACTTCTCAATTCCAATCTGAATAAACCTAATACTTAGTCTCCTTACAATGCTTGTATAATAAGAAAACTAATGAAGAAACATAAATACACTGCAGTTTCCTTAAAAATAATACCCTGGAATCTTGAATTAGAACTGAAATTCTTTCCATGCCAGCTGTATCACTTGTATAGTGTGTGTATGCAGGCACATGTGTGTGAAATGTGAATGCATGGCATCCTGCCATTTTGAAGAGGTGGCCCAACCAACTTCCCTTTTTTTTTTAAAAAAAAAATCCCCTTTATTGAATTAACTTTAATCATATTTGGATTTTCTTGTAGTCGCTTAATGCTTATTTTTGAAGAGCATAAAATTTGCAGCAATTCTTTCTAGTTCTAAAACAGTGATGCTTGACTTTATTACATGAAATGTTAAGGTAAATTTAGAAAAATGCTGGACTTGTGCATTTCTTTTTCTTTTTGGCTAGTATATGTGGTGAGGATTTAGAAATAAATTATATTTATGGTATGCTTGGCATTGGTTCCCCCTTACAAGCATTTCTTATTTTTATTTTCTTTATGTTGTCAGGCCATTTATTCTAGCATGTGTTCAAATACAAAGTGCAAATTTACTGTAGTTTGAAGTGTGTAGATTGGGTCATTTCTGATTGATAGAGGCTTTGCATTTCCCATCTTTGATCATTCCTCTATGTGGATATCAATGTACTTCTTAATGTTGACATGCAGGCAGTGGTAATGCCAGCTTTATGTTTTTTAAAAATTGCGTGGAAGAAGGCAACAAAAATGCAGGTAAGCAGATTTCAGCTCTTGTTTATATTCATGTCTTTTGTTTTTGGTTTTTTAAAATATTTACCTTTTATTGGTGGAGTTGGGTCATAAAATAGAGGAAGAAGATTCTGATCTTAGGTTTCCACCGTGTGTCTACATTCTTGCACAATTGAATAATCACTGCAATGGAGCCTGTTAAAAAAGTCACTGTTGCCTTTGTTGCAGCATTGGTCTTAAGAGAAAAATGTAAATGATACACGAATAGCTTCAACAAATAAGCCAAAATAATACTTGGGGTGCTTCTGTTAAGTTCAACAATGACTTTTTCTTGTCTTTTTTTTTTCTTCTCTTGATGGAAAGAGAAATTCATTAACAGAAAAGAGAAGAATTTACAAGAGGAGAGGATAAGAAATCCTCCTAAGAAAACCAAAATTTATTACCAATAACCCCCCACCCCAAATCCTTCTGGGGATCTGAAAATAACATTCCCTGAAAAGAAGCTCAAAAGGAACAACTATGAGCTTTCTCTAAACTGCAATAACTTATTGGCATCACACTTTTTCTTCCAATGAGGATCATTGTAAGGGATTTTAGATTTGTAGACTGTAGCTCAATCAAATTACCAGACTCATAGCCTCTACTTTGCACATCTAATGCCTGCCTTGGATGTAGCAGTTGCTTTTCAGGATCCCTCTCTGGAATTAAACCATAATTTTTGGTTACCACCTATACTTGGTCGTCGTGGCAACCTACAGACCTTGATGAGTAGGTAAGCAAGGCAATTGTAGCAAAACCTTGAGAGTGGCCCAGATGGAATGCCTCTCAGTGTAGATCTTGGTGGTGGTAGCAAATGCTGAAACGAAAACTTACTGTTAATGAAGCTAATAATGTAGAAATTCTCAATTCTCTATGGTAGCAATTAGAACTCTCATATTTAGTAATGAGTATGAACATTGAAAAAAATATTATCTAATGCACCATTTGAGGTAGTACAAGCTTCAATTCATCAATTAAATTTATTGTGGCATCACTGTACCACTAATATGGTAGGAATACTAATAAAATGAGGCATCATTGAACCCACTGTATAATAGGAATGCCAATACTATTATAACTTTATGTGTAATATAATGCCACACCTTAAGATACCAACATCTTTGGACGCCGAAATGGTGTCACCTTTTAAGGTAGGGTAGATTATTCATTTAGGCACTGTTACTTTTTTTAGTAATAGGAATACTTATACTACAATTTTGGCCATACATGTTCTCAATAAAAACAGAAGTGCCATTAGTAAAAATAAATGATGATTTTTCAGAACGTAAACCCAAAAATATTATATTAGGGTGTTTTCCATATCCTTAGATGACCTCTCTAATTTTAATCACCACCATATTGTGTAGCCTCTGTTATCAATGATATATGTGTTGTGAAATGATATGGGATTGCATAGCGGAATATAAACGCAGCAAACAATGAAGAACCAAAATATAATTCACACACGTAGTATATCCGAAAGCAACAAGAATCAACACAAAAATTTACGTGATTCGGCAAAGCCTACATCCACGGGAGCAATCCGGCAAAGGCTTCACTATGAAAAACAAAGTACACAATGCAATGGTATTACAATGATCTTCTTCTTTCACAATATGCCTAGAAAGACATATTTAACCCCATGGAGGGTTCCCTCTAAATACCCAACCGCTTAATGTTCGCTTTCAAAATTTGAATTCATCCTTGCAGCCCCGAGAGCAATCGTCGACGAAAAGGGTCAATTTGTCGACGATTACTAGTCCATTAGTCAACGAAAGAGGCCTTTTTGTCGACGACTTCTGAATGGCTGAATATTATCTGGTCTCAGTATCTCTAGTCGTCGACGAATGAGGCCTATTTGTTGACGACTTCTGAATGTCTGAATTTTATTTGCTCTCGGTATCTCCATTCGTCGACGAATGCTTGCTGCACAGCACCGATGACTTCACACATATGTTTTTCTTCCATTGTTTATGCACTCCACAAAGTATAAGAGCCACAAAAACATAATATGCTTTTCTTTGTCAAAGAGAATTTCCTCAAAAACAAATTTACCATGTTTTTCTCATGTCAAAGAAACAAATATTTTGCACCCTTTGTGTAGAAACTATTTCTCAAAAATTATGTAATATTTAAAAAATTCATCAAATCTGTAAAAAAATATTTCTAATTTTTTTATAAGCCCTGACTATTATAAAATAAACAATGGCTAGTGGGTTTTAGGTAAACTTCCCAAGCCACAAGTTTTCAAAATGCTTCAATACAATTAAGTTCTCTAAAAGAGAATTACAGACAACAAACACAATTTATTGTGGGTGTTCCGCATTGTTAAAGTATTGTGTAAATTTGAAGACCAAACTAAATTTGAAGCCAAGTACATTACAATGACCATAATACCCTTACTAATAAAACTCCCCCTTAAGCTGGAGTATAGATATCATATGCTCCTAACTTTTTACAATGGATTCAACATGAGCACCCCCAGGACTTTAGTGAATAAATCATCAAATTGGAACTCAGAGACTCAGAATTTACATTTGTTCTATATACAGGAACATGGCTATCAAATGGTCTTGCTGCATCCCCTACCACAAGAGGGGTGACAGCTAGTTCTGGTAGTGGTTGTAACTTGTAATCAACTTCTGCACAAAGTGACAATCAACTTTGATGTGTTTTATGCGCTCATGAGGCAATATGAATAGCAGTTTGATAATCACACATAAACTTCATAGACCAAGAACCAAGTTCTTCTAACATGTTCTTTAGCCAAACAAGGTCACACTAGTGTGGACGATGGCCCGATACTCTAACTTAGCACCTGACAGGGCTACCACAGTTTTTTCTTACTCTTCCAAGATACCAAAGCATCAATTACCATCAACAAAAACATAGTACCCTGTTGTGGATTTTTTGTTGAAAGGTGACCCAACTCATTCTCAATCTGTCCTTAAGTACGAGTGTGACCCCGATTCCAATAGGAGAGACATCTCCCTAGTGCACCGTTTAAGATATCTCAAGATAAAAATTACTTAATCCAATGACCTGTTCTTGAAGAATAAAAAAACTGGTTCGAAACGCTTCTTGGGGAAGATATGTCTTGTACAGTGATTGTGAAGTTGAACTTTCCAATGAGTCACAAATACATTTGGCACTAGTTTGACTTCAGGAAAATGAGTGTATGGACATGCTAGCCTTGTCTCATCTGAAAGGTTTAAAAACATAATTCCTCAGTGATGAAGCAGTCCTTGTATGAGACTTTTGTTCCAGTATCATGTAAATTGGATGATCTAATAATAGTGATGCATCTCTCATTGATTTATGATATATGTCTTTATATAAAGTGGCCATAATGCTTAATAATAATAATGCTAAATAACCAAGCATAACTAGTAACACTCATAAACCGAAGCAGTGGTACCATATTAGCTTGTTACAAATGGATATCATGAGCACCCCTGGTGTTTTAATGATAAATCAGTAAGTTGTAATTCAGACTTCATATGAGTGGTGGTGAACTTTTGAGCAAGTTTTTGTCAAACAAAGTGACAATCAACTTCAATGTGTTTTATCCACTTATGAAACATTGGGTTAGTGGCAATGTGAATAATCACACATCAACTTCATAGGCTGAGAATGTGAAAAACCATGTTCTTCCAACATGTTCTTTAGCCAAACAAGTGTACATGTAGTATGGCAGTGGCCCAACACTCTGCTTCTGGACTCAACTAGGCCACAACAGTTTGTTTCTTACTTTTCTAAGGTATCGAGTTACCACGAACGAAAACATAGTACCCCGTTGTAGAGGTAATCCAGCACAATCTGCATCTGTATATCCTACACATAAGTGTGACCTTGATCTTGATATAAGAGACCTCTAGCCATGGGATGATTATCTTTGGGTGATCGTTTTGTCAATAGATGCTCTTATTACACTTGTAGTCTATTCTAGGTGCACTTTTAAGGTAACTCAAAATATGAATGACGGAAACCCAGCAACTTGTTCTAGGAGAACCAAAAAACTAACAATACTAGTTGAAAAATATATCTAGTCGAGTGACTGCGGGATAGTTCTGATTTCCAACATGGTATCATCCTGGTTTGTTAACAAGTCCCTCCCATTTGGCACTAATTTGCTCGTAGGATCCATGCATGTTTGATCCCAAGAGCCCACCCTTATGTAAAAGGTCTAGAACGTATCGCTTTGTGACAAAAACAGCCCTCATATGAGATCTAGATACTCTATATCAAGCAGTATTTCAATTTCCTAAACCTTCGGTTTGAAATTTACTCATCACTAGCAATGGCAATATCATCCGCATACACGTTAACGATTAAAACACTAGTATGATGACAAAATACAGTGATCTATCACATATCGCTAAAGGCCAAACTAAAGTACAATGGCTCTAAATCGACCCAACCAAGCTTTGGTAGATTGTCACACTAACCTTACTCCCCTTGAGCAACAAACCTAGGTAATTTTCTTGTAAGATTACCACTTCACCTAAACCTTAAGATGTTTAGTTATGGGCCAACAATGTATATCAAGCCTCAACACTGTTGAGCTGTAATGGAAATGGAGCCTGATGAGAGCCAGCTTTGATGAGTTGAAGAGAGCCAGCTTTGATGAGCTGTAGAGAGCCAGCTTTGATGTGCTGTAGTGTCGGTGCTAATCACCAGCTTATCTCATTGAATCACCTCATTGAACCTCATTACCATCTTCCATTTATATCTATCCCTATCCATCTATATAAATGGAGATTTGTGCGTGTGAAAGATAATGTGAGTGTAATTGAATTGAAGGTGTGAGAGAGAGAGAGAGAGAGAGGTGTGAGAAAGAGTGAGTTGAGTTGAGTGGAGTGCAGTTGCCTCCTCTTCCTCTTGTATTTTCTCCCAGTTTTAGTGAAGTTCAGTGTGCTTCGTGGACGTAAGTCAGTTTGGACCGAACCGCGTTAAATCTTGGTGTTTATTTTGCTTGTTTATTTTTGCTTGTGGTGTGATTGTTGCTCCTAGATCCCTAACAAACACTCCCTTGCATGTGCAACTTGATTGCACGTGGGAGATAAACAAAAAATGAGTAACACCAATATTGGGAACATGATAATTTTTTAACAAACTTACATTAAACGTGGGCAACAAGACTAGAACCCAGGACCTCCTTGTAACCAGATTTGATACCGTGTTAGATTATCACTTTATCTAAAAGCTTTAGTTGTTAGATTGTGGGGGTGTATATCAAGCCTTAAAAGCTTCATGTAGACCTCCTCCTAAGGATCACCATGTAGGAAGAAATTCTTCGTATCTACTAATGCAAAGGCTAATGGGATCGTGGTGGCTAAGGAAATGATCAAGCGAACAGAGGGAAGTTTATGACCAAGGAGAATGGTGAAAATAATCAAAACAATACGTCAGAGTGTCTACCTTAGCAATGAGGTGGACCTTCAAACAAGCCATGGAACTATCTGGATTTTGACATTTAGAGTATACACTCAAAGACAATCAACAACAAACTTATTAGGATGAAGGCGTACCAACTCCCAAGTATCATTAAACCATAACGCACGCATCTCGTCAACCATTTTAATCCTCCACCCAGAATAGGATAGGGGTTTTATGAACATATTTAGGAAGAGCAATAGAAGATAAGAGTACTAATAGTATAGTAATATGAGGGTGACAAGAAATCATAGCAAAGGAAATTAGACATTGGATGTAGGATGCAGGTGCATTACCTTTCTGGACAGCAATAGAAAAATCAACATCTTGGGAAATAGATTATCAGGGACGAGGAAACCAAAGGCATTACAGTAGAAGCTGAAGGAAGCTCTTCTCTCTTGAGCCACTCTTGTGTGTGCACTTGCAAATTGGGATGATTGAGGCGGCAAGGACTCCATTAAATGAAATTGTCATCATTGAATACTCATTAAAAAAGTTGCAAAAATATCAAAGCCAACCTAGGACACAACCCCGCTAGGACCCCAAACATCAAAATACACTGACATAAAAAGGGCCCGTTTATTGACTTAGGAAGCAAATGGAATATGAGGACGATTTCCCAATTGAGAAGATTAGACACTAAACTCAGATTAAGGATTAGTTTTTTTAACTTGTCTCGTGAAAGATGGTAGAGGTGACAATGGATTTGGAGTGGTGTACCAGCAGCAGTGCAGCCAAGAGATATAGTAACTCAAAGTAGTAAAGTCCACCCGCCCCATATCCTTAACTAATCGTCTCCCTCATCTTCAAATCCTGAATGGCGACAAAATGAGGAAAGAACATTATTGAGCAGTTTGTGGATTTTATAATCTAACTAAAATAAGATTGGAAGGAAACTTAGGAACATGAAAGCATGAGCAAGAGAGACTAAACTAAGTGGACTCACTGTCCCTACTCCCTCGACAAGAGTAGCAGACCCATAAGCAAAGGTAACACGAGATATGCTTTCAGAATACTCTAGGGTGGAAAAGAAATTAGTTATACTTGGCAGCTGAATCTCTAACCTGAGGACTAATGGGAAAAATACTGGATGACAAGCATGCTATAGGGTTTCCTATTCAAGCAAAAGATGTAATGGGAAGAGAAGCTTACTGAGATGCTTAATGTAATATGCTGCTCCACACTTACCAAATAGTTTTCCTCTAGCATAGATACAAACGCTTTCTCCACTTGCTAAACTCGAGAGATTGGACTCCGTGGTGTCTGCATTGGCAATGCATGGTGGTTTACTATAAATATCCCAACGCGACTCAATTGTATGACCTCCTCATCCAAATTGACAGCAATAGGGAGGAAGGCTTATACCACATCCATTGCTTCAACCATGACTCTTTTACCATCTTGGGAACTTCTATGACTACTTGGTGAAAAACCAAAATCACCTTGTCTAGAAAAAGCAGTCTTTTTGGAGCTGGAGGTTGAAACTCGAGAACTAGGTGTTGAGGGATATGTGTTGGAGGATGCGAATATTTCTAAGGATGGCAACTGTAAAGTGATTGGAGCTTTGAACTTGGATTTCATACTTGCTATGACTAAAAGGACTTCATTGGCTACCTCTGCCTTTGCATCTCACAGACATTTATATTGTGAACTCTTGTCTCGTTGTTGTAATTGGAAGTACTCTAATATCGTACACACATGTAATGTCACGAGTTTATAAGAGCTTGAAATAATCATAAATATCCTTGCATACATCCAAAAGCATGCACAATTCTACACTTCGGGGGTTTCATTTAGTTCCATAAGAGGGTGGCAAACAATGCATCTTCCTAAATCCATATTCCTTTCTTTTGTTGTTATTGGGCCTAGATTGAAAGATTTATATTTTATCTAATCCTGTCAAATAGATCTTGACAGACTTTGAGTAGCGCGCTCATGATTCTTCCTATCCAACTGCTTGGTCGTTATCCACAATAGTGATGAAGGGGACATACTTCTGGGATTCATGGACTCCACCGAACACTCACAAACTAGGAACAAGGTGAACAATCGTAACAACCACAAAGAAAGTGTGCAACTGAAACTACCACGAACAAGGTAAGGAATTGAAACAACCTTGAACAAGTCACTCACAATCTAGCATAACACTGCCACAACCCCAAGGAAACTAGTATACAACCATAATGGTACCAAACAACCCTTAATAAAGTGTCATGAGTGAACAACCCGGAAAAGTAGGATCTTTAAACAAGAGACGTGACCCACACCTTGATATTATGGAGTATGGAGGGAACTAAGGGATTCCAAGGGGAAGATCCTTCTATGACGGAAGATTTGCATGGGATTATCAAGTTAAGGTTTGATTTGGTGGGGGCTATGACACTTAGGGTTTAGGTCAAAATGCTCTACTACCATGTTAAGGTGTTGTGTAAATTGGAAGACCTATTCACAATGATAGGACTGTCCCTCTATTGTATATGCCAAGTACATAATAATGACCATAATAACTATACTAACTCATGCCTACTAAAAACAGTCGTAATGCTAATTAACTAAAGCTAACCTACCAAGTACATAATAATGACCATAATACCTTTACTAACTCATGTTTACTAAAACAGCCGTAATGCTAAATAACTTAAGTTAACCGGTAACAACTTCTATACCCAAGAAGTGTTTTAACACCTTTAAATCTTTTGTCTTAAATTGAGTTTATACGAAATGCTTAAACCTCTAGATGCCTTGATCATCATCGCCAATAATCACAAAATTATCCACTTATATGAGGATCATAATCCTAAAAGAACCAAGTGATCTATTGCATAGTGTTGAAGACCAAACTCAACTACCATGGCACTGAACTATCCAAACCATACTTTGTGAAAGTACTTTAGTCCATACAAGGGTTTCTTAAGCCAACACAAATCCTGACTCTCCCTAACCAAGAAGTCATCATCATGTAGCATGCATCTTGTCATCCACTGCAATGCTCCACAGCTCCACCTAGAATGGAATAAGGCTTCAAAAATAGATTTAGAAATAGCAACAGAAAACAAGAGTATTATCAAAATAGCACTGCAAAGTTTTGATTTTGAAATCATAGAGAATGAAATTAGAGATAGGATCAAATAGACAAGGAAATCAATGGCATAGCATAGAAGTTGGAGGAGGATCTCCTCCCTTGAGTTGCTGTTGTGTATGTTTCTGCAAATTTGGAATATTAAGGCAATGATAGGAGTCAAATTAAATAAAGATGTTGGTGGACGATTGGGCAGTGATAATAAGCAAGAACATCTATGAGGTTGGGCAGAGGAAGGGACTCATTGAAATTAGAAGGATGCAAGGAATCAAAATAGTATGCGTGGACTCATAGAAGGTGACATTTGGCGGAAATAATAAAAGCAATGTAAGGTCGGATTATAGTGGCGACATCCCTTTTGAGCACACAAGTAGTCTAGAAAAATACAATTTATAGGATGGGGATCCAACTTATCTTCCCCTGTGATAATCTGTTGGACAAAGGACATACCTGAATATACAAGGAGGTAAAGAGGATATAGGAGCATTCTGGAAGAGAGCAGAATTGAGAATTTTACCACCAAGAATAGAGGATGGAATCTTGATGATAACAGTGATGTTAGATTCCCAATTCACCTAAAAGTTTTGAGTTGTTAGGTTGTGAGCCAACAATGTATATTAAGCTGTAACACTCTCCACATGTGCAGCCCAACAGCATGTGGAGAGATACACACACAATAAGTGACTTTTTACAGGAATGCAATAATTTTTTTAAACACTACACAATACACGCAGGCAACAAGATTAGGACCCAAGACTTGCTAGTAACTAGCTTTGATACCATGTTAGATTTCCTCTTTACCAAAATGCTTAAGTTTTTAGGTTGTGGGCCAACAATGTATATCAAGATTTAACAAGTGAGCAAGCCATCACTCTAAAAAAGAATAGGCTACAAGTGTCTCCAAGAAATGTTTATTTTTTCCCTTTGCGACTCCATTTTGTTGTGGAGTGTGGGCACAAGATTGGATCATGAATCATACTAGGCTTAGTCAAATAGGTAGTAAATTGGATATTAAAGTACTCCTTATCATTATAATTGTGAATTATCTGAATAGGCAAACCAAATTGAGTCTTTATTTGAGAACAAAAGGCACAAGATATGAAATAACTCAGTACGATCCTTTAGTAAATAAAGCCAAGTCATCCATGAATAGTCATCTACTAAAGTTACAAAATGTCAAAATCCTAACAACCAAAACCCCAAGCAAATTGACTAACACATAACAGCTTACTGCCCATTGATGGCGTGGGAAGTAAATGGAACACAATGATGCTTTTGTAACATCTCAAGACTAGACCCAGAGCTCAAAGTAGGAACTAGTTTTTTAACTTGTCTAATGAAGGATAACCAAGGTGAAAATGGATCTAGATGGTGTACTAGGAGGAACACAAGTAGGTGATAGCAACTCAAAGTAGTGAAGTCCGCTAGCCTCATACCATTTGGCCATTGTCTTTCTCATCTTCAAATCCTACATGACAATGGAATGTGGAAAAAATGTTAATGAACAATTTATGGATTTTGTAATCTTGCTAAGTAAGATAAAATTAAAGGGAAACTTAGGGATTTACTAAACATAAGAGAGGCAAAAGAAGTAGGATTACTAACTCTATTCCCTTAACAATAGTAGTGGACCCATCAACAAGGGTTACATGAGATAGGCTTTCAGGAAGATGGAAAGAAACTGGTTATACTTGTCATATGGTCGGTAGCTGCTGAATCTATAACCCAAGGACTAGCGGGAGAAATACTAGCTGTAGGGTTAACTATCTGATCAAGAGATACAATGGGAAAAGAAACTCTCTTGGATGCTTGACATTGCTAGAACTTTGGATACTCTTCCTCTAACATGGATACAGTGTGCTGCTCTCATGTGCTGAAAACTTGAAGATATGTGATGGCTGCATTGGCGATGCATGGCAGTCTAGTCTAGCATCAAGATCCCAACACTACTAAATCATATAACCTCCTCAATCATAATGAGTGCACTTGTGAGGTTGGCCTCAACCGCATTTATCCCTTCGACCACCACAACTCAAACCACCATCAAATGTTTGCTAGTACTTGGAAAACTAGAATCACCTGCAAAAGCAATTTTCTCAGGGCTAGGTATTGAAAGACCAGGGGCTGAGGAATGTGTGCTGGAGGAAGCACGATGAACGTGAGAATGAACATCAGAATAGGATGGTAAGTCTGCTCTGCCAAGGATTTGGGACTGAATTACCTTCAACTCAGGTATCAAACCCACATGGACCCAAAGCTGTTCCCTCTGTTTTTTGTTGTCATGAGCATACGTTGTTAAGGGTTGCAGGTTGTTAAGTTCTTCATGGATGTGCTTCATCTCTGCAAAGTACTTTTTTATACTCGTCTTAAGGCTGCATACTGTAGACTCATCATGGTCCGCCCAATTCCTAGACCCCACATACGCAGGAGCTTTATGCACTGGGCTGTTATTTTTTTTCTGGTTGTGACTGAAAGTACTCTAGAGGTAGATCATATCTTCTTGTTGTAACTGAAACTACTTTAGGGGTAGATCATATATATGTGTAAAATTAGTGGAATATAAGATCTTGATGTAATCCTAGATCTCCTTGCATGCATCCAAATGCATGTGCATACGTGCAATCTGGGGTTCCATCGTGTTCTACAATGGGAAGACTATCAAAACATTTCCTTGAATGCACACTTTTTTTTCTTCAGTCATCACTGGGCCTGGGCCTGAATTGGAACTAGTGTTCAGATTTACCTAAGCCTATTGAACGCATCTTGACAGCCTTAGACTATTACATATAATTCTTTCCATCCAACTTCTGAGTTGTGATCTGCTGGAGTGAAGAAAGAAACATTTTGTGGCACGGACTCCATCCCAATACTTGCAAATGACCAACAAGGATCAAGGTCAATGACTGGAACAACCACAAAGAAAGTGAACGACTAGAATAACCATGAACAAGGTGGACAACTAAAACAACTACAAACAAGTAAAATACAAACTAGCATAACATTATCATAGCCAATAACCCTAAAAAAATTGTCATACAACTCTAATGGTACCAAACAACATTAACAAAATACTGCTGACAAGATCTTTGAACAAGCAACATGACCCACAACTTGATATCATGGATTATAGAGAGGCATGTTGGAAGCAACTGGTGCAAAAGAGTGCTCAACCAAGTCTCACATGCCAACGTGTGGCCTCAGAGTTGTTGGCATTTGACTGGTGCATGGGGCATGGTTAATCCTCTGGTGCGTGGGGCATGGTTAATCCTCTGACGAGATCTTTGAACAAGCAACATGACCCACAACTTGATATTATGGATTATAGAGAGGCATGTTGGAAGCAACTGGTGCAAAAGAGTGCTCAACCAAGTCTCACACGCCAACGTGTGGTCTCAGAGTCGTGGCACTGGTGCATGGGGCATGGTTATTCCTCTGATAATGAAATTTGAGGGAGTTACAGTTGACAGTGTCTGTAACTACTTGCATGTTGGCTTTGCAAAACCCCGACTGATTCTTGAGGTTCTGAAATGGTCGTGACACCCAAGAGTTTTCTCAGTGACTGCTTTTTTTTTTTTATGGCGACTCCTGTGGTGGCTTTTTGTCATTGGTGGTATAGACAACCCTCCTTTAATGGCAGATTTGCATAAAATTGTGCGGTTCAGGTTTTTGTTTTATCAAGAGGGTAAAGGGGTCCTGGCTATGGCACTTGGGGATCATGCTCTGATATCATATCGAAATATTTGGTAAATTGAAAGACCTAATCACGATGATGGGTCTCTCTATATTTATAATATATGCCAAATACATATAACAACCATAAATACTCTTACTAACTCACGCTTACTAACACAGCAGTAGCGCTAAATAATGTCTAACAAGCATTAAAAAGAAAATCTTTGTGCATGGATAGTCTAATAATTTTCTATTCTTTTTTATAGTAAAATATGAATTTCATGAATAGAATAAGAGTATACAGCTAGGAGAATAAGGCATCTCCTTAACATGGTCTGGAAAATCGAGATAAAAAACACAAGCAACCAACCCAAAAACTAAAAAACAAGAGAGAAAAACCAATACTAACACACTCCAGCACATAACGCCAATCGTGCTGAATATCAGAAAAGCTCACCCCCTTAAAATTTCCCTGCCCCACACACCACCACCAACAACAACAAAATCAAGCCTTAAGTCTTACTAGGTGGCGTCGGCTACATGAATCCTTTTTTGTCAATTTATGCGTTCATGAACCATTTCTTTTGACAGATTCAGGGATATTAAATCCTTACTCATTATCTCTTTCAAAGTTATTTTTGGTCTACCTCTACCCCTTCTACTGCCCCCCACAATAACTAACTCACTCTTCCTCACTGACGCATTATGTGGCCTACATTGCAAGTGTCCATACTATCTGAGTCGTCCCTCCCTTGTCTTATTTTCTATAAGAGTTACATTCAACTTACCACGAATATGATCATTCCTTAATTTATCTTTCAGTGTTATACCATTCATCCATCTAAACATTCTCTTCTCAACAATTTTTATTTTTTGGATATTCTGTTTCTTTGTTGTCCAACATTCTAATCCAAAGAGAAGCCAAATAATGTATCTTTTCCAAACCAGAAAATGAGGCTTCTTCCTTAGAAAAATACGCACATCACGCTCCATCCACAAGCCCCAATAGATTGCAAAAAAAAAAAACACGTTTCCAGAGTGCTGCCCTTTCCTTTTTCCTGCCAAAATCAGCAAAATAAACAGCCAGAAAAAGCCCTCCACTGCCCTTAGAACTCACCCAACATTCACCGAAAATACCAAATAGCTTATTGCATACCCTCCAAGAATAATCACAATGAATGAACAAATGCCATGCATATTCTTAATAATTAAAACAAAGAGCGCAGATATCCGGAGATACAGCCTTCAAAGGTCTCCTTACCTGCAGCAAAGTTTTTGGTATTAATTCTATCAAGCT